>NC_141330.1:11330000-11892500 GCF_037954235.1 Aulostomus chinensis | reverse complement strand
GGGCGACTCATGTAGCCAAGTAATTCTTTACCTTAGCAAATTTTTTACTAATTCAAGTTTTCTTTAATATATATATATATATAGCACCTGAGAAGCTCAGGTAATGGTGCAAATTCACGGTCTAGGTCATATCTCCTCCCAACTCCTGTCCCTCTCCTCCAAATATGGTCACCTTAGCCTCAAACTACAGGCTTTTAAACTGGATTCCACAAACAACTGGTGAGGTCACGTGGATATGTTGACTCTTTTATACCAGCTGTGATGTGTTGGAATGAAGCCGCCTCTGCTGCTTCTAAAAAAGGCGACTGGATCAGCCACCAACGAGATTAAGCCTCAACTTTATTGGCTGACACCAAACGTCACACGTGTTCAGGGACCAGTAACTTTCCCTGATACTGCCAGTTCTCATTCAAGTTGAACAGAAGGAGACAAGTAATTCAAGATTTTTCATCACCTCTCAGCTAATATCTATTTAGTACACTCACTGTTTGACTATACAAAAAATAATTTCCTCAACCTATCTGTTCATTTGTTTCTCAACTTGTGTACAAGGGTTTGCAGCTGGCAGGCTAACGTGTTCATGTTTGTTTGAGAACCGCTAAAAATGTTTTTAAAAGGAATTTTTTCCTGCAGTGTAAAAGAATTCTGGGGGAACAACACCTTGTAAAATATTAATTTATAAATTTGTTTCAAACGACAGATAGGACAGTTATGATGCTGAGCTCTATCAAGTTGGCAAGCCAGTGAGCAGATATTTTTGGGTGACATCAAGCAACGGAGTAGGTTGGCTATATTTTTGAGTGAGGACAGAGAAGCATTTCTGAACTGGGTAGTTGCAGCATATGGAGAAGGTGGCACACACTGTAATGGATGCATCAAGTTGACAGTGTCTTATTTTTTTCCCCCCCAGTAGAAAATAAAGAGGACGCTTTCTGATAGCTGGGCTTACGATATTGGAGTACATATGTGATACTAATGTTTAATTAATGTGCTGTATGCATCAATGTGGCAGTGTGGAGCCTTTCTTTTAAAGGCAACATCGGGATTGACTTGAACATTGTAACAGCAAATGCAGTAAATGCATGACATGAAGTTGGCTGTTTCTTTTTCAACTAAACTCTAGCATAAAGCAATGGTTGCGATAAAGTCAGAAACAAGTGTCGATAAACTTGAAAAGTCAATTATTCACAAGTTTAAACAACCCAGCAGGTGTTTCTCCATCCTAGCTAAAGCACTTACCAGAGTAGCTGATTGGAAACAAAATAAAAAATGATCATAAAATATTTTGATAATTACGGGGCTCTTTTCTTTTTTCCATTCAAAACTGACAAATGATCTTTTGTTCCAGGCTGTCAAATCTGACAATTTACTTTTTGTCCTTTGAGAGATATGTGGATGAATTAAATATCTCAAGGTTCTTGGCAGTCCATCAATAAAAATGAAAAGATTTAACTCATGTGATGAACAGAGAATCAACAAATAAAAGGTTAGCCTCAGCCAAAGCTCCAACAACAGCGGTTTATGACTCACCTGCTCCTCTGTTGTCTTCTGGGCAAGCTCCTGTGTCAGTGTTTGGATGTTCCATCTCAGCCTCATTTTCCTTACTCTCTGTTGCACTGAGGACTCGGGCCAAAGCCCTGGACAAGGCTGGTTCAGCCTGGGCAGTTTTGGGCTGAGCATCACACCCAGATTTATTGGAAGACGGTGCTGCAAGACTCTTCTGGACCTGAAGGTCAAGATGCAGCGTGAGGAGGAATCATCAAGGAGACATAAGAGGGATCTGACAGTAGATAAGATTTACCTTATTCAACACATTGCCTAAACCAAATGTAGGGGTGTGAGGCTTTGGTTCAGCCACAACACACGGAGAATTTGTTCCGGGAGGCAGAAACCGAGGCTTTTTCACAGCATTACCAAGGAGCTGACTAGGAGCTCCTGAGCGCCTCATTCTTCCACAACTATCTGTCTCCTGAAGATAAAAAGCAATAAATATAAGGGCTACAACTGTTACAGCAGATAAAACCAAAACAGAAAGAATTGCCACTAGTATTTAGTAATACTTGTCAGAAACACCTGAACACTTGAGGACACCAGTCGATGCTGAAAAGGAAAAGCTTCAGCTGACTGTCTCTATTAAACCAGATTTTATACTTAATTCTATACAGTAAGTGGATGAACCACAATAAAATATACAGCCCATTATAATTTTGATGAAAAGTACTCGCTACATTTATCAAGTATACATGCTATGTTTACTTGATAAGTGGTAACAGTAAACACATCAAGAATACCCCGGGATGAATTGCTTATCAACTATAATTAAATCCTTCGTTCATCACATGTTGATCAAGTTACCGATCATTGACATAAATCATTAATCATCATTTGAACATCTTGAAAATTATTTCCCGTGTTAAAAATCCCCCAAATAGTTAACTATCACAGCGTCGGCCCACCAAACTGCTGCAACAGTGTGCTAGCTAGCTAGCCCGCCAGCACTATACGAGCTTAACCTACAGACATGAACTAAACCAAGCTACAACGACCAAAACCAGTGACAGCATGACTTATTAAGTGAACTGTTAATTTCAGTAAGATATAAAAACATGGAGGGGAAAAAAAACCTCACTCACCTCGAAATTCGTCTTGTATAAGTCCGCCCAGGTCTGGTTGGATTCCTTTCTGATTCTCCCGCTGAATGAAGGGTACGACGTGATTGGTTGCGCCCCGGAAGTGGGCGGGTTAAAATGAGAAGAGGTACGTTTGTTTTGATATACCCGTAAAGATTTTGGTGACATCCTTGCATAATTTCTAATGTTTGTTCATCAATGGTGGTATAATCGAGCGCACCTAATATCCACCCAAGAACAGCCTGTGTATGTTTTGGTTTTGGCTGTGGTTACAATTCCTTTCAGCCAGGAAATATGTATTTGCCGATATCTCCGATATTTCATGCACTCTTATTCGCCTCATTTAAACATTTACTATTCATTGTTCTTTAACAGATTGACATTTGACATTTTAAAAATATGACATGGCCATATAAAACGAATATTATTGAGAAGAATAGATAGATATATAGATAGATAATGAAGCTGCACATAAACAAGGAAATTTATGCTGTTTCAGTGTGAAACGTGAAATGTGCATATTATGCAGAAATGCATTTAATTCGTTAACGAACAATCGTTGGTAGCACATGTAAGTGTTTATCGCTACTTTTTTTATTTACTGTTTTTGTGAGATATTGAATGCATGATCTTTATCTGCAGTAGGTTATGTTTGTGATTGGGTACATCCACTTTAACTGAAGTAAATTATCAGAAAACTTCCCCTGAGTCTGAGCTAATAGAAATTGCGCAAACATTGTAAAGAGCCTGGGATGAGTTGAGGGGTTTGCCCTTTGATTTCAGTCGTCATCTGATGTTGTGCAGTCAGTAATCCAATCAGGACGAGAGAGAGTGTAATCCATGTTAATCCCACATCCAGAGGGAGAAAGAAAGAGAGAAACCCAGGGAAGGGTGGGTCATTAAGAGAGACAAACAGTCGAAGGACGACAGCGATCTCTGAAGGTTACGCTTAGGAGGAGGAGTTTAAAATACTCCTGACTTGCTTGATCTGAGTGTTTCCTTACCTGTCAGAGGTCTGAGTTGACCTCGTCTGACAGCTGCCTTTCCAGGTGCTGAAGCCTCGTTGTCAGGGTTACCTCTCCATGGAGATGCACTCCCAGAGGTAGAGGAGGGCTTTAGGAGAAAGGAGACCCCAAACTTGATGGAGCAACACTGAGGAAGTGAGGATGAAGGAGGACAGAAAATAGACGATTGAGCAGAAGGAAGGTCACCCGTGGGGAAGGAAGAAGAGGTGGATGTCGTGAAAGTTGGCAGGTAGGAATATTCTTGTCAAACTTGTTTAACTGTAACAGGCCAGGTCAAGAGTCATGTTCTCTCATGACTATCCTGCTTTTGCAGGATGGGGTTTGATCTGGAAAGGTTTGTGGGTTACGTGAATGAGGGTCTCCTGTGCTGTGTGTGTCGAGACGTGTTGGAGCGCCCCCTCCAGGCGCCTTGTGAACATGCCTACTGCAGTGCCTGCATCAGCAGCTGGCTGGTCCATCACCACTCCTGTCCTGAGGACAGACAACCGCTGGACGTTGGCAGTCTGAAGCCGCTGTACAGGTCTGTCTCCTTCACTGCATCTGGAGGTCTCTGATGATCTTGACTTTGTAGTTTGTCATTCTTGACTTCCACACCAGGCTACTTCTCATGCTTGTTCTCTCTAATACTGTTTTGATCTGTGAGGCAGGTACATGCGGAATGACCTGAACCGTCTGCAGATCCGGTGTGTGAATGCAGTGCAGGGATGTGAGGTGGTCTGCTCACTGGAGAGCCTGCACACACACGAGGATGAGTGTGAGTTCGCCTTCGTATCCTGCTCTAACTCAGGTACGAGACCTAACATTTGCACACATCTTTATTTTTGATTACAAACACTTTTTCGAATCATCATTGTAACTTTCATTATGGTAAATGTGGTGACATGTGATACAAAGGCAATATGACACCTCTGTGTGAGAGCAACAGGTGGCTCTCATGTTGTCATGGCTACCTCATAAACTAGTCCACCATGGGACTTCAGCTCCCACAGACAGGCACTGGGAGTTTCAGGGTTGACCTTTCATTATAAGCTTGCACATAAAAAAACATACACTCTGGTTCTCACAATGTGCCCATGACCTGTCGTTGGCAGGTGGAGAGTATATATGCTACCACTGTGGTAGGTAGAGTGATGGTGTGTGTGTGTGTGTGCATGCTGCATGGATTTGTGCAGTTTTCAATTCTGCATATAAGCCTGATGTTACTTGCCATTTGTAGCTGATGTGCTGCAGATTCTTGTTGACACCGGTCTGAACTCCATTCCACAATATTTTCCTTGTGCTACTTTGAATACGACATAAACCAACAATTCCACAATTTAACCTTGATAGAACAACGGTTTATAACAGCCAATAGCGGCTTTCACAAGTATATTTTACCTGTGCATAACGCAGAGAAAGATGTTTCACGTAATTTCAATCTACATTTTAGTGTTTTTATATATATATATATATATATATATATATATATATATATCATAGTTTTCTGTTTAGAAGTCATTGTTTAATCTGCTGAAATAATGTCTCAGAACAAACCTGAAGTATTAATCTAGCAACATATATTAGAAGTTTGATAGAAAAGACAGTGACTTATCTCATAATATATCAATACTGGATTTTCTTTGTCCCCTAATGTCAGTATCAGTCCCCCCAAAAATCCAGTATCATTCAGGCTCTGTAGCTGATTAAGTCCTGACTCCAGCAACATCCAGTAAAGATTTGCTTTATTTGCATCAAAGTTATAGCTTAATGTGGGAGCTTTCTGAACAAATATCTCCATTTTTTTGTTCACAAGGCATTGTCAATGCTAACAAAGTTTCTTAATGTCGGCCAACACATCACTGTGCTCGTGTCCTCCCAGGCTGCCCTGTGCAGGTGGAGAGGCGGGGTTTGGAAGCTCACCTGTCAGAATGTAACTTCCGCAGCAGAGAGTGTCCCAATGGCTGCGGCCACACTCTCCTCTCCATTGAACAGTCGCAGCACAACTGTGTAGCAGAGCTGCGCACTGAAGTAGAGATGCTGCGGTATGTAAACTGTGTTTACAGATTCCTGCTACTGTCTATATGGCTGTGGAAAGAGTACTGAAGATTTGTGCTCAAAGTAAAAGTACTGGTGTTAAAAATATGATCAATATCAAGGGTATTAATATGTTAACGTACACATATAAATAAACATATAGAAACAGGAATTTGTCCGTCAAAAACGTACTAAAACTATTTTTGAACCTGGATAGAAGGTACCGTCATTTTCACTCACCCGCCATCTTTTTTAATCCTTTCAATGTTGTTAACCTCCAGCTCCATGTTTTTTCCAAACTTAAATGCACTCCTGTGCAGTTCTAGTCAGTTGTCATCTGTCCAAACCTCTGCCTGCTGCAGGAAAAACTGTTGAAAGTCTCATTGGCTATAAAAAAAGCAGATGAAATGTTTTAATCTGCATCTGACTTTAGGCCCTTTTCACTGAAGCGACTTAAACAGGTCTGAACACAGTGTAATTTATTCCATTCATGCCACCATTGAATTGGTTCACTAGAATTACTGTAACACCCGAGGGCCATCGTTAAATTGATCAGTAACACCTGGGTTTACCTGCTATGCCAAAACTGGTGCTGTGAAAAAGACCTATTGTGAAGTGGACTGACATGTAATGTAAAACACTTATGTATTTACAAATTCACCGTGGTTGTCAATGATAATGTAAACATGTCCTGCAGGGCAGAGATGTTGTGTCAAGTGGAGGAGGTGAGACGGGAGATGGAGTCTCGCTTGGATTCACAGAGGAGACACATGGTGCAGAAAGAGTCGCTGCTGAAGAACGAGGTGGAGGAACTCAAGGTAACGCGTCTCGGCCTTTGTTTGTTTGCTTCTTTGTTTTAAAAAAAAGCAACAATCGCAGATGAAAAGTGTAGAGCTGAAGTTCAGAATGAGTGAAGTGGGTGAATCAAGCACATTTATTTAATATCACACACATTTTCTTCTACTGAGGTGATTACAGCCACAATTTTGCTAAATGCTCCTAAAAATACACAAGCTCATAATGAATGCTAACATATAAATGAAGTATAATATGCAACGATACAATTGCGCTATGATAAAAACTAATGTTATGCTTTAAAAGGACCTCTTGTTCCAAAAGCCATTTAAAACACTGTCTTCTTTCCAATGTCAACAAAAGATAGTTTTCCTTACTGATTCCTGAACTTGGCTTCACACACACAAACACATGCACGCGCACAGTTGCTGCAGTAGCTGTATTGGCAGCATTAATAGCATCTATACTTGTTTGGGAACAACTCAAATTTAAACTTCTACTTTTGGAACTTCAATGGTTTCTTCCATCTTTTCAGGCTCAGTTATCACGTGTGATCAATGACATGCGTGCTCTACTAGGAGCAGAGCGCTTACGGAGACAGGAACTCGCAGAAGCTGAGCTGGAAAAGAGGGAACTTCTGGAGCTCCTCAGAGATCTGCAACTCACACGGAGTCAGCCTCCGGTCCAACAGAACCCCCCCGATGAGCCTCAGGGAGACCAACAGATATCCAGATGGGGGCTGCAGAGGAAGACTTCCTTACACGCCTCCTGTCTGTCACTTCATTCATCTCAGGGGCCAACGGTCTCAGGTCCACCTCCATCCCCTCAGCTGAGCGAGGGGACTCGTAAGGGTGGCACCCGGAGTCTGACCCTGGACAGCATCAAGAGGAAGAGCCGGGAGGTCACAGTCATCTGAGAAGACTGGACTGGGAGAAGATGAACCAAACCAGGGTGACATTTTCAATGGTGGTATAGTAAACCCGTTAAGAGTTCTACAGCAAATTAATTCAAGATTTTTTTTGTAATCAGTTAATTGAAATTAACTAAAGAGCAGAATACTGTGAGAATGAATCAGATATCTGAAAGGTGTTTTTGTGCTATTCCACTCCATTAAGGGTCTTTTTACTGTAGGTTGTATTAAAAGAAAATTAAACATGAATTTTGATGACTAATGCTGAACTCACCCTTCATCATCATTGTTCCTTAAGCCAGCTTTCATTCAGAACAGCTTCTATCTCTTTTTAGCATTCTGCCTGATGGTACAGCTTCACTTTTGTTGAATGTTTAATTAATTTGGGAGACAAAATCTTGGCATCAGTGATATTACGGACCATTATGGTGGCTCTAAGCACGCCTGAAATATTGAAAAACAGCTCCTAATTCACAAGTATGAAAAGCAAGGTACATCAACTGAGAGACTGGGCTTTGTATGTGATCTTGTATTAAAAATGTGATGTCCATTTAAATCCATCAAGGCAGCAACTCTAACATGTAAGAGGAGAGTTTTTATGATTATAACATCTCTGTTACACTGTGCCTGTTGAAGCTTTCCTTTAGAGTTTTTAATTATTATTTAATTTATACTAATTTTATTAGGGACCAAGTGTTGGTTGTTCAAAAACAGGTGGAAACTCATTCACTATGACCTTTATTCTCATGTTAACAAAACATAAAACATCAACACAAAATCATTTTGACAATAGCATCCCACCATGGACATGTTTCCATGGAAACAATACATAGAGTATCTCGATTGGTCCATTTGTAGCCACAAGAGGCTTCAGTCAATGCCCAGGTGAGTTTACCTGGTGAAGGAGCGAACATGTCTGCCCCTTCCTCCTCCACTACCTCCCCCACCGCTGAACTTGCCCCCCTGAGATCCTCTCCCCCCTCCGCCTCCCCCTCCTCCTGCACTTCCGCCGCCTCCTCCACCGCTAAGCCACGACAACCCAGTACCTCCTCTGCCTCGAGGAGCTCGATCCCGTGGAGCCAGGCGATATGCACCTGGATGCAAGAGGGAAAAAAAGGACAAAGCTTTTAATTCAGTGTTTAGAAATTCCTGTTACAAAATGTGTGTGTGTATATGTGCGTGTGTGTGTGCATGTGCTTACTAGCAGGGAGTTGTCTGGAGGGCAGAGGACCCCGTGTGAAGTTGCTCTGACCTCCGCGAGGTTCACTGTAGGTTCCCCGGTGAGTGACAGTTGGGAGTTGACCACTCCACGAAGAACCCCTTCCTCCATCTCTGCGGGTGTAATTACCTGCAGGGCCACAACAAAAGGCTTTACCACCCCCTGCTGGCCAGCTTGTAGTACTGAGATATTAATAATTATATATGACACAAGAATATATTTTCAAATGACATGTACAAGGCAGATAAACTGTCTGTGTGAACTTACCAGACAGCAGTACACCTTTAGGTTGCGGTGGAGTGAAAAAGCGAGTCTGGCTGTGGAAAGTAGCTCTGCCCCTGTTGCCAGTGAACAGTCCTCTGGTGGGGGGTTTGGGGGAGCTTTTGGGGGGCCGTTTTGGGGGCAAAAGCCCAATCGGGGTGGCAATGTCTTTAAACTCTGCTGCCACAAAGTCATCCACGTGCATACTGGGAGGACGGGAAGTGTTCTGTTTGCGCTGGCGGAAGATATCATGCGGTCGGGAGACGTTCTGTCCAAAGCCTCCTCGACCTCCGCGGCCACGTGGAGCAGCCATGATGTGAGCTCTCTTTGCAGGTTCCACATAATCCGATTTACCGCTGTAAAGAAAGATTTCTTTTCATAATCAGTACATCCATTTAAAAAATAAATCAATTAATAACTTAATTGTCTGAAATGAGGTGGACACGGGAGTTCTGTACCTCGATGTAATGAACGTTTCATGCTTGTGTTTGCCGAGTCGGAAGCCTTTCGGAGCCTTGGTGTGACCAGGAGATGAGGGCTCGGACAGGAAGGAGCGCTCCAGCTCTGCCTTTAGGTCCAGTTCTGGACAACATTCCTGAGCCAAACCCACCAGATCCACCTTCACCTATGACAGAAAAAGAGGGGGCTGAGCTGGAATCTTGCGTATATTGTATACCAATATACAGACAGTTTCAAAACTGTAAATTATAATATAACTCAATAGTTCTACAGCCAGCCTTAAGCAGTTTTTAGAGTTGTATTCCAGAACCCCCAATCCATAGTGTACATACTATATATGTTTAAAAAAAAAAAATTGATAGCGTAAAAGTTAGGATTATGATGTGTTCCTTAGGGTTGTCACTGTTGTCATGCAGATATTACACAGTTGTAAATAGTAAGAACAGGTCATTGCACCCACTGGCAATTATTACACTGAAAGGAACAACACAACACAATGGAATATTTGTTAACATATTCGTGGAGCGCACACAAGCAAACACACTTACCATGTCAAGGTCTGTTTCTATGTCATCAGTTTGGAAAGGAGAAAACCAGAGAGCCTTCAGCTGCTCATCCAGAGCTTCTGACAGAATGAACACCGTCCTGCAGATAAGAGAAGATAAAATAAAGGAAATACTAATACAGGGCATCAAAGTTAACATTTACTCAGAAGAACATAGTGACAGAAAGAAAAAAATAATACTAGAAATGAGAACTGCTGAATCTGATTATTCTGCATCATCAGAGGCGGCACCTGTGGTTAAACTGAGCCCCGAGTGTCTCCGGTATTGGTAGAGTGGGCTCAGTCTCAGCGGCAGGAGGTGTGTCGGTTGCCGTCTCCAGCGTCTGTCTCAGAACGATCACACTCTCCAACATCGTCTCCAATGAATCATCCTCTTTACAAAGTTTCTACAAACACATCAGTGGCGTGAGTATAAAGGCAGCATAACGCCCGAATTTGTGGAGCAGAGATGTTACGAGTGAATAATTCCTACCGTTATCTGTTTCTCCAAAGTAGGCAGAGGATGAGACTCCGACTCTTCCCACTGCAGCAGCACTTTCATCTCAGAGCCGCTGAGCAACCGTGGAGGAGCAGCGAAGGCAGACTCCTCTGTAGACCCCTGGGCCTCCTCACCGCACTGGAAATTCCAAGCAAAGGCTCATAAGAGGGGTCTGGCAATTGCATGCTGTTTACAACTCTGCATGTGGTACATCACCTTTGTTTTATTTAAATTATGAGTGACATAAATGCCCTTTCCTTATGCCCTCTCAGTTATTTAAAAAATAATACTGCAGTTTCTTGTACCAGATTTGTAGAACATTTGATGGACCCAACTGAAAAACCTAGATAAAAACACACTTCTAGGCTACACTTACCATCGAGTCTGTGTTGACGATCTGTCTGAGGAAGTCGAGCAGTGCTGAGAGCAGATCTGCCGAGTCCTTGTTAAAAGGAAACACCAGTCTCTTCAATAGCGAGCAGAGTCCCACACTGTGTTTCTTCAGGGCTCTGAAACAAGATTAAAGGCTTGTTAGACCAAGAAGATGAAACAGTCACTGCTAAGACAAAGAAAAATTTCATTTCAGTTTTGTTCTTTACATTTTGAGGTGGTACAGTCCATAGTCGTGCTCTGTGAGGAATGTCAGTGTCCTGATACATGTGAGGAGAAGTGGGATGCTACTGTCTGCATTTCCCAACACCTCCAACAATGCATTACAAACTGATGACAACATCTCTCGCCCTGGAAGTGCATTGGCCAGCTGTTCTGCCTCTGACACACAGCTTTCACCCGGGGGAGACATCACCAGAGAAATATCCTATGAAGAGATGGATGAATATTTTTAGGTGGTAATTCTTACTTGCCTCTGGCTTTGTGTGCATTCCTTTGTTTACCTGGTCACACAGTGACTGTAATATCGTCCCCACCAGTTCGCTGCACTGCTGCTGCTGTATGGAGTGATCAGCAGGAGGAACCAGCAGAGACAGCAGCATGGGGAAGAGGTCGGCCAGTTGTTCATCTCCAGACACCAACCCCGAAAGCAGGTGTAACACAGCACTCTTACACGCTCTCTGTGACACCAGTGCATCCATCAGGGAGAGCAGGCGCAGGACTTGACCCCAGCACACAGCTTTCCCCTCCACCCTGCAGTAAGCACACATACAATAAAAACAGTTTCCAGAATTGTCAGCAGGAAATAACTGGGCACGCTTCACTCACGGCTGCAGCTCCTCCAGCAGTAACTCCAGCAGGGTCTTCATAATGAGGGTTGCAGTGGGTGAAGACAGGTCGGCCAGCTGAACGCACACTCTTCTCAGCATGGCCAAGAGGGGAGGGCAGCTGGTGGCACATACGCATCTCAAGGCCTCAGAAAACACTTTCCACTGTGCCCGTATGTGCATGCTCCAAAGTTTCCTTGTGTTTAAGGCCACGGCCACATCTTGGACTGATATCACCTACAGAGCCGATGATGTTCACATAAATATCTATGCATTCTCCATTATGAAAAGGGGAGTAGGAAATAGCTGGGTGACACAAGGAATTGTGGTACCTGAGTGCTTTGCATTGGAAGTGGAAGAGGCAGGAGCTCAGACAACAATGTAAGTCCAGAGAAAAGACCTTCAGGAGCTTTAAGTAATGATACTAAAACCTCCTTTAGCATCAGAGACCACGTGTTGTTGGCCAAGGTCTCCTCTGTATGAGTCACCTGCAACAAACAAATTCAGTCAGCATAATGCAGATTATGGAAAAGTAACTTTTAATATTTTAAAAATTTCTTTCGCCCACCTCTTCATTGACACCCTGCGTAAAGGTGAGCAGCACATCAACAATAAGCGCCTGCACTCTGGTTTCCTCCCCATCTAATCGCCCGGTCGCAGGGATGGAGCAGACTATCATGTGGAGCGTCACCAGTACGCTGGCCACACGGGTGTCCCTAAACTGGAAAGCTCCCCCGCGGAGCAGCTCCGTCAGCATTGTTCGCAATAAACGTAGCGTGCTGATGCATATACTGAGGATCATGCAGCGCTGTGGCGTGGGGCCCATATGCCCGTGCACACGCCATGGTTGCAGGAGCACACCACACATCTTCTGCAAGACGCGCACACACGTATCGAGACCCTCGCCAGAGAAGAGTTGAACCCCTGCAAGACTCCACTTCAGATCCCTCTGCTGACCTGCAGAAACATGGAACACTTGGTTAAAAAGTGTGTGCTCTATAACCACTGTAAACATTAACCAACCTATTAAATCACAAAATCTAATTCAATCTAAAGACTAATTCAATTCTACTCTTTACCCTCGATGGCAGGCGGCGGGCTGGCAATGTGACAAATAACCCTGAGAGCAGTGACCAGTCCAGTTCCGTCAGCAGTCAGCACATTTTCAACATTCTGAAATTGAGAGAAATTTCACACACACGCACGCACGCGCACACACACACACACCCACGCACACACACACACGACATACTGAGTGTGGCACTTTCATTTACATGCAGTCTTGACTTTAACATTATACGCAGCAGGGAATCATTCGAGCAGTTCAGACTTGTCAGCAGCGCAGCATTCCTACAAGATACAGTACATATTAGCGGCTCCGAGCTACATTATTATTAGCAGTGCTGAGCCTGTTTCACACAAAGATCCCAGTAACTTACTGCCTATACATTCCAGGCACGACTAGTGATTTTGACTATTCACACATGCAGCTCCATTTCGGAATGTGTCCGTCTTGAACCGGTGTACATATGACAAGGCAATGCCAGTAATAAATGGGACGTGATGTCCTGTGGAGGGCAGTATCAGGGCCTTCCCTGCTTTCATTCACAAAACAGCCTTCCCTGCATACTCCCTGTAATGTTACTATGTCTTGAGGTGGGAAATTGGCAGTGCAGGCTTCCCAGAAAATCACACATGATCCCTTCCCGGGACAACACGTGAACGTTTTTGGGAAATGCTGCACTGGTTTTAGGTGACAGCTTATACTTGAACCTGAATTGAAATACTTCCTCCTTTAATTGCATATTGTATTCAGTTAAGCCTAGTTGAAACAGAAAGTAATAACATTGTAGTGCTTTTATCTAATTGTATTACTGAACTGGCTCAAATTATAATGATAAAATTGTACTTTAGCAAAGGTAAGTAGAGAGACCTTGGTTATGTGCACTGAGAAGACTAATGTTGACACTGAATTCAAATTCATAGACAAATCACTGGCAGCCGCACAAACACTGCCACCTGAAGTGTTTTATCACTAACTGAATTGTAAGGGCTCATGAGTTATTAAGCATCTACAAGTGATAAAGGTGGATGAAAAATATTGAAAATGGCAAACAAATGTTGCTTTTTTCCAGCAGTGTGTATGCTGAATACCTGTTTGATGTAATCTATGAGGGTGGGAATGCTGCCAATCTCAAAGCGCAGTTTCTCCAAAGGCTCCAGCCATTTGCTGAGCTCTGAGGGACAACAGAAGCATAGGGGTTGTCAAGGACATACACTTAAATAGTGAACTCCCCAATTATGACAATAATAATAACACAATGTTACCCCAAGCCCAGGCAATCACAAAGTATAGATAAAAACACAGTAAAACAATAGGCAATATTCACCCTGTAACTTGGCATTAGTGTCATCTGCCTTGGCTAATGCGAGCAACGGAGCGGCGTACTGTTCCATCATACGTAGCTCATTAGAGCTTTGCACCACCAGCAACACCAGCATACAGGCATAGTTGTATGTGACTGCTTTGCGAGCTTTGGCTTCACTGCAAGAGAAGAGGACAAACACATGAAAGCACATTCAGAACTCAACCGAAGGAGAAAAAGGACACTAAGAGAGTAAGAGTGTCTCACCCCTGTCCATCCTTGCTGTGGTGCTGAAGCAGTGTGACCAAACAAGACAGGTTGTTGTCCAGACTGAAAACATGGGCCACAGCGCTACGGCCAGTCAGAGTGAAGGTCATCAGGTAGAGTGCATGGAGCATGCCCAGTACCTCCGCGTTGTCACCTTCCTCGAGCCCCGCACCCCCCTCCCCTCCTGTGGCCACATGGCTCATGAGCTCTGAGACACCCTGGAGAGCATGCAGCGCCTGCATTAGCCACACGCCGAAACCTTCTTCACCAAACCCAGGCCCCGTGAGAGCCCCCTCTCCTCCAGTAAATGCTGTCTCCTCCCCTTCCGCCTCAGCCATGGAAGCAAGAAGACGCAGAAGCAGGTTAGTGGGAGCGGGTTGGGCAAGGAGGAAGAGAAGACCCGACTGCGTGAGAGATAGGAAGCGGAGGAGCTCTCGGACAGACTGAGTGACTCCTAAATGTCCGGCCGCTGCAGCTGCAGACAGCACCACTGTAGTACTCTCCAGGAAATGGCATGCGTGCATGTACCTGAAGAGGGCGAGAGAACTATTATAATACAATCACTAAACCAATAGATTCCTATATCAAAAAAAAAATCTATTTAACCACATAGAACACAATTTATATCCTGTGTCACAATTACTTTAGTTATTATAGCACATGAGGACTGCGGCCATAGAAAAATATTTGTAATAGTACAAATGAATGAAGAAAAACATTTGGACCCGAGACCAAATACAATCAATAAACATTAAGATTTTACTGATTCTTGTTATCATGACCAGACATATTTTTTAACCTCCAGGTAGATGCCTGCAGATGACTTCATACATTCTCTGAGTCTGAAGAGCCGGGACACGTGTGTCCAAATGTGTACCTGTACAATGTTGGGTATGGATCATCTCTCTCCTGTGGTCCTGTTATTCGTGCAGACGTTGGGAAAGCTTTTCCTGGGGGCTGCACCATGCAGTGGGGGGCGGTCTCCAGCAGCTGATGTAACTCCTCTAAAACCCCCGCCAACCGATCCAGCTCAGCTTCGCTCACGGGGACAGAGGCGAGTGCAGCTTCTTCGTCCATGGGGCTTTCAGCATCCTCCATCTCCTCCTGATTATGACGGTCAATCAAGATCTATGCAAAAATATTCAGACGTGTGTGTGTGTGTGTGTGTGAGTACCTGCTGTGGTTCACTCCATGCTGCTGCTGTACGCTGCAGATCCACCAGCACCTCATACATGTGGCTCTTCTGTAATACGGCGTTTCCAGCAGTTATGACTCTCACTGTTTCTTCACGCAGGAACATCTGGACTAAACACTGCAAAGGATGAATGACTTAGTCACACACTTTCATCAGCCAGAAAGGCTTTACTTTATTCAGCTAGTCAGTGTCTCCTGAAAATGTGAACGTTGGTGGTGAGCTCTGGATTTGTGAAGCAGACTCCAACACTAATTAAAAGAGTGATGTATTTTACATCCAGCTTTCATTTGGTTTCTGAGAAGGGGTCGTTCTGCTAACCTGATAGCCACTCTTCTCCGACTCTCCAGCATGCAGGAAAGCCTCCACCCCAGCAGGAGCACTCGTCAGGGCATCAAGAGCTCTCAAGAGACTCAGCTTCAGTGTGGAGGAGACATGGTCCCCGTGGAGCAGCCCCAGCAGTACAACCAGAGCCCCATCACGCAGCAGCGCAGTGAGTCCCTGTGGACTCTCTGCCAGACATGATGCTAGCTTGGCACCAGCTTTCAGTTGTCTTAGGTTGAGAGCAATTGGCTGTGTGAGAGCAATCTCCATGCTCAGCGCTTGGAGGGCCCACTGGGCTACAACTCCAATATGGTCTTCAACCTCCCCTTCTCCTTGTTTAATCAAGTACGCCAATCCTTTGGCAAGCAGGCCAGGCGCTTCTTCCAGAGCAGTGACCCAGCGAGCGTCTCTGTCCTCTCCAATGCTTCCTAGCAGCTCTTTCAGCTGTGAAACAGCTTCTGCATCCTCTCCACCTGCTGGTTCCTCAGTGCTGCTTGAGTCTTTGGGCTCCTCCACACTGGCCTTCTCAAACTGAGTATCAAAGCGAGTTTTGTATGGAGGAGAAAAGTAGAGCAATGGCCTGAGTTCCCGCTCATAGGGATCGTACTGGACTGGTGGAACAGATGCTAGGTCCTCAGGAGTGTAGTCCATGTCAAAGGTGGGCAATTTAAAGCTGCCATTATCCAGGTCATCTTCATCACTGGAAATCTGCTCATAACCGTCATCGCCTAAACGAGCAGAAGAGGAAAAAAACAAAACAGTGTCAAAACTTTTAAAGTTTATCTTCAGCAAATAGAATATTTAAGATGTTTCAATCATTTGGGATGTAAAATGAATGATTATGAGGAGGCTAGTGATGACTATACATTCCCTTTCTTATCCATCAATACAAACACTGATAAACTACTCACGCATGGCAGCATCACTCCCAAGCATGCAGGGTTAGTTTGACATGCAGGATGAGAACACCACAAGCATCAGCCACGGTTGTGAGCATATGTGAGGCAGACTTGCCCATGACAGCCCATGAAGGTTGATCACAAACCTTCAGAGTCGCCCAGGCCAGCATTCATGAGCATGCTAGAGCACACACGCTCTCAAACTGTCACTCAGTCCCAAATGGACTGTTCTCCCACGGCCCCCTGGGAGATCTGATGACCTCATGTACCGTTTAAACTTGGATCACCAGAGGGTTTGGGGTTGTATGTCCATTTGGGATTGCAGATTATCCTACTCTCACAAAATCACACCCCTACCTTCCTCCATTTCCTCTTCCTCGTCCTCACCCTCATCTTCTTCCTCCTCTTCCTCATCTGGGGCACTCCCCTCGGTCCGTGCATCTTCTTCCTCCTCCTGCTCCTCCTCTTCATCCTCCTCACCCTCTTCCTCTTGCTCGGCATCTGAATATGCTTCATCAGCAGGAAGTGACCGTTCGGGTGACACAGCCTCTAGGTAGTCATCACGGCCCTCACATGGCTCCTCTTTGACGATGCCAGCTGATGATGTCACAGCACAGTTGTGGTCAAAAATATTCACGGGACCCATAATAACATGGATAGCAAATATTAATCTCTAAAGTAAATCGTAAAATCAGATGGTACTGATCATTGTTGATCAATCAGGATCCAAGAGTGTCATGTGACAGTACAGATGAAGAGTTCTAACCTGTCACTTGAACCTGCTCCTCATCATCATCATCTGGTGGTGGAGGCCCAGGTGGTGTGCGAGGACCTCGGGGTGCCGGTCTGGGTGGGCTACCATTGTATTGGTCATCTTTTTCCCACTCTAAGAACGGAAAGCAGTAAAATTAATTAACAGTACACATGAAGTAATTCAGGGTTCTGAAGTACAGATAATCCAATACTGATACCTTAACCTGTGTACTGGCTGATACTACGTACTAACCTAATAATACTGTGTTAAAAATGATGTACACATTGCTGATGTTTTGCTAGCAACTCTGACTGATGTTACATCTCAATAAATTCTTCTTTACTGCTCTAAAACAGTTACTGCAAGTGGATGCATAACACAACTTACTGTGGAGGCTACTGGTCTGAACTGGTCAAGAATTTATTTCCTATATGTAATATTACTCAGAGCTCACTGTGATAACTGGGACACAGCAGGGTCCTGTTTCCTGCTGATAATAGACTTGTTTACTCACCGATACCGACCCCGCATCTTTACCCGGGATGTTAGTATATTGGTATCGTAATCAGAACAACCCTAGTGTGAAGGTGAGACCACTGAAAAGTTTCCATTCAATGTTGCCCACCTTGTTTAACAATAAGCCTTTTGGGTCCGCAAGGCTGTTGAGGGGGTGGGGGCGGTGGAGGAGGGGGAGAGCCTTGATCATGTCCATGAGAGCGCTCTGTTGTCCCGTATATGGCCAAGGTCAGACTGGTGTACCAGCCACGCAGTACCAGGCCATCTGTGTTCACCTGCACATATGAAAACCTCTAGTTACAGCAGAGCAGACATTTCTTACCAATTTGAGGCAATTTTAACAACCATACTCTCTCTGACACATCTGCGCGTGCACATGAAAAATAAGACAATAGATCTGCTTACCTTTCCACTGGGTCTGAAGACGATAGACTTGTTCTCATCATACTCCAGGCTGAGGACAGAAAGCAAGACATGGCTTCATCAAACAACTTCTGAGAAGAGCAGATGTGTGAACATACAACCTATAATGGTCAGGTGCAGGATAAAAAGACATGTCGCATTAAAAGAGAAAAATAAAACACATCCATATACTGGAGTACAGCATCCATAAACAAAGTTTTAACCACAGCTGGACTTAATCAGGCACCAATGTCATGACACTTCACGGATGAACATCCAGAGTGGTTGAAGCATGCATTGTATTGCAAAACTAGTTAAAACACTTGCTTTACCACTAGTTACTCTGTGTAGCTGGAGAACAAAAAGTGACCTGCACAGAACCATTAGTGAACTTGTTGGTTTGTAATTGGTCTAACACATTCTATTTTTAGAAAATGGATAGAAATGTCAACATTATAGCTATTGCTCCAGTCCTACATATCCCTTTTTTGTTATATAACAAAAACAGTTTAACAATTGTGTCAATATGTCTTAAAAGCACTTTAGACACCCCCACACATACTTATTCCCTGGGTGCCCAAGCAGTCTAAACCTGTTCTTATACTGAAACATTTCAGCGGTGCTTCTGTTTGCATCTGAACACAATGGGTTTTTTTTCTCTGTTTTTCTATTCTGAGCTTAACGATAGTCAGTGACTCAGTGTCACCATTTTAAGATTAAAAAAAAACAAAAAAAAAAAACAAACCCAAAACAAAAACAGTTGGCAACCTGAGGCCTGAAGGAACACAAAGCAAACTAGTTTGTGCTCTGCATGCCATGTCACACACACATTTAACAGCGATAGCCAGGGCTGCAATTAGGCTGCACTCCTACACACATTTGTTGGTTTAAAAGCCAGCCGATATGAAAAGGAAATCAGATAAATTAAAGTGAAATAAAGGTGATACTATAAGTAGTAGTGAGGACTGACAAATTTACCTACACCGTTTCTGTTGGATTGAGCATGTTGATGGCATAAGAATTTCTCAAAGGGTTATTAGTTTTTAGTGCAGTAGATCATCTCATTCCAAACCCCTACAACAGGGGACGCAATGTTGGGCTAAGAGGAATTTGTCCTAATACATTTGAGTCATATTTGTGTTCAGCACTTGACACAAATAGTTCCAGGAGTCAGCGAGCTAAAAGCACAACAACCAACTTCTCTGTAAGATGGGTGTGCTGTATTTACAATATTCAGCAGCTCTATTGGACACTGAACTTACCACTTCGGTGCTACTGTGCACACCCCTATTATTATAAACAGATGAAAAATGCTTGACTCAAACATTCCTCTATACATCCATTTCACTTAGACAACTATGTATTTGGGTCACTCTCAGCTTCTGTGTGGGAGAGGTTGAGTTTCCTGAGAGACCAGTTAGCCTACGTATGAACAAAGAGACTTAAATATGGGTGGGTGCTCACACACACCCCAATGGCCTCTGAGAAAAGAGCTCAGATGCTACCACGACTGGTTCTACGGGTCAGACAGACATCTGCATCTCATGCACTTTTGAGACCGGGCCAGGAAATTCAGCTACCGGGAATGAGGAGAGGCTCTGAAGCAAAACAAGCACAAAACAAAAAGATCTGAGGAGAGAATGATTCTAACCTGCCCAGTCTGTGGAAGGTTGGACTGTTCGGTTTGGGAACATTATTGAAGAAGAGCTCTAGTTGAAAGGCATGAGGAGACGTCTCCCTGGAAGTAAAGAAACACAGTTGAATAAGTCCCCTTGTATTCAAAAATGTAATATATAAGTGACATACACCCTGACAGTTTTCCCCATTTTGGGTGACTGTATATCAACATGACACAGAGGCTTGATTCACTCAGGTTTTTGGTGTGTTGATTATGAAGACCAAAAAATTACATCACATATTATCAGGACCAGTCAACAATGGAGCTCCTGTGTCATTATCCCAGGTGGGCGGCTCCATTTCCTACAAGCACACAGAGGCTACCCTCTCTTGTGGATATGACAGAAAAGGCCATTTGCCTGAGGTATTTTGATCATACAAGAAAAAGACATGACATCATTTACAATCTATGTTGAAAGGAAGAATGGAAAGATGTGAATCTAGCCTTATCAGTGAATCTTTTTTTCATACTGATGTGTGTGCTTTGCATTATTAGCTTATTTTCAGAAAACGCCTTGTGTATCTATTGAATAAATTTATATATGTATATATATATATATGCATAAATAATTAGGATAACACATTCCAGTGTGACACAATATGATTCAACAGTACCAAATGAACCACAGTATTGAATCAACAACTAGTTACAGCAGCTTCATCATTCAAATTCTTCGATAAATTTGCTGGGTTCGAGTGAAGTTCGGTTCTCCGAGGTGCATTAATTCAACGGACAAATAAAGTATGTGTGACACTCAGCGATTGTCACAGCTCTCACCCGAACGCTCTGCTGTCAGGTAAGCTGCTGTGAGCTTTGATTCCAGGAGGGATGACACGGATCTCAGTGATGAGAACCCCGTAGGGGAATCGCACCACATCTATATTGGTTAACTGGAATGCAATGAAAAAAGAAAATCATGTAAATAACACAAAATGTGAGCTAAATCCTCAACCACGGCTAAAACTACAGCTTTACATGGTCACTTATGCTACGAGCTCAGAGGAAAACATGCCCAATACTCTAAGTTAGCATTAGCCAGCTGGCTAACTAGCAAACAAACTGCACAAGACGAAAAGACACCGACCTTACATACTTTGGTAAATCAGATCGCGTAAAATCGATACGAGTTATTAATTGCTTTGATGTTTGATTTGACAAGTTCGTAGCACAACGAGCGAATTTCTACATGATAACGAGGATGATACAACTGCTAATGTTAGCTAGTTAGCTCTGAAGTTGCGCGTTATTCTCCAAAATTCTTGCGTGAATGTGTTGTAAATTTCGATTGCAGGCTACGGCAAGGTAAATAAACAAAGCTGCGTTTTATTACCTCTGCGCTCTGGTGTTTAAACGTATCTAGAAAAAGAAGCTCTGTAGAGGAGTCCCCCGCCATCGCTTTCCGCTATCCAGGCCCGGGGTTAACTTCCGGCCCTGTGAGTTCTACTTCCGGAGCAGTACCCGCTCCTACAAGTAAACACAAACAAATCTGAAAAATAATCAAATAAAGACGAAAGAGGGCACATAAATGATAAGTAACAAAGATAAATTACGATATTAATCTTGATGCATTTCCATGTTTAAAAATGTTATTTTCAATGATGTTCTTGCAGGTGCTGCTGATAAAATTTCGCTATTATTAGAGAAAAACATATAGGACACATAATATCTATTTCATTATTCCTATTAAACTTCATTGGAAAGTGAAGTTAATGATTACTATCTTCTTGCAAATCGTTGCCAGGGGAATATCATAGCAATAACAAGTCAATAAACGTAGGAGCATTTCCAGCCAGGATAAATTCAATTTATTCAGGATACTGTTTGTTTGTTTGTTTATTTGTTTATTACTGTGAATTTTTATATTTTTTGCAGTAAATTGATAGCTTTAGTTGTTTTCCCACACTTGAATAGAAATACATTTGATACATAGCTGTTTTCTAGGGTGTTTTAAACTATATATATGTGAAAAAAACAGCCACAGCTAGTATGATTTTTTTAAAATCTATTTTAAATGTAATTAAATAGAGGGCTAAAACAGATACATTCAGGTAAAATATAAAATAGTGATCCAATTGTCAATCCCCTAAAATAATCATACATCATGTGTAGAGTTGAATATAATGTTAATGTTAGTACTAAGCCTAACTTTAAACAAGATAATAGGTAAGCGCCTTTAAAAAAAAATCATAGGATGAAAAATATTCAACACATATCGGCTTTTCTGTTCTCCTTGTGCCACGTCCGAACCACCTGAAGGAGGGAGGTTTCAGGTAGAGAGTCACGTGGTCATACAGGTAGACGCACTACAAAAACGGTGAGCGTTCAGCCATTTCTCCGCTATGGTGGCTCCGCGAGGCTTCACGTAAAAACACACACGCGACGAAAACCTGGATATACGGAGCTCACCTTGACGCTCAGGTGTTGAAGGTGTTTGTGTCTCTTGACTCCTCGCCGGCGCATACTTAGCCGTCGTTCCTGGGGTTTTGTGTAGTGATAGACTAGCTTTAGACTAGCCTGTTTGAGCTCAAATGACGGGGCAGGTAGACTACCTGGTGGTGGTGTGCGCCGCCACATCTGGCGCGAGCGGAGAGCTTCTGGGTTCTGACGAGAAGGAGCTCGTGCGGTTGGTTTGGCAGCAGGTGGATGTGAAGAACAAAAAGGTAAAAAACAAAATCGGTATAATTTGATAATGACAACGGTAATGAGGAGGGCACAAAGTTTTGATGAAATGTTGGTACGCTAAACGAAAAAAATGAATACAAAGGAGCCGCTTTCATGTTAATATGTAGCTCACTAACAATGTATTAAGTTTTAATAGTGTTGAGTTCCTCTCTACACAAGTTTGCTCTGTCAATTGTACAAATAGAGGGCAAATATCTGTTTTTTTTAACGACACTACTCTTCTGTGTGATCATATCGATGTCATAAACCTAGTTACTACGGCCATTTAACCCCATGATGTCAGCCTGCAGCTGGTTTAGTTTCAAGACTGACGATTTCTCGTTTGTCTGAACCAGTCTGGCAAGGTGAATGAGCTCCTCATCAAGCCTGACCCCTCAGATTTGACAGATGAAAAAGAGGAGGATGTAGTGGAGGAGGAGAATGGATCCGGAGCAGAATGTGTCTTTACAGCTGCCAACCTGGAGGCAGCTTTGAATATGGTAATGATGTCTGGGAAAATAAGATATTAATAAAGTACTTTATTATGTATTAATTAATAAGAGGCTCATTGTTTTGTGTGCCAGTCATTATTTTTCTAAATGTGCGATATCTGGGTTTGCAGTTTCACCTACAACTGACGAATGAGGTGAACAGTGCAGGTGCAGGCACGTCATTGTGTTTATGTACAGACGGACAGCTCCACATTCGTCAAGTGATTCATCCCGAGGCCGCGAGCAAGGTGAGCGAGCTGGGTGGGTGAAAGCCTCACAGCCGGAGTGGATGTCACCTTCCGGCTTCAGGAACCTCCACAGTTCAAACGGTTAAAAAGGATTGTGTGGTGCCAGGTGCTGCGTTCCCAGCTGAGTTCAAAATTAATTGTGAAAGTTGTTAAGCAGAGTTGTACTTATGACACACACCCATGTACATACCGTGCTAGTGCAGCGTGAGATTCTCCCTCACCTTCAAAGCGGTTGCGGTGGTAGTTAAACGTCAGCTGTTGATTATCCACACATTCACATCCTCCTTTATTATCTCCCTTCTCAGAGCATCCTGGTCCCGGACTGTTTCTACTCTTTCTTTGACCTCCGGAAAGAGTTCAAGACGCAATTCCCCTCATCCGACCTCAAGGCCTTGAATGTGCACTCCATGGCAGAGTGTATCCTTTACATGTCTCGTGTTTATATTTGATGTGTGTTATATACTGTATTATGTGTGTCATCTGTCAGTATTTACAACGTAAAATAATGAGCACGTGACATTACTAAAACACATACTAGAAAGGTACAAGCTGCCACCGGGTGTTGGCTGCATGACTCGCAGGTTTTAAATAGCAAATAGGAAAACAATGGCAACACCTTACTAAGCGCTCAGTGAAAGAGTGTGTTTAGCCAACAACCTCACACACACACCCACTGGAACAGGATTACTAACAACTCACTCCTTCTGTCTCCGACCTTTAATAGTTTTTCTTCCTCATTTGACTCCATTTTCTTTGGAAGCTCTAAAATTCATGTTATGCCACAGTTTCTTGGGTCTTTTTTGGACTGTTGTTGTTGTTGTTCCTAGTTTTTTTTCCTTGACTGCTGCCACCGCAGCTCTTAGTATACCTGTTGATGTACCTGCCACATGGGAATCCTCAGCGTCTCTGGATGTGGCAGCAGTATTGCCCCCAGGTATTGCAGTACAGCAGGTCCAGATCATGGCCAGTATCATACTTGCGCTGCTTTCTGAGCCATTCTGTGAGTACCTTTATTATTTTATGTTACTGATTTTCAAAAATGCCTTGATCCCATCATCTCCTGTGTGATGACCTTCAACTGTCCCTTGTGTTACCCTTGCTGTGTAATAAGGCCAAATATCTGTTAAAGGCTAATTGTGTGTCAATATTATAGTCTACATCAAATATTGTGTTGCTGTAGAGTGTCCCGCCTGCATGCGATTTTTCAACAAACATCTTGATAGAAATACCTCCCAAAAATAACATCATTTTCATTTTAAAGAGTTTTTCCAATTTAAATGAGAATAAAATCATTTCCATGGTATTGTTTCAGTTAATGAGCAATAATTGCTGAAGAAAACACCGGTTCTGTAATTAGTTCCAGTTTTAAATGTCACCGTCATTTGTGATTTCAAAAGGCATTTATCTAACTTCAATTCCTCTTCATTAAAGGCCACACGTTCTCTAACCCCGAGAGAGTTAGTGAGAAGTTTGAGACCGGCACTTGGTGAGTAAAGTTTGCTCAAGACAAATATTCTTTTTATTCTCAGGCTATGAAATGAACTCCTGGTTTACTCTCGCTGTGCTCTTATTTCTGTGTGTGTAGCAGTAAGATGGAGAAAGTGTCTGACAACACGGTGATCCGAGCCAGGGGGTTGCCATGGCAGTCCTCCGACCAAGACATAGCTCGATTCTTCAGAGGACTAAACATTGCCAAGTCAGTAAAGTAAAGAGGATCATTGTCTTTATTTCACATATTGGTGAAATAATGTGTCATAACTTTTTGTATGCTGTTAATGATACACAGAGGAGGGGCTGCGTTGTGTCTCAACGCTCAGGGGAGGAGGAATGGAGAAGCTCTTGTTCGTTTTGTCAGTGAAGAGCACAGAGACCTGGCGCTGCAGAGGCATAAACATCATATGGGCAACAGATACATTGAGGTAACCTGTCTGAACTAAGTTATATATGAATTAAAGCATCACAAAATCCCAAAGTTTATTCTCCTCATAACATTACTGTTGCTTCAACTTGTGTTGCAGGTTTACAAGGCGACAGGAGAGGACTTCCTGAAGATAGCAGGAGGTGAGAATCATGACGTGACACTTCCTGCGGAGGTTACATCATTGATGGTGTATCTAGATGTCCAGAGGCTTGGATGGAAGCCACGTATTCATGATTTATTTTTAAGATAAACATTGAACAAGATGAAACATGATGATCGTGCACAGTCATGACACAACATGAGCGCCACACACAGTTTTTTTCATAATAAACTCATATCTTTTCTGTTAATGTGTTTTTAAAAAAAAGGGCAGAAATTTACGTAATTTTTTGTTTGAATCTATTTTTTTTTTCATTATAATACAACTGCGAGTAACAGCGGACCTCATTCGTGATGGGTTGTTCCACACTACTTTGTTTTAGCTCTCAATTTAGTCTTACAGAAAGAAAGCAAAGCCTGATGGGTATTTGTAACTCCTTGCACTGAACATCTGTGGTCTTGTAACAGTAATACATTTGAAAACTTGGGTGATTGACAGTTAAAAGATAACTAAAAAAAATGCCAGAGAACAAATTTGATGAGTCATGAATGAGGCCCGATACCGCATTCAATCTGTTTTGGTGTGTATCTGCAGTGTGATCGTATTTTCATCTTGTGTTGTGGTTAAAAAGTGTCTTCCTCCTCTTGTGTCCTATGCCAGGAACCTCCAATGAGGTAGCGATTTTCCTGTCCCGTGAAGACCAGATCATAGTGAGGATGCGAGGCCTTCCCTTCACAGCCACGCACGAGCAGGTGCTCAACTTCTTCTCGCCGGAGGATGGCCTTAAAGAGACGTGTCCGGTCAGCGGTGACAAGGACGGCATCCTTTTTGTTCGCTACCCAGATGGACGTCCCACCGGTGACGCCTTTGTTTTATTCGCCTGCGAGGATCATGCTCAGTGTGCTCTCAGGAAACACAAGGAAATCCTTGGGAGGAGATATATTGAGCTGTTCAAAAGTACAGCAGCAGAGGTTCAACAGGTATGTCAGGGTGTCACCTGGATGACTAGTGTCGGGGATTGGGGATCGTTATTGTGTGTGTGTTTTTGAGAGAGTTTCTTTGTTTTATGTTTATTTCCTGAGTTGTTTGTCAGAATTACTGAATTAGGGCTTAAGGGTGTGGGACTGTTTTTCCCTTTAGCTTGTAGGTACACACTAACTCTCCCTGTCTTTTGTCCTTTAAATCTTAACAGATTTGTCTGACTGACTAAGTTTCTTATCGTCCTCTAGTATTAAGATTACAGCACACACAAAAAAACCTGACATCAAGTTTATATGCATGACAGTCTACAGTTTTATGGGTCCTCTTGAGAAATGCAAACATGCCAGTGTCCTGTTGGCGACAAACCAGCTCCTGTCTCACATGGCAACACACTTCTGGATTGTGTGCTGACTTGTTGTACATTAAGTTCATGAAAAGGTGGCTAATATTGTACATAGAATGAACCAATCAGAATTCTGATCCTGATTCTGTATTCACTGAATTTTAACAATTTATTGGTACGTTATTGTGCTTAAGTGTATAATTTAGGTAGTTTTAGCCTTGAATGAGCAAGAGGAGAAAGGCCTCTGAAACTAAACTCAGAGAGAGAGATCTCGATGGGTTTTGCTCCAGGCATTACTGGTGATGTTTGCTGTATGTTTTAGGTGTTAAACCGGTACTCATCGGCTCCTCTGATCCCTGTGGCCCCGCCCCCCTTGGTGTCAGTGTTGCCCACCATGTCTCTCCTGCCCCCTCCTGGAGGTGTTAGGGACTGCCTGAGGCTGAGGGGGCTGCCGTACACTGCGAACATAGAGGACATCCTCACCTTCTTGGGCGAGTTTACGCATGATATCAGACCACATGGTGTACACATGGTCCTCAACCAGCAGGTATGTGCAATAGCTGCACAGATGAAATCATTCACCTGCTTTGTGGCATAGAGAAGATCATTTCTGGGTCTTCTGTTTTCAGGGTCGTCCATCGGGTGACTGCTTTATCCAAATGACCTCAGCAGAACGAGCACTTCAGGCCTCACAGAGGCTCCACAAGCACGTGATGTCCAGCCAGCGTGGGACCAACAGCCGATATGTAGAGGTGTTTCCCTGCAGTGCAGAGGAGATGGGCCTTGTGCTGATGGGAGGCTCGCTCTCACACACGCATGCACACACACACAACCGGAGCAGGAGTGAGACAGGGCTCAGCCCGCCGCCATGTAAGTCCAGACGTAAGTGCTGCTGGGAGCTGGGGGTGCTTCGGGACTGCAGGGTAGGTGGGCTCCTGCCGTGGGGGCAGGGTTGCTGGGTTTTCTCCAATCTAGATCTGTGGGAGGACAGATGCACTGGTCTAACAAGGAGATTCAGAACTCTGTGTGTGTGTGTGTGTGTGTGTGTGTGTGTGTGTGTGTGTGTGTGTGTGTGTGTGCGTGTGTGCCCGCCCGCGTGCGTGTGGGCGCGCTGTTTCTCTGTAATGTAGTGTGATTCATTCCTAGTTTGCATGCTCTGATAAACCTGATGTGCTAATTGTTTAATCTGTCTAATTGGACCTGTGTTCACACATTCTCATTGAAATGCTCCTTCTGAATTTGACTTTCTTACTGCTGCTGAAGTAATCCAAAACAAATCTGAAGGGTTGGAAAAGTGTAAGCAACACAGCTGAAGTCTCAACTAGTTTACAATTTGGCTAAATGGCTTACAGCTCTCCAGTCTAATCAGATTGGTAGTGGTGGTTGTGGGATTCGGTCTTAGTAGAGCGTCGCATCTCAGGCGTCTCCACTGCTTGTACAATCAATGGAGCTGTGGGAAAGGTGGGCAGAGCTGGACGCTGGTGCATAGAAGCTGTGAAGAGCTGTGTTCCCTGTGTCTGTAGTCCTTCTCTCTTTATATCCAAAAATGCCAAATTAGCATCACAAACCTTTCAGGCCCATAAAACATGGTCTGACAGTGTATGAAACATCTGTAAAGGAACAATTTACAGGGAAATCTGCTTGTCGTTCATAATTTTTAGAGCCACACAAGCAAGTCCTTAATTGAAGTAGTGTTGTGAGCGAAAGGATACAACACAGGGTTCCAATGGTGAGGTTGAGTTGCTTTGAGATGGGACAAGATGAAACTTTAATTATCTGTGTTTAGATAAAAATGTCAAATAGTGAGTCACTGTTCTGTATAACCACCCATCAAGTAAATAGCCAGAGGCCTTTATGGGGAGGGGGAGGGGTCCTGACGACAATGTCAGAACCTACCAATAGAGAAGAGAATCTTTTTCTCAGACTTGCACACATACACGTCCTTGTCAGGAACCACATAATGGTGGTCATTGTTTGCAAATTTGAATGAAACAAACAATGACCGTCATGACTCTGTGTCCTTGCAATGGTGGTTACCTCTTCTGTCTCTCTCTGTTCTCTGCCCTGTAGGTTTATCTCCACCGTCCTACTCCTTCACCCCTGCACCACAGGTGCTACCTACAGAGGCTGCTGCTGCCCTCTACCCTCCCATTGGGCAAGTGTTGCTAACTCCTCGTCCGCTGGCGCCAGGGCATGGCTACTACCCCGCCTCAGCTCAGCTTTACATGAACTACACAGCCTACTACCCCAGGTAAACCTTTGCAGCTGAGCAGAGACTGATGCATTCACTCAAGTGACCATCCATTTGTGGAAACCTGGTTAACCAGGGTCCAACTTGGAGTTTGGTGCTTATCTACTCATTGTTTTAGAGGGCTCAGAGTGGCCTGAAAGGAAGGACATGGAACTGTTGGTTTGTGTCTTTTATCAAATTTTTTTTTTTTAATAATCTTAAGTGATCCTGTATCCACATCAAACTTCAATGTTACTTTCCAGTTTTTGAAAAATTTGGCTAAAAAACACATTAAATTTTTAATAAACTGAAATTTCACATCCCATCCTATATTTTTTTAAGTAATGAGGCAAAGTAAGTTTTTTTTGCTAATTTTATCTTTTGAATTCATGAATCCTCCTTTCCTGCTTTCTTTTTAATAAGACCGAAACCCATTTGAGGCGATGATGTGATCCTCTGTGTACGAACTTCCTTATCTTCCACCCTGTTTCAGTCATGAACCTTCACAAGTCATTAATAATTGTAAAGTTTGGCTTCAGTTTAATATTCTTTGCCTGCCTGTAAAAATGCATTCGGTCTCTTTTCGAGACACTGTGGGTCAGGGTGAGCAGGGGCAGCTCCAGCAACACCCCCCCGCGACCAATAATGGATAAGCGGTATAGAAAATGGATGGATGGGGGTTCTGTTCTGAAGCTTGAATGGAGGATTTTCTTTTCATTGACAGGATATTTTTGGCGTCAAACTCAAACAAACTCAGATAAGTAAATATGGGTTGAAATGAATAACTTCATAAGAAAGTTGAGTGTGTTGATGCAGGAAGTAAGGAGAGAGAAAGAACTTTGATATGCAGCAAAGGTGCTGGCTGACTCTGGACCAGGTGCATAGGGTTTCCCTTAAAATGTAAGCAATTTGTTAAAGTGTTCATTTAATTTTTCACTTTTTTGAGAACTTGTGAGTTACGTTGTATTAAATTAAAAGCAAGTTGGTCAGAGATAAACAGATATTTTTTCATGGAATCCCCGTGTTAATATAGAGTTGCTTCCGCTGAGTATTTATATTATATTGAACATTGAATCAACTTCTGTTTACTTTTTTTAATTCCCAACTTTTACGCCAATGCCTACATACATGCACGAGGGTGATGTTGTCGTTTAGCTAAAGGAGAATTTAGTAGGAGGAAGACTTTTTGTTTGTTTGAATTGTGTCATTCCAAGGAGAAAGACTGGGGCAAGGGTAGTTAATGACTGAACCTTGCGGTATCAGAGAACTCGGTAAACATCAGTGACTTTTATTTTTTCATGTTCAACCTCTCGTCATTGAAAAAGCAGGCCATTTTTAGATGACGCCTAAAGTTATTCATGGTCTCGTGATTCCCATGTTATAAGTTTGCTGATAAACATGCTGATTTCAAGTGAGCTAGATATTTTCAGGAGAACAGCGTATCTTTATCTCCTCTTTTTTTTCCCTCCAGTCCACCTGGCTCTCCTACCGTGGGTTTCTTCCCCTCCCCCTCTTCTCTCACGTCTCCTGGGGGGTTGGTGCGCATGCCGGGTCTCACCTACAACAGCAATGGAGTCAAAGATCTCATTAGTGGTTACCAGGTAAGATACAGCACAAAAAAATGCTCAATAAGGGATTATCAACGCAGTTCCTATTCCTGCTAATCCCCTGCACCTTCAGTGTTCACATACCTCTGGAGAGGTATTCAAATCTCCTTCTGTTGTGGGTGTGTATCGTCAGGCATCCACTGTGTTTGCCCCGAGGCCATCAAACAAGTTTAGCCTGTCTACTCTCCCTCTTCTGTCATTCACACGCAGTACTGCTTGCTTAGACTTGAATTTAAGGAACTTGAGTCTTATTTAACTTAAGAGACACCTCATGGGTCCACATGGCTTTTTTATTTTTTTATTTTTGGTAAGTGTATGAGTGGATTCTTGTCTCTCAGCCCCCCTGTCTTTGCTATTCCTCCTCTCACCTACACCACAGTATGTCCCCGAAGATGCTCTCATGCACGCCCACATGCCCGTGCACACTCACGACCCGGCCAGGACATTGATTACGCAGCCCAAAGAATGGGTGTGTATTTAAGGTGTCTGAGGCAGGTGGCAGGTAAGGATTAGCTGAGGCCACAGTGAGGGGACGGTGCTTGTTAGTGTGGCTTGGGTTATTATGACTGGTCACCGTGTGTTACAGGGCTCACCAGGACATTTCCAGTTTGGATTTTTCACTAACCTCAAATAGAATCAACAGATGGGTCCTTTTAATTGGGTTGAGTGGTTGGGGGAAAGCTCTTTGATATTCTTTTACATTATTTGATGGGTTGCAGTTCTCTTGCTGACTGTAGGATATTTTCATTGCAGTTTGCTTTATCTAATACATTTCTGACTTCTCACAAAGTCTTTGATAGTGTACAACTAATGGCTGATTGACCAGTAACTAACCCACTGCCTGGGGTAAAAGGCACCTCACAAGCTCTTTTCAAAATCCAAAACAGATGAGAAACTGTGTTTATCATTAGCATATCTAGTTAAAGCAACATTAGGTCACTCTTTTACCAAAAAAATGAACAGCATCAAAATCTTATTTGATGTTATGTGGACAATTGATAGGCAGAATGATGCCACCAAGATGACGTATAATCTCCAACAAGAAGTGTGTAAGGCTTTACAGCACAACAAGTCAACACCAACTGTGAACCTTCAGCTTGTTGATGCAAGCTGACTTTGAGTTGCTAACACTTTTTAAGTTTTATCTGTGTTGTACGTGGACACAGTGACGTATCTGTGTAACCCCCCACCCCTTAATGATGCATAGACGTGGTTAGTAAAAGCCACTCGCCCCTCTGTCTATCGATCCGTTAAAGGGTTAATTGATGAGGTCAACTCTGTTCGCTGCAGTGTGTTCAATTGGACCGGTGACATGAGGGTTTCAGTTTCCACTTCTGAAACTCCAGGGGTGATGCTCCTAAACTCAGAATACGTTGGGGTGTTACACTTATGACTTTTTTTCAGCCGTGGCATTCAACATTGTGACATCATCATCATCATTGTCACATCATATGTATGTTGTGACCAGTTTTCATAAATCACATGTGAACCCTGTTGGGAGATATTTATGTGCTCAGAATTGAGTATTTTTTTTCTGCACTAGAGTGATAAATGAAGGCCAAAGTGTTGCTTTAGCTAGCTTGCTGCTAACAAAAGGGAAATACTGGTTCCAGAATATCCACTAATGAGATCTATGCTCGTTTTAGACCGATGGACTCAGTCTATTCTGCTCTTTATTCGGCATGCAGCATCTCTGGTAGGCTAGTCAGAATTTTGAGAGTTAAATCTTCTGCCACACCAGAATAGAGGTGTTGTTCAGTAGCTTTGGCAAATGGTCAGTTGCTTCTATTCTGGTACAATAGCACGCTAGACGAGCAATAATGGGTGCAGCCTCAGGCGGTTGAGAGGGTGATGGGTAACATCTGGTGCTGGGGCCATAAACTAGTCCCTTCTACCCCCAGATAACTGTCTTCTCTCTGTCCCACCTTTTCCCACTAGACTCCTGTGGAGTCCCTCTCTTTCCTGAGCAGCAGTCTGATTTGTCAGTCCAACGGAGCTGATGCCCCTCTAATGTCCCTCCCCGCTGTCATGACCAAGCCGGCGGGACAGTACCTGGATCTGACCCTTCTGTAGGGTCATGCATATACAAAGGTCATGTGACAATTTGGTTCACGTCAAAGACTTGTAATGTATTTGTTAGGTTTTTAAAAGTACTCTTTTAGATGTGTTATTTATATCTTTAAGAACAGATACTATTGTATTTTATACCAAAACCAATGTGGCCTTAGCCAAAAAAATAGCAGTTTTGTCTTATATTGCACAGTGTGTATTTTAAAAGCTTTATAGAGATTTTTTTTAACATGTTACAATATTATAATCGCTATGATATATTGTTAGCCAAACTAGAGAAGAATGACCTTGTAGCAATTGAGCAAAACCTTTTCTTTAAGCTACTCTGTGAAAGTGTGTTTGTGTGTGTGTGTGTGTGTGTGTGTGTGCAGTGTGCAAGTTGAGAATGAGTAGTATTATGCATGACCGTGTCAATGTTTTAATGCCTAATTTGATAATGCAACATGTTTTTATGTGTTTATATACATTTGATACTGTACACAGTGATTGTATTGCAAGCTTTAGTGCATGAAGAATTGAATAGTAAAACTTAAAGATGTTTACATAATGCCAAATATCAATGCACTGCTAATCAGTAACACTACTAATACATATAAAGGCAGTATCTTTGAATTCTAGCAGATATTTTACACTGTGAGTGTGTCAAATAGCTGATCCTCCCATTGGACCTTCACTTACAAAAATGTCACTTCCATACATCAGTAATCACCCTACGTGGGTTTGTTTCATGTTGTGTCATACCAGTATCGTCCAGCCTTTTGTTTTGGACTCGCCGCCAAACAGAGGACAGCCCGATTCCTCGGTAACCCTACCACAGGGTGCATTCTTCAAGAGCACTCATGTCACTAGTTCTCATCTTACTGAGTGAATCTCAGGAGCCAGAGTTGATAATTTACCTTGGAACAGCAAACAGCAAAGATGTAGCTGTCCCTCCCATCACCCCCCCCCCCCCCCCACCACCACCACCACCACCACCACCACCACCGCCACCGCCACTCCATAATTTACACTGATGTCATAAAATGTGATTGAATAAAATAAAACTTGTGGGTTGCAAGATGAGAGAAAGAGAACATGAAGAGCTAAAGAATTTAGCTGTCATTTGTGCCCTGTAATGTTACAGTTCAGGTTCCATGTTGCTGTACGGTGGGATTTGATCTTCCTGCTCAGAACGTCCTGCTGAAAAAATAAACCTAACATGAAAAGGCCCGGTCTCTATCATCTTGACTTCACTATTTACCTTTCATGCAGTTCATGTCAGAGAATTTGCTGCACATTAGTGCGGAACGCAGGGGCGCAAACACAGGTGGAGTTGGTGATGACAGGATACGGCTGAAGGCAAAACCTGGAACTCACATTGTCCTCAGTGATTACCGTTGTGTTTCCCACACACACGCACACACACGCACACACACACACACATTATGGCAAAAGGACTATTGTCACTCAGACTCACAATATCTGAGAGGATGGTGGGCTTTCACAGGGTAGAAAAAGTAAAGAATAGCTGGAGCAGGAAGGGGGAAGAGGGAAGGAAAGCAGACAAAACCATGTCAGGCCCCCTCAGGGAAGATTTGGCATTGTGTAATATAATCTTGTGCAACCCCACCCAACTTGGTCCTTTTTCAACACACATTCTCCCACTCACAAAAACACACCGTCTAAACCAGCATAGCAACATCATTAGTATCCACGCAAACAAAACTTGCCTTTTTTTTTGTCTATGTGGATGTTAGCAGCTTCAGTTTGGCAGGAAATGTTAAAGTACAGAATCCATTGTTGGCCAATTGTTGCATTTACAGAGAAATGGTGTGTGAAAGAAGATATTTTACTAATCAGACAGAGCTTTTGTCACATCTGAAAAGGAAACTAGGATTGGTGGAATGGTTTTAGCTCAGTTTGAAAGGTCAAATGACAACTTGCACAAAGCTGCCTGAGTAAAACATAAGAATTCAGATGGAAATAGCTTGACTTTGGTGCAAAGAAAATTTTAATTTAAAAAAAATAAAAAAAATTTCAAATGATGTGTGAAATTCCATTATGCTGCATCCCCCACCCCTCCTCTCTCTGACAAAACTGGTCGAGGCAGATGATCACCATCCCCGAGTTTGGTTCTGTAAAAGGATTCTTCCTGTTGAAATTCCGAGCTCCTCCCCTTGTTGTAATCATGATTAATGTAAACTGTGTGTGGTTATTGTACTGTGAGTTACCAGTATAATTGCGTTCCTAATTAAAAGTTACATTCAGTAAAATAAGTAAGTCTTTACATTGAGGATGAAGTATGCTGCACATGCTACATTACTCTTTCTTTTGCACCTTGTCAAGACGAGGTATCTGGTGTACTGAAGGGCAGAGGAGAGTTGCAATTACAGGCTGACTCATAGTTCTCACCTGATAGGTGTGTTGAGGCAGATAAATCTGTAATGTTCTTTATAACAGCATTCCCTCACAGGGAGGGTGAGGCTTATACACACACACACACACACACACACACACACACACAGAGGCACGCAGGGCGAGGCCGCTACACATTCCCACGTCCATACAGACGCTAAAGATGCTGCTGCAGAGTAGACAAACTCATTATGTGGCCTTTAATAAGATCCAATCAAGGTGAAGAACAACACAAACACACAGAACTGTGGCAGATCGTCTGCTGCCTCAGACGTGACTGTGACGAAACAAGGGCTGACGTGATGTTTTTGAGCAGCAGGGTTATGTTTGTTCAAGAACGTGACTTCTGAGGTCAGTTTTGCATTTGAAGTCTCAAACTGCATGTAAAAACAAACATAAAAATATCAAAGTTTCAAAAGTTCCTGTGAAACAAGACTAACATGTTCAGCTGCCTCTGGAGCTGTTACTGAAGATTTGTCTCCTCCTAGTGGAAAGATTGAGACACAACAATCTGCACAGACTCCGTAAAAACCCAGAATTCTTTTCACTATCAACTCAAAGTTCTTTAAAACTCAAATACTGCAAATCGTTTGGCATGTGAAAACTGATATCTGACACTAGAAGAGACACAATAAGGAGGAAGCTTGTACAAGGCCTGCTCTGTTATCAGCGTATTAGTTACAAATCCTATTTACATTTGAACAAACTGACTGGAAAGTGAAATGCATTTAAATGGATGGGTTCACATTTTTCTTCTTAAAACAGGACTGTTGGGTTCATCCACTGTAATGTAACTGTTCTCTTAATTCGTAATTGCAGCAAGACCCCTTAACATGACTCCAGCAAGTGGAGGAAAAATACAATATCAGACAAATCAAGTGGCGTTTTGAATAAAGTTCTCTCTTTTTTGTTTTCACTGGATTGTACTTTCTTCACTTTGGTTGAGAGACTATCATTTGAAACAAAAAAGACTAGAAGATATCATCTAAATCAGATGAGCGTAGCCTCGCATCAGCTTTTGAGTGAATTTCTCAAAGATTTTGCGGAAAAAGAAAAAGGAGGTTTTTTTTTCCCCCCAAAACTGCTTTCCTTGGAACTGCATAACGCGATGTTAAAAAAAAAAAAAAACAGCAAAAAAGGAAGACACACACATACAAAAAAACAATTATAGCGAAACTACTGCAGTGTACATTTGGGTAAAAATTTTGTACGGTAGGCACAAGTGTGGGAGGTCACGTCTCAAAAAGGTTGAGAACTACAGAAATGAATGGACAGAGTAAATGTACAGTGTAGTGTGTTTTGCAGTAGTGGTATAGAACAATGATCCGCTCCTCCACACACACGCACGTCCCAGCCCAACCTGGGAATCACTAACACATACAGCACTGCGCACGCGTCGACGCACAGTTGTGGCCTTGACAAAGAACTGAGTAGAAATTTTTTTTTTTTGTGAGTCCCTAAAAGGAGGTTGAACATTCTTTTCACTACACAGCAAAAGAAAAGGCTACATTACTAATTACTCTCTGTTCTACTCTTGTATGAATGTCAATGGTTATATTTAGCAGAAAACGTGACGTGATAGTGATTCCAATTCAAGAGCATAAACACTGCACATTGGCACGGAGCAAAGGTTCAGTGATTGCCTTCTGACAAAAACACAGCGGGTAACTATGCTGCCTTACGCCTTGAAAATAGATGGCCTCCGTTTGGATTTATCAGTGTACAGCTGAGGGGTTGAACTTACACAACCTCCCTGTTTCTCTCACTCCTATCAACACTCACTCTGTAAAAGAGTTACGACTGCACACATAATGGGACTTTGTGTTGTGCATTTTTGGGTGAAAACTATATCAAAATTATGTGGACACGTATCCTCGCTAAGGTTTTTAAATGGGTTTACTGAAATCCTGGAACTTCATGAGTGGATATACTGCATAGGTCTGCATATACTGTAGACTACACCCCTGAATAGAAGTATCAATTCAATTTCTTCACTCGGGTGAGTGAAAGTGAAAAAGTAGCGTCTGAAATACACATGAAGTATAAAAGTAAAACATTTCTACTGACTGTTCTTCTGCAAATCTAACTGATGAAGTGAATAGTTGTTCAACAGCTGCAGTTTTGTTAGCAGCAGGACTCAAAAAAACCTTAAAGAGGCAGGTTTTATGATGACCATGTGATATTCAGCTACTTTTCTATGTTTTACTCTTATGTTCATTTTGCAAAGAGATGCAATATAATATAACTGAATGGAATTTTTGCTGAAATTCAGTAAAATTAAAGTAACAGACCTGTTTTGATATTGTGAAGAGTACATGTACAGAAAGAAATTAGACATTTGTACGTCCCACCCCTGCAAATGTGAACCCATCCTTTGATTTCTGGCTAGTGCTTCATTTTTGTTTTCCAACGAGGAGGTGAACGGCGGTAGCCTGAACAGTCGCTGTCTCAAACAGTTTGGGCATCAACAAGAACACAGTGATAATAAAATCACCTCAGAGAAACTTCAAAGCAATTAAGATTTCTTCTTGTAATATGTTTGTCATGCAGGCAGCACCGGTCACATCTGTAGCTTTTCTGAAAGTGTGTGTGTGTGAGTGTGTGTGTGTGTGTGTGAGTTCTTCTGAGGCTGTCTCACTTGTAGTTTCACTTCCATGAGGATAAAGAGCCTAAAGTAAAAATCAAGCATCGTAACTGCCTCTATGCAAATATATCTTCAGAGCTGCTGAATGTTTTATGAAAACACGCAAATGCAGATTGTAGCCTCCAAGTTCCACATTCCTCAAGTGACTCCTCACGGCTGGGCTTTGTTAATGTGTCACAGGGGTCAAAGTTCAAGGTCTCAGAGCTCTGTCATCAGGAGGGCTCTGAGTATCTTCTCTCTGTCCAGCCTCAGTTCCTCTCCGCTACAGACCCAAAAAAATATGATGAGATTTAGGGAGATCCAACCTGAATTTTGACAACTCACATGATACATAACACTTAATCAAAGCACCATAAAACAATGTGCAAAGGGATGACGCATGAGATATCTTTCTAAAACATTCTGTGATAATGACATTAAAGGAAATGTCAGGAAAAAACAGTCTGATGGAATCACGTTGTTTGTTTTTGTATGTTTACTTTGATTAAAGTGTAAAGATGAAACAGTGTAGGGATGACATATTCTGGGCGTGGCCTGTCTTGTACGTATGAGCCCGCTCCAGCAAATGGATGGATATGACATCAAATTTTACAACATTGTAGGCGTGAGTTACGAGGCTAAAGCACCTCTTAGTGGTAGCGTATGTCTTTTTTTTTTGCATCTGAGGTGCTGCGAATGGCGTCACCTCAGGCTTGGACTCTTAACCACACAATAAAAATGTCTTTCCTTAAAGCTACAGTGCTGCCATTTTGTCTCCAACCTCTGGCGATAAAAGTAACCACAACCAACTTTTGATGCGCTTACATCATAGGCTTCACTGAGCCTTCTCAGTTGTGACTGTTTCAGCGGTAAAACGGTGGCTTCATTGTTTTGAGCATCACACACAACTCCTATGAAATGACTTGTTCCACAATTACAATTTGGATGACTGGAGGAATCAGATGGAGGCAGAGAGGTTACCTGTCATTATGGGCAGCGAGGTAAGGGACCAGGTGAGGGATGGAGCTACGGTAGTAAGAAGGAGAAAGGTGGGGAGAAGGCGAGGGGGTGAGACAGCAGGGACTACCCCCTTCCAGTGCTGGAATATTATCCACCTGGAATACACAGTCATGTATTTGAGTGAATCCCCCCATGAGTGTGTGTTTAAGGTCAATTATGCTGCTGTGTACCTGTGGGTAGATGGACGGCTGGATCTGTTTGTCCAATGAGCTGTTAGAGCCTGTCTTTGCTGTACTCTGAGCAGAAATTGCTGCAAGTGCTTCTGGGAGATTATCTTCATCTTCGTGGTTACTGATGAACGATAAAATGAGAGATAGCGAGATTTTCATGACCTGTATTGATTTACATGTACCTGCTCGGAAGAAAATGTAATTTTCAAGGAACAGAGAGAGGATTATATTTGCTTCAAGTACTCAGTTGAGTTTTTATTTCTAGGGTGTAATTTCCAGCAAGGTACTTCAACAGTAATAACAGGTGATGGGAACTCACAAGCTGAACTGTCTCACTAGCCGTTTTCTGCGGTTTGTGTTGGATTTGGGGTGGAGCAGCTCTGGCGTTGGGTTTCGTTCTTGTCTGTGAGGCGTTTTTTCTGCAGTCAGGCTGGATGCAGCCGAGTCTTGAGATGAGTTCAGGTACCTGGAGACCAGAGTCACGTCACCAAAGTATGTAGGTGAATGCACAGTTGCAGAAAGATGAGTAAAAGGGTGAGGAACCTACCTGTCATGGAGGGTCTCATTTGAGTTCTTTCCTCGCGGTGTTGTTGGAGGTTCCTTCTACGTTGCGTAGGGAAGAAGAACGTTAACAAACACATCACTCAGCCTTTAGATGGGAATCATCGGACGCTCACCCTGAAAACCGCCTCCATCTGAGCCTTCAGGATGTTACACTTGAGGTGGTCAGGGAGCATGGCGGGGGAGGTCGGAGGGTGGAGGGACTTTTCAGACATCTGTTTCTCCTCTCCCTGACAGCGGCACGCAAACAGAAGTGAGGCGATTTTAAAACATTTCTTTTCCAAAAGACAAAGGAGAAGAAGTGGGAGATGCGTCTGACCTTGTCCATGTTGACGTGCAGTGAAGGCCAAGGAGGAGAATCACCGTCTGACTCCAGAGCTTTGAGGAGAGACTGAGAGATGTCCAACTCATCCGCAGGGCAGGGAGGCGCTCGGCGCTCTGATGAGGGAGAGGTAGACTATCGGCCACATGGATTTCTACGGACACAACACTAAAACTAGATAATATCACTTCTCAGACATTGAGTCAACTACAGCTGGACTAAAACTAACAAGGACATCAGACCCAGGACTAAATTAATAAAACAGTTTTTTACATGTTAGTGTTATTAACTTAGATGGTTATTAAATTAATCAAATATTATTTAAAACTCTCAATGTAAATAAACAATAAAGTCGATCATTACATGTTCTCACGTCGTTCTCTACACTTGAGGGAATCCTTGCCAGAACGTGTCTCTGTCACATGTGTTAGATAACGGCATTAGAGGGATCTTTGCAAAATATCAGAATTTTCTTAATCCCCAATATCAGTTTTGTTTTTTATTTAAGATTTGGATCTTGTATTTTTAGAGGAATTTAGGGTCTAAATAAATTCAGAGATGAAGGTGAGATCATCAGAACTTTTGGTTTGCTATGAAAAATGACAGACTTCTTTCAGGTTTGTGTCAGGGGAGCACCACCTTCCCAGACTTGGACACCCCCCCCCCCCCCCCCCCCCCCAAAGGAGCATGAATATGTGCAGACGTGACCAACACACAGATAGCACTCACTGTTCTTGGCGTGTGTGTGGCAGAGCGTGTCCTGGCTGTGTGTGTGGCGACGGTGATGTCGGTGGATCTTGTTGGAATAGGAAGTCTCATTCTCTTCTATGCTTAACTGATGATCTGAAGCAGGACCGCTCAGAGGGAAACTGAAGACGACACATGTAATCAAAACAAATCCCCACCCCACCCCACCCCCACCCGAACCTCCAGCCCGACCCACCCGTCTAACATGTTTGATAGTTAAAGCAGAAGATCTTTTAACAATCCCGCAGTAAATGTTGGCTAAATATAACACACCACATGACAGATCCTTGCCATTTCTGCATCTATCAACATTTTCTTTATTTTCTGAAGCAACATGACATCATCCCTAAAGGCACAATGTGATTCCAGTAAACAAGCAGCAGCGGCAGCAGCAGCAGGGGCAGAAGGCAACACGCTATCACAACAAAACATTGGCCACATTTGTCTGTAAACAATCGGCTGATTTAGCAAATCTAGAACCTGATACTCCAGGATGTGAAGGATTCTACTTTGAACACACAATATGAACATAAAGCAGCTAATTCCCCAAAAACCAGCAGGATTGAACCCCCTTTTGACCTGTAGAAAATTACCTCACGCAGCATTATTGCATTATTTCTTGGATCATTTACAATATTTCTAATATCTTTCAGGCAGATTTGAGATTTCACAGCGAACATGGGATTAAAACGACCATGATTGAATGTCCACCAGCAAAAACCAAGGCAGAGCTATTAAAACAGGTCCTGATGGTTTCTAGGTCCTTTGACATGAGGGGATGTGACATATGGAGGATGTGATGAGAGCCTCAGTCTTTTTTTTGGGGTGGGGGCAGCAGTCTGTGTGTCAGTCTCAGTTTTAAGGGTCTCAATTTTGGAGATTAGCTTTTGAGAGGTCAAAGTGCGGTCATGACCTTGTCCCTGTAAACCACACTGATGGATCCAGGGAGGACGCCGCTGGTTCGCTCCGGGATGGGATTGGACACAGGAGCGGCAGCCATGACAGAAGGCCTGAACACACACACACACACACACACACACACACACACACACACACACAGGAGGTAAACAACACACACACAGACAAACACACACAAACACACAAGCACAGACATATGAGGTTTATGAATGACATGGAGTGTGATGAAACACACGGAGTAGCGAGCGGAGGGCGCCACGTGAGTGACTTAGTCTAAAAATAGAAACCTGTGGCCAGTTTCTGCTCCATCCAGAAGCTGCTTCCTCTGCCGTCTGTTGTCTTACCTGTGCGGCGGCGTGTGTCCAGAGGGCTGCAGGTAAACTGGGGGTGTGAGAGTGGGGAGAGGCGGGTGCCACGGGTCGTGACCAATAGGAATGTTGTGCTGATACTGGAGGGGGAGGGGGTGGGGGGGATTGAAGAGATACTGAAATTAAATGTTGTCGCAAGGGCAAAGCTAGATCAGTGTGTGCGTGTGTGTGTGTGTGTGTGTGTGTGTGTGTGTGTGTAAGTAGGATATCTGAGGTCACTCACAGGATGTAGGCTGGGATCGGGGCTGGCATGAGAACTGAGAAAGAAAGAATCACAACATCACTGACAAGAAAACACATCACATGTTTCAAACAAGCTACACAGGGAATTTGAACATGCTTGTTCCTTTTCTAAAAGACTATTTTAGCATTAGGCTGAAGTTTATCTGAGCTATTACATGGATTTAGGTCAATATGTGTGTAAAATGATGTTTACCTGATATGAGGGGGCTTGGCTGGAGAAATGGCAGCTGAGAGTGAGAGAGAGAGAGAGAGAGAGAGAGAGAGAGAGAGAGGCATGATGTTAGTGATGATTAGTCGGTATTTTCATGTATGCGCTATCAAGTCAACCCTTTCAGCTCAGACTCTTTCCATGGATTGTACTTCTCTGTAAACCCCTTGCCACACAGGTAATGTGGAGATCCCAGCAAGAAATCTCAAAAACAACACTGGATTGTGATTGAATTTGATGGGTAACATTTACAAGTAACAACTCAAGTGATTAACTTTTTCAGGAGAATTAAATCCTGAAGACTGTTCAACGTCATTGGCAGGATCTCTGAGTCACATCTTTATGGACATGTCAGACAAGTTTGGAAATGTCTTTGGTCCATGTGAAACAGCTGACAGGAGAATCCAGAAAACTTTGAATCATGTGTCGAGCCGATGTATTTTTAAATGAAGCGTATTAAGCTCCTGGAGATGGTATGGATCGTGTTCTGGATTGTTATCAGACAAGCTAGTTTTGGAGGTTGGGAGGAAAATTTATGATCAGATTTGAATGGTAGTATAATCTCTACCCACGTAGCCTGGAAGTGTACACTCTCTTGATTCATGTTTGTATTCCAGGGCTGAGCAATAAATAAAAGGTTGTTTGGAGTGAATAAAATCCACACTCAATCATTTCTGTAGGACTGATAACAGTGAGAATGCATGCTTGTGTGTGTGTGTGTGTGTGTGTCTGCACGCGTGCATGCGTGTGTGCATGCGTGCGTGCATGTGCGAGTGAAGCTTGCAGACGCATTATGGAGGAGAGACTGCAGGTGCTTTTGACAAAGTGGAAAGGTGACACTTAAGTCTGAAAAGTCCTTCTTTAAAGCAGCCTGTTAAATTACCACCTACAGACGGCAGTTTTTCCCCTTTCACTCAAAATGATTTCCATACAAAAAATATACATATCCATTGGATTAAAACTGACCTTTAAGGGTCACACATCCTGTTTTACAGAGTATGTGTTGCTGGGACTCACCCTTGCCTAGCGACTGTGTACGGGAGGGGTACCGCTTGCTCGGCCGTCTCTCAAAGGTGCTGGCTCTCCTCAGTCGGCCTCCGTGAGTGGCCTGGTACTCCGTCTTACCACTGAGACGGACACGGATGGTGAAATTATGCTCATATTCCAGCTTCTCCTCTCTCTACAACTGTAACAGCAACACCGCTTTGGACTAAAGGTGGAAACGTGATATTTTGAACGCACGTTCGTGTGTTTACATTTGTTTTAAATTACATGCCACTGTCAGGAACAATGCAGGAAAGTATGTATCACTGTGTATGAAAATGCATAAAGTCTCAGGGCAACTGAGGGGAAATAAAAAAGAGAGATAAGTGTATAGAAACATAGTAATTAAAAACAAATATTGGATTAATGAAATTAACTGAAAAAAAGAACACATAATTTATTCTTATTTTTTTTTGCTTTGTACACCATTTAGATTAGAAATGACTACTTTTTAAACTCATTAACTAAAAGTTATAGGATGGATCTTGAAGCAACACTCAGGTGCCCATTTGAATACTAAACAGGTTTGGTTTGCTGTGATAATTCTTCCTGTTCATACTGGTAGTTAATTAATCCCTTCTTAAAGCAATTTGGGTTTAAGTAGCAGGCGACAAAATCCACCACAGTCTCATTTTATGGTGAAGACAACATTAAAATGAAGTAACTTTTTGCAGCTTTCTTACGTGTGCAAAATGTCCTTGTTAGTTTTCATCAATATTTAGTAAATTGTTGATGTATAAGACAAGAATGATACATTTTGTCATATCCATTAGAAGCATGTTAGAAATGTAAATGTGTTGAATGTCAATATGGTCACATACAGTACAATAAAAACCCAAATGACACACGAGCGTTGATGCGCTTCCTTTCGTGTAGAGCAGACGTCTATTAAATGACAGGAAGTGGCTTTGAAGTGTGAGAATTTACTTTAGCCATCTCTGTTTATAGTGAGAAGAAACAAACAATGTGAAGGCAATATCTCAGTCGCCATAGGAACAGATCCATGTAACCATAGATACACCGTAACCATAGATACAAAGGCTCTGTTTTAATGTGACACATTATTCCTCATATGCTGCTTCTAGTGGCCACGAGTCCCTGAGCGAGCCAACTTTCAACAGGGACTGACACACTACAGCCTTGGTTCAGCATTCTGAGCTCTACCTGAATCTGAAGCGGGACCCGAGTCGGGTGAAGTCGCTGCGGCTGGTCTTGCCTGTGGTTGGCTGGCGTAGCCGGAAGAAGGCGTGGCTCTCCACGGCACACTTCCACAGGTGTTTACAGGTCTTGGCGCTGGCCAGCTGGAACACAAAGGTGTGCTCCTGCTCTCGACCCTCCACAGTCGAAAGAGACAAATACTCTTGGTCACATCAAGTGTGTGTGTGTGTGTGTGTGTGTGTGTGTGTGTGTGTGTGTGTGTACAAACCTGATCGTCGTCCTCCACCACCATCAACGTGAGCCGACTCTTTTTGAAATCCAGTCGAGTGATTTTAGGCCTGAATACCACACACAGACACATATTGACCCAGAGGTCGGTCAGCTCACATGGAACAGGCTGACCAATCAATAAATGACCGATGACCAATCAATGAAAAAAACAATCTTTCAGTCTTTCTGCAATACACTAAAACATCCAGTCAAAATTTTTGAAGTCCCGGAGTTATCTCAGTTATCTCAGTTACCTCACAACGAGAGGATTTCTACTTATTCAGCACACGCAAACACTGGGACTCAGGGATGAATTGAAAAGATTTTGGCGGTCAAAGGTCAAGATCACCTCCCAAAATTACAATATTTTAGGAAGGCCTCGAGGGTATTACTTCAAATCTAGTACAAACATTTACTGGGACCTGAGGAAGAACATGAAGAGATTTGGTTGGTCAAAGGTCAAGGATGCTTTGAGACTTTTCGCAGAGCTATCGGAGTGTAACACAATATCCTTCCATCCATCGTCATCTTCCGCTTATTCCTACACATTAAGGGTCGCGGGGGGGGGGGGGGGGCTGGAGCCTATCCCAGCGTCAACGGGCGAGAGGCAGGGTACACCCTGGACAGGTCACCAGTCCATCGCAGGGCCAACATAGAGAGACGAACAACCATTCACACTCCCATTCACACCTACGGTCAATTTAGAGTATCAATCAGCCTAGTCCCCAATTGCATGTTTTTGGACTGTGGGAGGAAGCTGGAGTACCAGAGAGAACCCACACAGGAACAGGGAGAACATGCAAACTCCACACAGAAAGATCCCGTGCCCGAGCCGGGACTCGAACCCGGAACCTTCTTGCTGTGAGGCTACAGTGCTAACCACTGCACCACCGTGCAGCCCTGTAACACAATATCGGTTTATAATATTGCTCTGATCTTTCTTTCTTTGAGGAATAAACTAAACTTTTGATCAATAAAATATTGAAAAGCCGACAAATTATCATCGAACCTTCAATGGACAGAAAACAAAGAAAAACAAGAAGTTCTCCGATTTGAGGATGAGAAATTAAATAACGTTTCACATCATATTTCATTAAATATTTATGCTTTCTTGTGGGTTTGAGGGAAAAGGTCTGACGGAGGATTGGAGAAGGTGAACGTACCAAAAAAAGAGGCCGATTTTATTGGATCCCTCAAACACCAGAATGCCGGTGGGCGTGAGACCTAATGCGTACTCCCCTCCATCTCTGCCCTGGAGAAATAAATCTTTAGTCCTCAAAAATACACACCTAGAATAATAATTCATATATTTAATTCATATATTATGTTCGAACAGTACACACACCTTAACAAAGTGCATATCTACTCCATAGAGCTCGAGCCACTTGCACTTGTTGAGGAAGGAGACCTCTGCCTGAGATGGACTCTTTCCTCTGGTGAGAGAAAATAAGACATCAACAACATCACTCGGCTCTGGTTAGAAAAGGGGAACTTGCTGCATGAGCTGTACTGGTAATTGAAGGAAATACTCTGTGAGTAACCTTCTGGCTGAATTGCTGACTCAGCCTTAGTGTGTAACAATGTGTGAGAAGTGTGGGTTTGTCCTCGCGTGGCTCAGTCGGCTCAGTGGAGCACAGCATATGCGTATGTAATCTAATCCGAGATGGGAGCAATCAGGCCGTGGCTGGGTTAAATACTGCCCGGAATCAATCAAGACCCTCCAGGGATTAATCCCCTAATCCTTCACACAGACCAGTGAGAGTGAGGCCAGAGAGGAGGAGGAGGAGGAGGACGACGACGAGGAGGTGGACAGTTTGGAGGGGTGGTGAAATTTACACGCTCTCTTCAGCTTGCGTTGAAAGACAGCAGCAGAAAAGCCTCCTTTCAGTCCTTATTTTTTTTTCATTTCAACAAATGAGGTTCTTTGACACAACTAAAGTACCACTAACGTTTTCTCTCCTGATTCAGCAGGGGGCCAAGTCCCTGATCCCTCATGACCATCTTTCTCACCTGAGGTCCAGCCACCTGCTGAAGATGTCTGCCTCCATGGCCTCGCTCTGTTTAGGTGTGAAACGAAACTCCGACACCAGCACGGGAGAGTGCTCCAGAGGGTCGCAGTCCCCCAGCTCACCTACACCACCAGGCGCAAGAGCACACCAGGGAAGTTAGAGACACTCAAGCCAAGAAATAAACGTCCTCTTGCACGCTCCAGTACATCTACATGCGCATTACAAGCCTGTTTGTGTAATACACTTGGAGTAGTTGTTCTGTGCACACGCTGTTCTTAAAAATCCTCTTTGTTGGTGCATTTAGGTACGATTTGACTCGTGGGATTTTAGGAAGACAGAACTTCTAATGCAAAGAACTCAATTTATTTTGTGCTTTTCCACAAACAAACAAAAAAATCAACTTTTGCTGATCATTTGGCCTCTTGAATGGATTTGGTGCAGTTTAGTGTTCAATTTGTAGAAAAAAAACAGGACTTTTCAAATTATATTTGACCAATTAGCCTTAATCATATGGACTAAAATGAGACTAAAACAATCCCAAAATAAAACTATGACAAAAATGAGACTAAAACGCTTAGTCAACTAAAACTTAAAATTTAGGAGATTAGACACAAGACTAAGACTAATTAAAAAATAGATCAGATCATTAACTTCTTCTTTTCTGACACACAGGTGTCTCCGACCTGGTTTATACTTAATGAGCGAAGACACACATTAAAAACGACAAAACACAATTCAAATCTACTTACTTTGTAAACAATAAGCCGCCAGCTCTACTGAGACATCGTATGGACATTTCAATCTGAACACACAAACAGAGCAACACTTTTGAGATTAGCTTCACACACACTCAAAAAACTAAAAGCACTCTCCTCTTATGGAGCATGTGCACATTTTACCTGAGACCTGTGTGCGTGTGTGTCAGTGTGTGTGTCAGTGTGTGTGTCTGTCAAGGAGCAGTAGAGCAATCCTTTTCCTAAAATAAGCAGCCCTTTGCTGTTCTTGATCTTGAGCTTTATAATAGCGCTGCACTCGAGGGATCCGTGGCCCAGATAGAAGCGGGCGCATGGAAAGGGCTAACACACTGCTCCTATCTGTGGTTGTGTATTCATGTTTGTGTACTTTACTGTACAGATGTCCCACAAACTCTCATCTAGGTGACCTGTGTGCACATTCACACAGGTGCTGGTTTGTCAGACCCAGAAATCATGAGAGACGATGACTTAAACGACTAAAGTTTTGTTCTTAAGAAGGTGAATTCATCTTCTGTGCTCAAGAAGAAGTCAGACTTAAGCATACAAAGTCAGGAATTGATACTTGATTCGCCTAAATGCTTGTTACACAGACATATTTACATTCAGTTTATGCCTGCCCCTCCCTGCTGTCGCCACTGTTTTACCAAACAAAAATGTCACCCTCATTTGAATGCAGGCTCCAGCCAAATATCACAGGGGTCACAGAGTGACATCTCCGTTTTGCTTCAAGTTTACGAACTCTTTGTTTTAATCTTCTCTATATGTTATTCATACCTCTCGGAGAAAGCATGAATATTGCTCTATATTGATTGTGTTTTCACACTTATTTTCTTCCTTGTTGAGACATCAGTTGGTAGATACGAAGGTGTAGCAGCAGCTGCTTAGCTTAGCTTAGCACAGACACTGGAAACAGAGGCAAACAGTTAGCTTGGCTCTGTCCAAAGGTTACCCTCTCGCTTTTGTATCTTGTTTATTCGATCTTTAACAAAACTGATGTGCAAAAGTCACTCGGGATGGCAGCAGAGATTTCCCACAGCCTTTTCCTCATGACAGTGAGGCTCTTATGGCAAAAACTAACTTTTTTGTAGTTTTTCTGCAAAGATAAGCTAACTAGCTGCCTCAGATGTGAGTGATTGGTTCAAGAGTTTTCAGGTACTGTACAAGTATTTACATTTTATTTGTACTCAACATCTTAACATAAATATCTGTAGACTTACAGTATTTCTACTCCCTCCATTTTCTAAACAGGCTTTTTTTTTCTAATTCAAGCATAACTACGGAATTAAAACACTTTTTTTGCATTATTGTACACCATCCAAATCCACATGTACATATAAGCCATTAACCACCCACAGACATTCCACTCTACATCTAGCTTACCATTTAAATCTTGCAGAGGAGCGCATGAGAGTCTAATCCTAACTAGTTGAGTCAGTTTCAGTTAGATTTGCATAAAAAACAGCCAGTAGAAATGTCCTTATGTAAAAGGCAGAATAAATTTTTTTTTTTTTTTTTAAATATACACAAAAACCTCAACTTCTACAGGGAAGTTCTTAATTCAATACAAAAATGATTCTGGATTCAATGCAAAAGATTCACAAAGTGAACATTTAGATGGCAGCATATTTAAGAGAGTCTCGGCACCTGTGACGAGAACCGATGATACAGCTCTTGAGATGGTTGTTAGAATAATCAAGATATTTGATCTCATGATGAAATTCTAAATTATTTTTGCTTGGATCAAAAAAAGTGAAACAATCATTTTCTACAGATACTTTAACATTTTCAATACAACTCCAAATACTTTTTTCCAGTTTACGACCCAGTTCGGATACACATCTTGCCGGTACTGATTCTGATACTAGAGCTTTTTTTGTCTCGAGAATGATCATAATTATGGTTAGGTTTCATGTTACATCGTGAGTCTGTAGTAAACGACATGAGCACAGACAACAGCCAAAATATTCATAAATGCTTTCAGATTAAATGCATCCCAAAGTAATTAATGTGAGCTGCATGTGTGCGTATGTCACGTGTCAGGTTATGGTACGGCTGCTTCGCGGTCTAGTCTACGTTATGGGATGGAATCTGCTTCGGTTCCAGGATCAGAACCCTCATTCCAGTACCTGTGTTTAAATGAAGTCTGACGAGCTCACTGAGACTAATTATTGAGAATGTCTGGTTTAGATATTACCTTTTCTACCTTGATGGAACTCAGAGCTTCACAGCGTGATTCTATTCACCATTCACACACAAATAGCAGGATAACGTTTTAAATGTTGGCTTGCGTGTGCAAGTGTGTCTTGACTTACTTGCCCGACAGAATGTCTTGCCGAAGCTGCAACACAAACAGGTACCTGTTCGGGTACAAGAGCAAGAACGTAAATCAATTGATGTATCAGCGGCGTTCCCTCATCTCTGACACACACTTTGCTTTAACAAGTCTCTGTCCATTTGGCCTTGATTTAAATCTGCCCACAGCAGCAAAGTAATTAGCCTAACATCCCCTTTGGACCTCATCATGTGGCTCTGGAGGAAACGGGGTGTGTGTGTGTGTGTGTGTGTGTGTGTGTGTGTGTGTGTGTGTGTGTGTGTGTGTGTGTGTGTGTGTGTGTGTGTGTGTTTGTGTGTGTGTGGGTTTGTGTGTGTGTGTGTGCTGCGTGTGCGCATGACAGTTTTTACCTTGTAAATTCCTCGCGCAGATTATTTGGCTCTGAGGAGTAAAATTTCACTCGGAAGAAGAGCCTGAACGGTGGACCATCTAGAAGAAATAAAGGATAAGAAGAGATGAAGGAGAAAATTAATCCAATCAAATGTTCTAGTGATTTATTGTCTCAATATCCTTCCTTTCTATTCGGCTCCATCCATCACACTCAGGCAAGTTCTAAATCTTTCACCCGTTTTTCTTTAGTATGTCTTTCCGCTTTCACTTCAACATCTATCAGACTTCTTTCCAGGTTCCTGATCTACTACGTGAGAGAAAAGGAGGAGGAAAAAAAGTAGAGCATCCATCTCTCCACTCTCCACTCCTCTCCCCTGGTACAGGCCGGAGAGCAAACAAAGGTTCAGCTTCTAATGCACATGCTAATCACCATGTCAACATTTGAGAATGCGCCACCTGCTCTCTGCTTACCTGCCACCACATCCACACACAATTCATTGCACATTTCCTTCACACACACGCACACACGCACACACACACGCACACACACACGCACACACACACACACACACACACACACACACACACACACACACACGTGTTTGCCCAATTAGAAAAACAATCTGAGCTCAACTTACCTCGGATCTGCTTCTTTATAATCTTGGACATATCCAGCCAGTGCTGCAAAAAAAACAGCATGAGTTTGTTGTTGTTCATATTGATCAAAAGTTGTTAAAAATGTGTGTGTGTGTGTGCGCGCGCACGTGTGTTTATTCACACTCACTGAAACTTGGTCCGTGTCCATGTACTGTAGGCCAAAGTAGTCTGTCTCAACCAGATCTATATGATACATGATTTGGTCAAAAAGGTCCTGGCCTTTGGATTTGCTCTGCAGCAGAGGAACAACAGGTGAATTATTTCCAGAGGAAGTGTTTTGTTATGGAAACCCGAGGCTTTTCAGGTTTGAATGGGAAGATGAGGAATTTCACTTCTCAGGTGGCTGATGGGTAATTTGAAGAAATGACTGATAGCGGACTTGACTGTGCTGCATCTGGGTTTAAACGAGGAGGACGAGCAGCCCTGACAGAGTCCCTGAATCAGGCATTTTTATCATTCACACATGACTAAAAACACACGAGGGCAGCAGCCTTACATCCGAAATAGTCCCTGATGCACTGATATGAATGTTCTGGTCGACCGACATCAGAATTGCACTCACTGCCAATAACTGATGTGAACATTTTTGACTGATATTAACATTCCTTTATGGCTGATAACCAATGACCGACAGGGATATTTTGGCCAATATTGACATTAACATTTTTATGGCCAAAATCAATATTGTTGTGTTATGGTCAATCAGCAATATTTACTGATGTTGATGTGATCTGTGTAAAAAAACAGTTTCTATCACAAAAATACAGAAAAATACATTCAAGCTATCTGAAAAAATACAGTTTCCACTTGTTTTCCTGCATCAATCACCCAATTGTTTCCTCTCAACATGTTACAGGGCCAACACAAAAAACATACGGAACTAACATTGTTGATTTAGGCGACTTAAACAACCCATAGTTAGTAAATACATGATTAAAGTCCAGTTTAACTCGCTTCTATCAAAGAGCTTCAATGATAATCCAAATTTCCTCACAAGGTTTTCAGACTAATCAAACTTGCCAGTACTTGTCAAAACCAGACACTAGTTTCTATAAAACCTTAGAGAGAGAGAGAGAGAGAGAGAGCGAGAGAGAGAGAGAGAGACACACACACACACACACACACACACACACACACACACACACAACCTTGGATTGTTTACGTGGTACCAGTTTTGATACTGATATGAAAGGTGATATATAGTCTGTCCCTCACCCCGAACTCCCTGTGAACACTTTGAGGAGCTGACCTGGATCTGTCCCATAAAACCACCAGCGCAGAAAGATGACAACCGTGCACTTTGGATCCTGATAACCAGTCTAAACTTCCTGGTGAGTGCATGAATGTGTGAGGAAATCAGTGGTATTAAGGGATTGGGGACATTTTAAAAAAAATAATCACAAGAACACCCTTGCTCCTTCAACAGGATGTAGAGGCTGATTGAAATCATGGCCTCCATCATTACTGTGCATGCACATGCAGCAGCAACAATGAGCCAAATTTTGAGAGTTCGACGCAGTGAAGTGCGATCTACTGTTCTTGTTGCACCTTGTGTTTCAGCCTGAAGTGACAGGCTAATAAGCTTTAATAGGCGACTGCTAGGTGCACCTGCACCACTGCCTGTAGGGAAACACGAGGACATGAACAAACTTGTTCCAACGCAACCGTGACTAAGGCTCTGACCTGACAAGCTGTGTGTCATTTTGTGTTATTTGCTGGAACTGTGATACAGTCTCAGAGGAAGCTGCGCATTATTGCTACAATCTCCCAGCAGGACAAGCCTCTGATAGCCCACTACTCACCAGCCAGGCCTTCAGAGGTGACGCATGCACGCGGCAGCTTCCGTGACACACACACGCAACCTTCAAAATGAAAACATCTCACAAAAAGGCACTTAGGCACGCATGCCCACACACTCGCAGCACTCATCTGTGACACAGAGTCCCCACGGTGGTAAATCAGATCAGGGAGCTTGGGAATAAAGGAAGACAGGGAGAGATGGGTGGATGGACGTAGCGCAGGAGAAGAAGAAGAAGAAGAAGTAGGAGGAGGAGGAGGAGGAGGAGGGAGTGTGTGAAAGAGCATGATCATGAGCAAGAGGACACAGCACAGAGGGAGGCTGGAGACAGATTAGGAGGGAAGACGGGGAGACATTGCTTGAGGGAAATCAGATCCAGCCGAAAAGGCCGAGGAGGGAAGAGAGGGATGCAGACAGAGAAGAGGATGCTGTAAAAGAGCAAAGAGAGCAAGAGAGGCAGCTTCAAGTCTGTCGTAGACTCCCCTGCAGCCGGAATCAGGACGTAACGTGATGAACTGGCTGATCATAACACCATCTGGAGCAGAACGTCTCAGTGAAACACACACTGATACTATGTAGGCCACTACAATACTACAGGAACTGGAAGTACGGTGATATAGGTTAATGCCAAATACTCCCCTGATAAGTTTTTGTTCAGTTTGAGGCAATTATCAACATGATTGATTAGTTTTGTTTGACCCATCAATCCATTTTCTAGTGCTTATCCTGTTAAGGGTCACGGGGGAGCTGGGGTCTATCCCAGCAGTCTTTGGGCGAGAGGCGGGGTTCACCCTGGACAGGTCACCAGTCCATCACAGGGCCAACACATAGAGACGGACAACCATTCACACTCACAGTCACACCTACGGTCAATTTAGAGTATCAATCAGCCTCGTCCCCTCTTGATGTCTTTGGACTGTGGGAGGAAGCTGGAGTACCAGAGAGAACCCACACAGGAACAGGGAGAACATGCAGACTCACACAGAAAGATCCCGTGCTCAAACCTGGAACCTTCATGTTGTGAGGCAACAGTGCTAACCACTGCACCACTGTGCCGCCACTACTTTTGATCAACAATGAAAATGTATCACAATTACAGTGATATATAAAACAGAGAAGCAGCAAATTACACACAGATAGCCAACTACTGACCAAAACCGCTGGTGGTTGGTTCCTGACTGATGAATGAACTGTGAACTGAGGTCTGTCCCACCCGTACTACAACTTCAGACATCAAGAGGCCAAAGTGAGACACTGTAATAGAAAAGATGTCTGACCTCATCCAGGCCAGTTTAATCAATCAACATCATAGGCTATCATGCAGGCTATGTAGCTACAGCACAGAAACACAACTGCAGTGTCACAGACCACAACAGCTGTAGGTCATCACTTTGTAGCATCGCACTTCCACGTATATTCAACCATCTTTTCGTCTTTTCAGCTACTCCGTTAAATGTAACTGTTTTTTCCATCGGCTCCCACTCCATCTGTTTCAGTTGCCATTGTTTGAAACACACAAAGAAACATAACGCAGGGGAATAGAAACCAGTCCGCCAACTAGCATTTTAAGCGCTTCGATTGCAATATGACACAGTCACAGCTGCTCACTGTGAAGTAAGGCACTTCTAGAGGCTCCATGTAGACACTTTTCAAAATCAGCCTTTAGCTGCATGTTTCCATCCCATGATATAAAATATCTTTGGTCACTTCCCATAAAGGTGTTGAACACAGGTACATAACAACGAACATGTCCCACCCCTTTTGTTAGGTGCCAGGTCCTTATCAAACTTACAAATAGTACCTTTAAACTCAGCCACATACGTGCTTCCTGCATGTTTAGATAAGATGAAACCAAAGTAGTCACGAAACTGGGCTGACATTATTGAAATGTTGGTAAATATTTTAAATTTGAACATTTTTAAAAGTTTTCATCTATTTGCTTCCAGATGGAGACAGTTCAAACTAGACTGGCTGCATGTCTCTACAGGCTAACTGGGATCATTTTTTGGGAGATTAAACTTGGCAGGCAAACAGCCACTTTATAGCTCTGGGACCCCTGAATTCAATGCCAGGTCCCCCTGAACTAAGCTGCCATGTGTCAGCGCATCGGACAGGCTTCAGCTGACTCACAGGCAGATCCACACTGACATCCGAGCCGTCCAGCAACAGAACGCGGCAGGTGATGGTGGTCCTCGCCGTCCCAGCAGCCGGGATGTGAACGGACGCCCCGCCGGTTACCACGGCGGGCGCATGGACGACCTGCTGCTGATGGGCCAGGAGCAGGGGGTTCCCGGTCATCCCTCCTCCTCCTCCAGCACCTTTACCGTCCCTTTCGTCTCTCTCTCTCGTCTGGAAGCGGCTCCGTGAGCGGCGGCTAAACGTCCGGCGCAGAAAGCCCATCATCTTCTTGATCCACAAGGCTAAGAGGTCCGTGTTGCGTCCGTGAAAACAGTCCCACACAACAGTCGATTCAGCCGGGGTCCTGCTTCTGCCACCGCCGTCTCCTCCTGCTCCCCAGGGCGAGGAGTCACTTCGCAGGCACGGAGGAGACTTCAGGGCTGCCGATCACACCTCAGGCTGGATGTCGGCAGCAGCGCGGGGACTCCAGCCGCATACTAATGAAACTAACAACGATCGGCCACCGCGGCGCCAACCAGTTGATTTCCACCCATTGTGCTGCTGTGCACGGCAGGACTCTCACGGAAATACAAGCAGCCCTCCTTCCTCCCCCTGCCCCGTCCTCTCCCGTGCACCTGCCTCCTGCTTCACCCGCTGTTGCGCACCGACTCTAAATCCCAGAGAAATCCCGTCCGACGCTCCGCAGTGGGAACCCCTTAGTCACACGGTCCAGGAAGGGAGGGAGGGAAGTCCTGATACTTCTGAACCGGACCGGACCCCACTGGTTGAAAGGTCTTATTCCCACCGGCGGACCCGACCAGTCTTACCTCACAGGTAAAAGTCAACCAGTGAAACTGGACAAACAGCATGATCTGCGCCTGCGTAAAAAACACAGAGCAGAACAAACTTCTGCACTTGTGAAGCTGGCCGACCCGTCAGCGCCGGGCCACCAGCGCCACCTGTCTGTCTGACACCCGGGGACAGGCTCCGTCATGAGCGGGGTCCCGGAAGGGTGAGGGGTCGTCAAAGGCCCTCCAAGGACGATGTAATACTGAAGACCTTCTAAAGCTGGAGGATTTTGTTTTGACTTTTTTGTTAGAGTTTATAGTAAATATTTTCTCTCAATTTAGAAATAAAAAATGTAGACATTTTTTCAAAGTATAAAATCAGTATTATTTTTAGGAAGAAAATCAGCCTCTTTCCAACATAAAATACTTCATGCGCTGTAGATACCACTCATCAGGACACTTACAGCATCAGTCATTCACAGAATTTATTACAGACATGAGACATTGTACCATTGCCTCACGTGAAGCACTCAGAGAATAAACTCTGCAATTCTCCCTTCGAGTAGTGCAACTGACATAAATGTTGCAGCAAACTTCTAACACCACGTCATCATCATCCTGCATCTGTAGATGCTACAATCTTCACAGCAATATTGCACCTTCTTATTGCCAGTATCATGAGGTTGATTTGTGATGCTGAGATAGTTGCCCTGATGTGATGCCAGCTCTCGAGGCACTCAGCTGAAGGTTAAGTAAGCAGACTGCTCTTCACTTCAGCCGACTGTAAGGAAATAAACGAGGAAGCGTACAGGAGGCCGTCACAGCTTCAGAACCAGAAGGGATCAATGACACAGCAGACACAAGAGTAGAAATTAGTGTTTATTTAGTGTCTCAATAATTTAAGAGTGATGAAAAGTGGATTTGGGTGCTCCTCTGGTGGTCAGCTGGTGACCTTACAAGGTATCTGCTGTAGTGATCTAAAGCCTGCCACGCTCTTTGTCTCCAGACATGCTGATAAACTACAGATTACAACGATCCCGGTCCGCCTCGGCTGCCCACTTCGATCCATCGACCCTGAGGTGTCAGTCTGAGGCACACAATGGTAAATAATTCGAGGCATCATTCCAGAGTTGCCTCTTGGGCAGAAATTAGCAGCTCACGTCCGACTTGTAGCAGCTCCTACAAGCTTATTTTGCTATCGGTTACAATCTAAGGCAGACAAGGTGTGGAATTCATATTTAATCTGTGTGACGTGGATCACACAGCTGTGCTCTGATGCCACTTATCCTCTTAGTGTCCAGTCTGTGTACCGACCCTGAAGGCATGATGGAGGTTAATGTTGTAAAGAGCTGTTGGTCCCTCTGTGGAAGTCATAAGAGACCAAGTGTGTCTACGGTGCTGTAGATCCTTCCTGTTTCTCTTTGTAGACCCGCAGCATGGCCTCACACACGAACTGGAACTGACACTGTTGGACACATAACATAAAAAAAAAGCTCTTATTAGTTTGCTGCTTTGTGAAATTCAGGCGATATCCTACATGCTTATTGTCAACAAATACCTTCAAAAAAAGAAAGCAACCATTAACTGATTACAAATATCCATACCGCTTATATCTCTTACAAAGCGGTCCAATGCTGGGTCAAAAAAGAGTACATCTGCGTAACTGTGTTGTAATCTGCAGCTTAAAAAATAGCCCAGACGAAAGCACAATTTAATCCACGCTGAGAAACATTTAAATACAGTTCCCTGCAGCGTTCCTAAAAAATAAATGTCGTATTTGTGTCCTGTTTTTTATATTACACCTTTAATTGGAGGAAATCAATGAAAACGCCCGATTTGTGGGAAATACACTTGTATGAAGTCCTCCCCAGACAGCTGAGAACCATATAGACTGGCTGAGCGCTAGTTAGCTTAGCATAGCGCAATTAATCATCTTGAGTGGGAACTGTTAGCATACTTCTGTCAATGTCACTAAATACACTTTAGAATTAGTATTACTACGGTTTTAAATAAAATTCAACATGAAACAATTTAAAATTGCAAAGATATTGTAGTTTTACAATCTCAAACATATCACCTGACTGGGCATGGGGACTTCATGAGGCCCATCTACAAAAACTTCAAACAAAACATTTGTTGACACCTACAAGAGCGGTTGCTTCTAAGAATAGATGATTTTGCAAAAGGACAAAAATCCTGAACCTGAATTATTTAATGTATGCTAACACTTCCCATCCACTACCATTCATTGTGCTAAGCTAACTAGTGGTCAGATGGTCTCTGTGGGCCAGCTCTCGATAGCACACACAAAGGAGTTAAGACATTTACTGTTTTCCTGTCCGGCTTGGATGAAGGTGTCAAATCGGCAAGTTGCAAAAAAAGTCTGTTTCTTTCAAAAGTGTTCTTTCAGTTCTACAGGCAGAGTTCAGTTCATCATTCTCATCATCATCATCATCATTAGTTCATCAATATCTAATAAAGGGATTTACCCTTCAACAAACAGATTCCGATCCCAGCAGTAACATGAAAGGACGCCCTCTGACTCTGCATGTTTTCCATGACAGAAACTGATGAAGGAAACTTGAGGAAGTGTCCCATCAGCATAAAACACACCACAGCGTTGGTGCCTCAAGGATCAGATCTCTTTTCAAAATAAAGGTGATAGTGGTAGCAGCAGCTGCCTAGAGGGCGACCATAGTCCCCAACACCGCCTCCCATCACAGCGGTGAGTCCCCTCACCAACCAACACAGAGGCGCCATAAACCAGGCCTTCTGACCTGCTCCAGCTCATCAGTATAACTCTACATGAAGGACGCTGCCCAACTGTGACAAAATAAATTCTGACCACAGTAAATGTCACAGTGAGACCTCCTCCCTCTAAACATTCCTGCCCCCTGAAAAACCTCATTGTTAAATCTTCTTAAACTGCCTTATTAAAGCAAAATTTCCTAATTGAAACTAAACTGCAAACACCTAATAAAACATAAAAAAACAAATATTTGACTTTAAAGAAATAAATAATAATCCATACAACTGTTTTTGTGAGTGACTCACTTTCACCATCCTCTTTCAAAACTTTACTCACATTGTTTTAATTACTAATGGTGATTTTTTTTCCCCCTAAAAATATCTTCAGGCACCTTGTAGTTAAAGAGTAAATGAAAAATTTAAATACAATCATTGGAAGCTCTACTTGTTATTCATTATATTTTATACATGATATTAAGAAAATATAGAAAAGTAACCTGGATTACAAAGTAGAAACATAATAAAGATTAGAGACTGCAGTAACATGCTGTTTTTTTGTACCGTGGTCTGAACCATCATGGCTCGCTGATCTCTCAGTGTTTTGACAATGTCCAACGGGAACACCGGCAGCCCCTTGTCCAACAGAGTCAAAGCCGTTTCCATGGTGATCAGAACACCTGTCCGCCCAATCCCTGCACTGAAAGAATGATTCAAAATAAACACAGCATCAAGTGTACAGTAGAGGGGAGTGCCAGATGAGTAAAGCAATGTTCAATTAAAGTACTATGTGTGTGTGTGTGTGTGTGTGTGTGTGTGTGTGTGTGTGTGTGTGTGTGTTTTACCTGCAGTGTACCATTAGTGGCTCTTCACCTCTCCTCCGCTCCCTGACTGAGCTGATGAACAGCAGGAAGTCAGAGGGGTCGTCGGGTACACCGTGGTCCGGCCACGCTACATACTGCAGGTGTGTGACTGCACGTTCCTCACCCCGCTGGGCGCACACATGCACACACACATGCACGCACATGCGCGTGCACACACACACACACACACACACACACACACACACACACACACACACACACACAAACACAAAAAGGAAGGAAATTAATCACAGTGAATGAAACAATTCACAGTTTTAAATGATAAACATGCAAACTTTGGGAAATAAATCCCCCACAGGAGACTTCAACTGTAGGCAGAAATGTGAGAAAGCAAATTGAATGTGTTGTGGAAAAACAGAGCAGGTGAGCTGAGCAGAAGTTCACGTGACCTGTGGGTCACACTGGGATTAGGAAGTACAGAACGACACGGCTAGATGAGAGAAGAAAAATAGGTGGGGTGGAGAGGCGGATAGAGGAAAAGCTGGAAAAGAAGTGAAGGCGGGGAGGAGAATGGTTTAGTTTGTAATGGGCATGTGGCCTGTGAGTCCATGCAGGGATTAACTCGCTCCACCAGAGGAACAGATGGGCACAGCAGTATCTGTGTATGCATGTGTGTGCATTCATACTTCATGCCTCCTTGAACACGATCTGTTTATGTACCTGTTCACCACGGAAGTTAATGTGGAGAGCAGCTCGTTTAATCTGATTATCTACCATACGAAGCGTTTTAGACTCATAAACCTCTCAGCAAGAATGACCAGAAAAATACGCACCTGCCCACCCACACCTATGTAAATGTGTAATGCAAAAGTTAACACACACTAACGCACTCTCCCACCCACCCACGCAAATATACACACAAACACGCCCACGCGGAAGCAACTGTGCTGGCTGTTAGTTTGCCAGGAGTGGCTTTGTCCTGTGGCGAGCTCTGTTGTGTGACATATGGCGAAAAAAACGTGGCACATGTCAGTGCAAACATACAAGCAGAGTATCTTGTTGTTGTGTGGTCTTTGCTCGCAGTTCCACATTGCATCCAACAGAGTGACCCTCCATTCAGGCCTACTTTCCCATATACGTAGGAGAACTTAGGATCGCCTTCAAGTGTGTGTCCATCAAAGCGGTTTTCTCCCGGCTTGAAATGCAAAATGCTCTCCTGAAAGCACCAAGCTATGAGACTTTGAGAGCGATGTGAGTCCGTGAGAATTTGTTGGTGAGGAAATATTTTTGCGTACGATCACGTGATCAAATCGCTCCTGAGGTGTTCGGCACCTTTAGAAGTAGGATATAATGGTATTTGTCCCAACTGTCACATGATTGGATGGCTGGGTAAAAAGTGACAGTGACGAGCACAATGTTTAACCCCAAACTGACGTTTTTTTTAATAATTTTATTTATTTTTATCTCCTGGCAACCACAAAGAAAACACTGGGCTGTTTAAACAGTGTGACCGTGTAAATGCTATTCCAACAGATTAAAAAAAAAAAAACCAAACCCTGGTCCAATGCCAGACATGCTATAGTGGCCCTCTACCATAATGTAATGTAAGTCATTGCCTGGAAAACATCAGTATGAGAGATCGTAGAAACACTATATGAGATATTGTCCAGATAATCCAATTGTCTATGGCATTGTCTACTAATGTGAGGCTTGCTGGTTCAGTTCCTCATGTTGACTCTGGTTTGGTTGACAGTGTCCACACAAGGGCTGTGGTCAACCAAGGAAAATCATAGAAAAATATTCTATTAGCTGATAAGATATATTGATCTTCTCAAACTCTAAATCCCCCCTGGGGAAACTCCTTGCTGTCAGTTTAGAACATGCAGCCAACTCCACGTGTTTCCTCCATCACATGCGGAGGTATCGGTAGAACGGGTCAAATTAGACTAGGACAGCGTGTTTGGGTGAAATGAAAAAAAAAAATCCAAAAAACACTATAGAGGAACAAAAGCACGCAATGAGAATTTACTTATTCATGTTAGACGTGTTGGGGGCAGCTTACAGACCTTCGCTGAAGAGGATCCACTCCCATCTAGATAGGGCTCATTTTAAACTAATAAACAATACTTAGTTTCTTATGATTAAATGCTTATTACAACACATTTTTGATGATTAATTTCTAGTTCAGACATTTTAATAATAATAATTATAATAGAGTGCTGTGTGGTTGCTACTGTACCTGTATATGTGTCAGAGTGAACTGCCGTGTCACATACGCCAGGTTACACTCCTCCGAGTGACACTTTACCCGCATGGGCCCATAATCCTTCACTTCTGGAGGATGCGGCCAGTACTGGTGGCACTTTGTCTGCAAGAGTATCACATTGACTGACATATTATATTACTTGTAGCATGTGTCATCAGTCAGGATACAATTTACTACTGCTGCTGCAACAGCTGCACTCAGCTCTCTTGAAATCAAATCCAACAGCCTGGTGTGTTCCACCCAGCGGACAAAGGTGATCCATCAGGAGCAGGATGTGAACTGATTGTTAATATTTGTGTGTGCATTTACATGAGTGTGTGTGCGCCACCTTTAAGTAGACAGAAAGTCAAGACACTTGAAAATTATCAGAAAAATTATCAATGAATGAGAACATCAGGTTACTAAGCAACAGGCAAGCTAAGACAGAGACAGCATCGTTCAACAAGACCTTGATAGCTCACTGCTTTTGTCTCTGAACATCCTCATGCTGGAAATATTTATCTCATTGGCAGTCAAACCTTACATTTAGCCAATCTCAACACTGTGACACACTGCAACTTAGCCTATGAGTTATTTTCATATGTAAACATCACCGCCGAAGCTGTTAATTACAATAATCCCATATCAAATAAAAAACAACGCAGCATGTAATTATCTGCTGGTAGACGTGCCGCTATAATAACTATGATAGCGAGATGAATAATTTGTGTTTCCTCGTTTGCATTCCTGGACAAAAGTTTACAGCGTGAACATGTAGAAGTCTGTATACCCGCCCCCTCTCGGTCAGAGTCGTGAGCATGATGATGGTGTGTGACTGCTGCTCCCAAACGGTTTGCCAAAAGTGATTGCAGGTCTGAGGTAAAGGACCCTGAGCTGCAACATAACGTAAACACACAGCAGAAACTGGGGGCGCCACCTAAGAAACAAACAAATAAACACACACACAGCCACACAGAAGAGGAGAGTCTGTATTAGGCATGAGACGCGGACAGGACACACAAATCCATATTAGTGATGCGCACCGTGATGTGGCTGGCGTTGATGTAGTCCTCCTGGCCCTGGAGCTTGACTCTGGTAGCATCATCTGAAAGCAGAGTGAGATCAGCTGTGTGTGAGGTTCATAACAGAGCCAGCAATGCATCTCAGGCTTAGCAAATTAAATTTCATGGGATGCTATATGGAGAGAGATCCAGATCAAGGTTAGAGAAGGTGGCACAGAGCCTGGAATGGAGGGGGGGGGGGGGCACCAGAGGGCAAGAGGGCCAAGCACTGATAGACAGCCAGTCAGAAATCTTACAAGGTAAAACATCCTTATATCGATTCTTGTCCATGTTCTCAGGAAGCCGGGCGCAGCTGAGCGACAGGCCGGGCTTCCTCCTGTATAAATTCTAGAAATGACAAGAATGCAAACACACACTCACACACGCGGATAAACACACGTATGAAAAAAACAACACATACCAGAACAGTGATGGTAACTTTGTATTCAACTGTCAGGATTTCTAGTGAAGATTAGGGCCAACATCTGTCCTGAAAACAGCACTTAAAAGGCTTGTTATGATAGCCCACTTAATGGAGCAGGACACTGTAAATCCTACTGAAAGACAAAGATTTTGGTGTTTTAGTCCTCTGTGTAAATACATTTTTGAATATCCATCCACTGTCTAGTTCCCATGTGCACTTAAAATCAAATACCTCAAAGTGAAAGCAGAGTGTGCCTGACTGGATTCCTCTCTCCAGCTGTCTCATTGATTCCTCCAGTGTCGTGACCCGTTCCGACTGGCCAGGTGACTTGTCTGCTTGTGATTGGCTGGTGATAGTGAGGGCGGGGGGAAGCTGCAGAAGGGCTGCTGCCCGACTAGGACCTGGAATACAAGGACATTCAAGGATACGGTGGATATTTTAAAGAGACATAACCTATAAGAGTGCACGTATATATTCTTCTCCACTACTCACCTTTACGTTTGATGAGCAGGGCGAGCTCTCTGGAGTGCGACTCTCTGCTGGCTCTTATGAACATGACAACCTGGTCATGGGTGTGTTCAGAAATGTCTCGACCATTGATGAGCACCACCTGATCTCCCTCCAGGAGTTTTGGGTCACATCGACCTGCCTAGAAGCAATAACCATCATTCAAAAGCTAAAAAAATCCTCTCCACCTTTTTACGGCCCACCACCATAGACCGAATATAACTCTGACAGTCACCCTTCCAAATTCCAGCCTTGAGACGTGACACTTCAGCAAGTTATTGGTGGGTAAAAGACAAAATCCATGATTCTTCCCAGCTCTAAAAAAGTAATTGACAGTGGGAACATTGCACAACTTCCTGTGTATGTTACTGTTTAAGAGCAGAGAAGAACGAGCTTCCTATTAACAACGTTGTTAAGATATGCCTGAGCGAACTGGGAGGTAGAAGGGTAAATACATGATCATATCGTTCTGTACATTTACATTTTTACAAATATCCATCCTGTGCTTTTACCCCGCATCAGAATCTGACATCACTAATATGTCGCAGCCATACTGAAGGCTTCAGTTTCATCATTTTGGGAGTAAGAAGTGATGAAGGTAGAGCTGGAAAACAATGGTAATCCTCTATCCTGATGGACAGGGTGCCTTGGTGGGGACTTGTCAATCACAACATAGACACACCCGTACACACACTCGCAATAATTTACAAAAAGAACATCAAGCTGCATTTAGAGAGCTTGGACCGAGCAACTGAGGCCATAAAGTCATGAGGATAATTCAAATGTTCTATACTACAGAGTTCTGAAAGCAGAACCCCTAGCTGGGAGAGAATCCAGGATGATGGTACCTCCATATTGGCTTTTCAGACCCAGCACCTACCCTCATGTAGCACCCATCAGCCTGTACTGTGCTTATAATCATGAATTTATTACTGACTCATCATAGGGACAACAAACACCTCCACCTGAGTGCGCTCTTACCGGAGAGTCAGGTTTCACGTGGGATATGGCTAGAGGCATCTTCTGATCCACTCCACCCTGGGAGGAGTTAGAAATATTAAACGGAGCAAAAATGGAGTAGCAATACTGAAAATCTTGCCCAGGGTGGCGTCTCAGAGACTCACTTTAACATTAAAGCCAAACTTGCCCTCGTGATCGGGAGTGATGCGAATGAGCAGGAGGTCACCGTCGCCGGGGGCACCCTGCAGAGACACAAGCACTCACAATTACAACAAAGAAATCCACAAAAGCCTGTCCGCTAACACTATCTGTGATAACTGACCTTGTTGTGGTATAGCGAGCTGTGGGTGGTATCCTCGTCTATGCTGTCATCATTTTGCAAAACTTCATTTGGGCCTTGGTACGTCCCAGAGAGGCTGAAAGATTAAAAGATCATTTTCACCCAAACTGAAGATTAAAAAGATGATAAGTTTGTATTTACCATAATATCAAAATGCTGCCTTTCATATTTAAAATGCAAATCTGTGTTATGTGATATTAACTGTGGCGAAGAGTCTCCCTCGCTGTCCTTGCTGCTGCTGACGGACGCCCTGTACGTGTAGAAGACGTCCTCCCCCTCTGACATGTCTTTCAAGTCATTGGAGAGTTCCATGGAGGACGGGCGAGGTTTACGGATACCGTGGCGTACTCGAGGACTCCTCCTGCCGGAGAGACAAAATAGTTCCATGAAATAACTCAAAATTAGAAAGGTAAAGCTCACACACGTAAAGATAAGCGTGGATGTCGTATGCTATACCAGTTGGGGGTGGACGGGGGGGATCTGGAGGGCAGACTCTTTGTCTCGAGGTGCTCTGAGGAAATTGACCTCTGCAGCACTGGGTTCCACACCATCCCTCCAACCACACGTTGGCACACCGGACCACTACAAATTATGAGGAAAAAAGACAATTAACCTGGAAGTTCAGTTCCTATGTCAATCTAAATATCATCATGTCCAGGCGCACCTTTCAGTTTTAGCGTTCCCCAGGCCCAGGTGCTGTGTTATCAGCTTCCTGTAGGACTGAACTGTGCTGTTATTGTGTTTGGGGCTTCTTGCTGAGCGGTTTGAACTGAAAAAGGAGTGATGATCCACACAGGACCGCCACAAGTTCTTACAGGTCTTAGGGCAAGGTAAAAGGAGCGACATCACACAGTCCTGGGTCTCCCCCTGCAGCGTACACAGATTAGCTTTGTAAGCCTTCTTTGTAGCACCAACATTCAAGGTCAGATCATCTCTGTTGTGTAACTGAAAATTCTAAGGTGGCAAAAAAAAATTAACTATTCTCATAAGGAAACACAGAGAAAACCTGCAAAAGGCACGAACATTCAACTTTAAATGATTATTCATGCCAAATCGTCCAATGTCTTATGCATAAATTCCAACAGATTTCCCTACAGACATTTAAAAACAAGATTTGTTCCCACTCTAACTTGAGGTGATCCTCAAGGTTAGCGTTGCCATGGGCTCGCTTGAGCAAAGCCAATGGGATTTTTACATTATATTTTCATGGCTGAAAATAAACTCTATCTTCACAAATGAACAACAGTTTCAAGCGCAGATGCGATCACTAGCAGTACACAGCTAGCGTTATGCTACAAACAAACTAAACACACATGCATGGTCTCTGATGTCTCTTTTAGCCATGACAATGTTTTAAAATATATATTTGTAAATGCTTGAAAATGGACAAATGCTGTATGTAATGATTATGTTACACTGTAGATCAAACCATTAGAATGGCTTTAGCTTGTGTTTACCACAGACATCATTTCAGGCATTCAACTGGAACTACATTTACTTCAAGATGAGGGACCTAGATGTTCAACTGTGCTCACTCTTCCCTGTTCAGGGCTCATTCCTGAGTCGCTCAACTGAGAACAAATGCATGGTAAAGGGACTCACATGTTTGCGCTTGAGATGTATAAGAAAGCGTTTCCTCTTGAATGATATCTTGATGATGTTCCCCCTGCATACGAATAATGTAGTTTGTTGATGACTAATAGAAACAAGCTTTCCAATTAGTGCAACTATCACTCACCAGGGGAAGAAACTGGAGCAAATCATATTACAGAATATTGCAACACCACTTGATGCTAAACCCACCATCAGAGGGGCATTGTTGGTGTCCTGAGGAGGAGGAAGAAGATGAGGGAGGGAGGTAGGATTGATGGAAAGCGCCATACAAGCATAAGTAGGATCAAGAAGAGATGGAAATAACGGAGGTGAACACAATACCATGGCAGCATGAAGCTCCACGCCGTACAACTCCAGTGTCCGCGCCGTGTTGAGGAAACACAGCTCTGCCTCGCTCTGTTTCAGGCCCCTAGGAACACGCAGAGTCACACACAACACGACTTCAGGAAAGCAAAGCAGTTGTTCTTTTGTTTTTTTTGAAAAGCACACTGCATTACTTATGTTGCGGGTGCAGATCCTCCACTTTAGATAGGAAGTCTTCATCCTGTTCAGGGATGAAGTGGCACTTTGACAGGTAACCAGGGAGTCGGGGTGGACAGTGATCGCCCTGCTCGGCTACAGGGAACGGAGAGAGAAAGTGAGCAGCCAGGAAGAAAACAAATAACCAGACATACATCTGGGATGACATCTAGAGCTGCTGCTTATTACAGGCGCTCTCAGCAGGAATATTTACTCACAGTTATTAAGTCATTAATCATTTCATGTTCTACGTGGAGATGACTTACACTGCACAGCATATGAGGCCAACACTACAGCTGCACTCAGCGGGCACTGCAACCTGCAATCATACTCTATGATTACACAGGGTAACAGCCATAAACACACAAGGAAATGTGCTGTGTTAGAGCTTGTGTACTAACCGTCCTTCACGAATGTCACTCCTGATCTGAAGGAAGTAAAGGTGTCTGCGGGGACGAGACAAGAGGAAATTCAACCCATACTTCTACTGTCAGGAAATTTTTTTGAAAGAAATAAAAAAAGGTTGGCATAGAATCTGTATTTTTCATGTGCAGCTGCCAAAAATTCAACTGAACATTCTAAACACTGGCTGCGAGAAAAATGACACGTTACATATAACCTTTACAAAAACGCATAAAATCACCTCGTCTGTTCATGCTGCAGAGAGTTGGGATCGGAAATGAAGAACCTCACTCTGAAGTTCAGATAAAAGGGAGATGCAAGACCTGCAGGGAAATGTCATCATGTCACACAAATGGCCCGAATCTAGTTCACCTCAATCGTCTCTCCTACACTTCCACTCTATAAATATCAGAATATATTTTTAAACACAATATGCTTTACTGGAGAAATCATACAAGGCAAAGAAAATGAATTCTCTGGAGCCAGACTAGTCAGATACCTTTAATCTGTTTCTTCAAGGGTTTCTCGGGCTCCAACCATCTCTAAGAGGAAGAAATTCATTAAGTATAATGGCTAACTGGGGCTAAAAATGCATTTAAGTAACAGTACCCTGTGGTTATCATCGCCTAAACGGCAATCAGCAAGTGCAATATGTTACAACCGGAGCCTGAATGTGCAGCAGATGAACGGCGAGCTCACAGGAGAGTGTGTGTTGGCTGTGATGGAGGGGATGGCTGTGCTGGATTCTCTGATCTGCAGACTGAAAAGCTGCCTCTCTTGCAGGCCCAGGTGGTCGCATACTTGGTCCAACAGAACCACACCTTCATCTTGCTTCTGAAAGATGGAAACAACAAACAAATGCTACTCCCAGCCAAAACTTTGAGTGCTATTTAATCATTTGTACATGTGCAGCGAGAGCTAAATTTAAGCGTGTTGCAGAAAAGCTCAATGTAAAGAGGAGGTAATGTTTGCAGTGCTGTTTGCAGGATTATGCAAAACCACCTTGGTGGTGGAGTGGAGGGGTGGAGCATGAGCCACGGGAGAGCCAGTTAAATTTTGAGGCGGACACATGAATTATTATTCTCTTTCCTTCATGTTGAAATGCTCAGAGTAGAATTCAGGGCAGGGATGCACCGATTGAGAAATCATAAACTGACAACTGATGTGTTTTTGGTTTTGTTCTGACCTTTCTTCCCAATATTTTGTGCATAGGTAATAAAAAACATAAAAATAACGATTTTTGTGCTTTATCTTAAATGACAAATCCAATCTTGCACATTTCTGAAACAACACTGACAAGAACCTTTCATCTGAACCCTTTGGCCACTGCTGTGAAGGTCATCTAATTTGCCAACAGTAGCCCATCCATCCATCCATCCATCCATCCATCCATCCATCCTCTACTACTTATCCTGTTCTGCAACCCTTAACAAGATAAGTGAAAGAAAATGGATGGGGGGATGGATGTTTGATAACACAAACAAATATTTTATTGATACCACCATATACATCACTTGTCTTTACCCTTATAAAAATTGAAGATTGCAATGGCACTTCAATTAGGACCAGTCTAGTCCAAAATGATAGCATATTGTTTTGGACTAGACTGGTCCTAATTGAAGATTGCAATGGCACTTCAATTAGGACCAGTCTAGTCCAAAACAATAGCATACTGTGGAATCATAGGCTACTTAATTACCATTGACAGTTTGGCTCAGTTTGAGGGCCTCTTTTTTAATCACACCAGCAATATGATAATATGCAATAGTGGCTTTAAGCCTCAAAACAAACCAGTAGTAGACATGACTTTGTTAGAAACACTTCATATGTGATAGATAAATACATATGAATGAGAAGGGGTACTAACTAATTGTTTCTAAATCTAAGTTCTATCATTATCCCATATGTCATCTTAATCCATCCTCGAGTTTTTTCCAGGTGTCCTGCTAACAGACGAACCAACCAGTGTCAAGGATCACATAATAGGCAAAAACACAGTTAAGTATCACAACTACGAACGTGTGCTTAAAGTACAAGTAAGTGTATCGGTGGTTTACGTTGGTGAGGAACAGACAGGCGTTCACATCGATCAAAGGAGGACTAGGATGTTTTGGTGTGGTTGGACCTTTCCATCCAGCTGATCTGGACAACTGACTCGAGAGCTTCTCTGTGGTGTTTACCAGCTTCACCTCTATTTGGACTTGTTATCGTTGCAACATATTGTTTTATCATGTGTAATTCTATCAAATGCTCTTACTCACAAATTTCTTGTTACACTCCTGAGATTTTTTTAAGCCCTCGGTTTGGTCTTAAAGACTGAACAGAAGCACAACCTGATGGCTATATGTACCTGGCGGTCAGCCAACTGTTCAAAGACTAAGAGATAGACTAGAAGAGATACACAGGAGGTGCCAGGAGCAAGTACTCACTAAAAGCACTCAGGTTATCATTCCCATTTTTAAGACTTAATTAAGGGTTTGAAATGTCCTTATGCGCGTGAGAACAATTCATGAATGAGACCCAGTGATGGGGACCGGTCTAGCCTGCTACACGTTTATAGCAAAGTATGGTAAAACATAGACATGTCAATCAATCAGACGGTCATGATATGTTATTTCTCATTAAAAATAGAAACGTCTTTATGGATTTCTCATGAAGATTACATGAGCCTGGTCAAGAGGTCCGTGCTCTCTGAGTCCACTTCTACTTATTCTTTCAATGAAAGCTGGTGATTTTGGGATTAATATGAATGGTTGAGGCAGCACGGTGGTGCAGTGGTCAGCACTGTCACCTCACAGCAAGAAGGTTCCGGGTTTGAGTCCCGGCCCAGGTGCGGGATCTTTCTGTGTGAGTCTCCATGTTCTCCCTGTTCCTGTGTGGGTTCTCTCTGGTACTCCAGCTTCCTCCCACAGTCCAAAGACATCAAGAGGGGACGAGGCTGATTGATACTCTAAATTGACCGTAGGTGTGACTGTGAGAGTGAATGGTTGTATGTCTGTCTGTGTTGGCCCTGTGATGGACTGGTGACCTGTCCAGGGTGAACCCCGCCTCTCGCCTGAAGGCTGCTGGGATAGACTCCAGCCCCCCCCCCCCCCCAACCCTTAACAGGATAAGTGGTAGAAAATGGATGGATGGATAGATGGATGTAAATCATACACAACAAACTATTGAATATATCCAGGAAAAATATCATTTTTAGAGCCAATCTGTAGTAAATATTTTATTAACCACTCGGAGAGATAACCCACAGCTAATTAGCATCCCCTCCCCTTTTCTCTTGTCACATCCTGCTACCAGAAGTATATTAAGAGCTCTCTGCAGCAGGGAGTCTCTACTGTTTACTGTCAACTGCTGTGAACAAGTGTACACTTGCAGCAGCAAACACCAGTATTATGTGTTATTAAATCCAGCAAAAATCCATCTCAGCTGGCCTTACTTCTTATTCAGAGAGAATACCAAGAACAGAACATGAAATCTCATCAATACACAACAATCACAGGAGTATTATAAAGAGAGTTTAATGCAGGAATCCATCCGCGCAGCACTGGCCCTGCTCCCCCATGCTTTCAATGAAAATACGGCACAAAAGCTCCAAGAAAGCAATACTGTGATTGCCTTCATACTTGTGTGTAAACCTGTGTGTGTGTGTGTGTGTGTGTGTGTTTGTTTGTTGCTAGACTATACTGTATGATATGTTGAGGATGTTAAGTGTGACCGAAAGCTGCAGCAGGTGAACTTGTCCTTGAAAACCGAGGTCAATGTTGAACGGAAGACGTGGATCGATACGTTGACAATACGATCAATAACAGAGCGCAGAGACAGAGAGGAGCATCATACGATCTCCTGAATTACAGACAGGAAACCGCGCGCGTGTGTGTGTGTGTGTGTGTTACACACGTTGACTTTGAAGGTCTCGATAGTGCCATCAAGCAGCTGAACTAGGCAGAGCAGGTCCGGTTTTGGCATGTCTGTTACCACGGTAACTCTGCCTCCCTCTCAAGACAAACACTGTGCTCTTAGCTCGTCACTAAGAGGGGACCTGGAAACACACACAACCACAAAAACAGTGTCAGATGTTTCCAGACTGTTGTGTACCAATGAAAGCACCTCCCTCAGGATGACACTGCATGGTGAGTAATGTGTGAGCTGGTTGGAGCATCAGGCCGCAGTGAGTAATGCATCATGAATGCGAAGGAGTGACTCTGAGTCTGTGTGTGTGTGTGTGTGTGTATGTCTGTGTGTGTGTCTGTGTGTAATTCCTTATTATTTGGCCTGGGTCTGAACATGTCCCTCTCCTCTCCCTGCTGCTCTCCCTCTGTGTCTCTCCACCTTTCACAAGCAGCTGAATGATAAGAATGTTAAACATTTTCAGAGCTGAACACGCCCCTCTCCAGCTATAAGACAGATCTGACGGAAACACACACATGCAAGAATGCATGTGCGCACACTCCTAAATTACAGTTGAGAATCTTTGTGTGTGCATTAGTATGCATGCGAATGTACTCACATGTGTTATGTCTTTGTTTCCAGGTGAACATTAATGTATCCAGGCTGCTTGTTTCTGAATGGACGGACACACACGGACACACACACACACACACACACACACACACACACACACACACACACACACACACACACACAATGTTGGAGTTAATGTTTGAACACAGCGACAGACTCTGAATGTATTAAAACAGAGCTGGTCCTAGTCCGATGGCTTGTTTTCCATTGCGAGCCTCTTAGATTTAACTCTCTAATGAATTAACACGTCAGTGTAACACGTTACAACGTCATCATCGTGCACATGCTGACTTTGTGTTGGCATGAACAGATTATTACAGACGAGGACGTTGGAGCTCAAGGCTTATGATGATTTCAACACACACAAAGCCCATTTCTGCCATAATCTGATCTGCATTTATCAAAAAATGTAAAAGTGAGATTATAAACACCTACATCGAAGTAACTAAACAAGGCCCATCAGGAAGTTTAAGGCCATATTTAGGTGTTCCGGTCGTGTCAATAACTCTGCTGTGACCTCGCTGTACTTTGAGCCACAACGCGAACAAGGAACCTGTTGACCACCTGAACTTTCCTGCAGCTACACCCAAAAGGAGGAACACAACGCTGGCCAACTTTCCTACAACCTCGGACGTCCTTGTCCCGAGTCTAAGTTTTCTTAGGGCATAAATAAAAGTCGTTTGTACCTCAGTCGTCCCGCTTCAGAGACGGATCATAAACATCAGAGGGGCCGCTGTGAAGACTTCGGGACGGCCGGGGATCGGAGTGCCCAGGTAGAGTTTAGGTAAATATCCGGGACAGTTTCTCATGCCTGCTGCGCTGATTCCATACGGCCCCGCCCCTTCGGTGAGCGCGCTCAAGAGAACAGCCTGGATGGGAATCCCGCGCTCACAGGGGCGCGCACGCAAAGCGGAAGGGGGGGGGGGGGGGTTCCAAAATCATCACCCTCTTAAAATAATTGCCTAAGCCACTTTTTTGACAATTATTTTTAACTAAAAAACTTCTTTATGATGTTTTGTCTCCAATTTTTTGTGTTTTGTGAAAAACTTTAACAAAAAAAGACAGGCGATTATTTGAAGAATGCAACGATATGCTGGATCTACAAATTATGAAAAATAATAAAAACATGGAGAATATGGTTGCTATTTATCATTATTTTCTATATTTTAGTTTTCCTGGATGCAGTAGTTCTGTTGTTTAGGTTATTAACTCAAAGTTAAAGTTGCACTGGGGTATAAAATGCTGAAATTAGTTAAGCTGCCCCTCATTTTAGTATGTTTGCCATCTTTCTGTCTTTCAACTTATTCAGCCTCCCTATTTCTCTCTTCTTTTCTGTCTCCACATGTGCTGCTGACATGTGCTGTGCTTACTTAGTCAAACCATATTTATTTCTATTCCCCCCTTTTCTTTTTTGTGTTCAATTGTAAGATGGCCCTGGGTGAACGGCCACCCCAGACAAAATGTATTCCTCTCATTTTTCAATTAGAATAAGGAAAAATGATTGATAAGTACATACTAAATTCAACTACGACTATGTACCAGAAAATCAGTGAAAAAAGAGTGTTAAGAATTGTTATATTTGTATTCACTGCAACATTAGGAAAGGTAAACGTGTATATTTATGTGTCCCCTTCTGATGATTGACTGATTTGGTTCATAAAAAAGCTGCACAGTAACAATAAAATGCGCTGTATTTCCTAATTTAAAAGAAAATAAATCACAGTTCCTCAGAAGACAGAAAGTTGCCTCTATTTCCTCTGGTTGTCTGTCGCCATCTAGAGGACAGATGAGGTACTACTGCTGTCATTGCATACAGTAAGCGAGAACAGACAGCTGCCTTTCAGGTGCTGTGGTAGTCAGTTTTTGTCGTCGAAGGGGCTCAGAATTTACTTTTATTATCCAACATCACTTTAAAATCTTCCTGTATTTTAAATGACTGACCAATCCTTGATGGTCGAGAAACTACAGGCATGAAAACCAGCCATCACATTGCTCGAGTCCCGTTATGAGACAGGGTTAATTTGGAATTCAGAATGATTAAAATGAGACTGGTGCTCGAATGCGATGATTATTTGAGACGAGAGACAATGTAGGTCCATGGTAATGGAGATATTTGGAATTGAGGTCAGAGGTCACCGGGTGCTTCAAGTGTTGTGACGACACGGTGTGTTCGAATTTGGTCAGCTTTTCATCATGTTGGTCTGAGTGCTGCAGCTGATCTGCTGCTGTTCCTGGTTGCCGTGGAGTCATGAGACATGGCAGCTGCATTCACTGTCAGCTGTTGTTTGCCCACAGCTAGCAAAGGCCAGTGTCCGTCAGCATGACGTCAGTGTGACAGGGGGGGGGGGATGTACACAGAGGGAAGTGGGTCCAACCAGACTGGTTCAATTCCAGGTGTCCACTGTAACAAGAAGGAACCGCCCCCTGTTGCTGTCTGAAGATCATCTTTCTGCAACAGTAATGAAGACACCCTGTACCAACTCTGCCCCGAACTCTAAAATTAGACCCCAGAGACACAGGGACAAAGTTGACATAATTTCAGTATCACTGACACTTCATACTTCATTTATCCGGGTCACACCACGATATTCTGGTCTTGCACTGGAATCGTCAGCCACTGCATCTTATTTCCATTTTAAGACAATACTTCCAGTTAAGGATTTGGGTTCATTCGTGTTGTGACACAAGTTCATGTCTTTTCTTTCTGTCCAAGAAATGGGATTTTTTTTTTCAAGAATAGTTTTTTGTTTTTCCTTAATCCAACAGATGTATTTTTCTCTTTTATGCTCATTTTTTAATTCACGAATAAAAACACACTCTTAAAATACAATATTAGAGCATCAGAGGTTTTATTTGTCCTCACAAAGCTATTCTGTCTCTTTAAGACGACTTAGTTGTTCCCTGTTGCTATTTTAATTTATTATATAATCACAGTTTCATGTCAAATTGGGATTATATAATTCAATCTGCAACAGGACTATTTGGATATGATTGTCAGAGGATTACGGAGGGTTTAAAGCTGTGTAAAGCAACAAACCTCCATAGCTGTACTGTAAGTGAACGTGACACACTACAGCGGTGTTCCTGAGGTCACACGTCACAGTCGTGAACAGTTTCCCAGGCGTGCAGCAGCCATATGAGACAGATACCGAGCGATCAAACGCTGGAATGTTGACATGCATTTCCTCTCACTATACAGACCATGACCTACTAACTTAACTTAGGCCCCGGAGCAAACCTTGTCCTGCAAAGCATCGGTCATTACAAATGAAACTGACCTTCCACTCTCCATGCTTGGATTGAGGTTCAATAAAGGCACAGAAAGACAATAATTTACAGTCATTGAAAAGAATATATGTATTGATTACTTTGTGGTGAGTGACCTTTTTCTTTTTTATTCGTATCCCATTAAAATGAAAGCACTGTACTTTCTGCCTCACTAAATTTGCCTGAAACTGCTGCATTACCATGTATTTCCTTTTCAATGAATGTTCAAAAAAGGCAAGTGGAATGCAAAAATTATTAAGGAAAGTTTTGAAATGTGGGAAATGTAATTATATTTTCAGAACTGTGACTTCAACATCAGTCAGTTTCTTAAGTGGTATTTTATTTGCAAGGTCTGAATTACAGTCATACTGTACTTTCCGTTTTCTCTCAAATTTGAGAAGCACAACTTTACTCGCAAGTAAATTCTTTGGTGATAATGTAATGGTGTCACTGAGGTTACTTTTGGGCCTTCTCTCCTAACCGGGGATTTCACTTGGGAATTTATATTTTAGGGAACTTTATGTTTGCTCCGCTACCTTTTGAAGGGAATATATGTCTAGTATTTTACTGCATTACATTCGGTTACTTTGAAAAAGAAGATTTTACATAGAAAACACAGCAAAACCTGATTATATACATTCAAATATGAAGACTGCCAGCACAACTCAACATGGCTTTTAATGGTTTCAAGATTAAAAGCTCCCAAGTACTGAAATACACAAATATTCTACAGAAAGTATAATTTCATTTTTGATACTTAAATAAACACTATATCTAATATTCCTCTAATTTTACTTAAAAAAGAAGCCTTTCGCCAGAGCATTATTTCATCTGTGTTCTTCCTCTAGTATTCAGTGTACTTGTACCACCCCTGCACTTCTTATCTTATTACGCACACTGTAATGCCTTTAGTCAAAAGGAAGGATGTGTCCGATGCTGCCTTTACGTGCTTGAAGCTATTTCACTCAAAGACTGAAGTACTTGCATGACCACTTTAAAAAATAAATCTTTTTTTTTGTCCGTTACTAGTAATTTTTTTTATTTATATAAGTATGTCGTTTTATTTAATTTAGTCGTGAGGACTAACCTCCCTTTTGGCTTCAAACAGCAAGTTCTACAAGCCATCTAAACTCAAAATTCGGAGGGTCCTTAAACGCAGCATTGTTGGTCATTTGTGTCCACTCCGCCAAACATCTCCGTCTTCACCCGGCAGTTTGACGAGTGCGGCTGCACTGTTGCTCTGCTCTCTGTCAAAGTACCAACTTTTGTATTTTCTAAAACTCCTTCGCCAATTGGTCAAGATGACGGTGACTGACAAGAGACCGATGACTTACGCCAAAATGAGGGGGGTGATGTCGTTTTTCTCAGGTATGAACGTACGTTTTCTTTTCTTATCTTTTATTTACTGTAGGTCAGGTTTTGTTCATATGCTATCTGAAAGAATAATGTCAAATTATAAAACGATGTGTAAATATAGTTTACACCAATAATACTTACAGGTTACAGTAAGGAAAAGTGTCTTACTGTGACAAAGCAGGGTAAAATACCACCGTAATGTACATTAAAGTGAGTATTTGAATGGTGTAAAGCTTGTCAAAGCAGTGTCAAACCTGGTGTTAAGAGTCCCGCTCTTACTCAATAAATACAGCTGTTGAGCTCTTATGTAAGGGGCACTAAGGCCTGCTTGTCTTACAGCTCTACTCAAGGGGAAGAAAATTGGCTTTGGTGACTTCTTACAGAAATGGGCCTCCAGTCAACAGCTCTGCCAGCAGTAAGTGTCCATCCATATCGTGTTTGTTGAAACGTGAATCTCAGAAAACACCCCCGCCCCCCAAAACCCACAATTTCTGTTATCATGATTGAAGCCTGGATGCCCAGAAGATCCTTCGACAACAGAGCAAACAGAAAAAACAGAAGGAGAAAGTCACTGTGGTGAGTATGGAGGGTTTTATTTTTTTTTAAAAGACTGTGCGTGTTGAAAGGAGCTGAAACTAAATCTGACCTCCTGACCCCCCACCTATCTGTGTGTTGTCTCTACTCAGAAAGCAGCAAACCATGAAACCTCCCGGTGAGTACTTTTTATCTAGAGATGGAGCTCATGGTAGAGAAAACTTCTTATGCTGGAAGAATACATTTAGAGGAAGCCGTCCGCAGAGAATTTAAACGCATTACAAGACCGGAGGCAGACGGTACTGTAATAGGGCATATATCTCCGCTGGGGGGTTGAATCGAGGGCTATCAGCTTGGTTGTACATGCCTCAAAGGATAGTTTGCATGTTTGAGGTGGGATGGTATAAGGTAGTCATCCATAGTAAGGGTATTATTTTCAATATATATGGGTCAGTGTGTCTTCCATGCACAGAGCCAACAGCTCTCACAGCACTGAGGACGGGGTCAGCTGGAAAAACACATGTTCTATCCACCTAAAAAGAAAGAGAATACCCACTTAGATCTATGCTATATTCCTACCATTTTGCCTGGTTTACTTTGACTGTCAGACTGTCTTTACCTTTGGCACTACATTTTTCTACCCTAGAGTGTCCTTCGTATTCCTACGCATGCAGGACCACAGATTGACTGTTGTGCTGCGAAGGAGGAGGAATACGAAGTAACTTTGTCTGAGGGTAAAAGTTAAAGAAGAGTAAATGTGCAAATGTAGTGAACATATTAACAGATACCGATATTTCTTGGCGAGATTTTATTTAGGTGGAAAAAAAATAGATGTTTCTAAAGACCCTGTCTTCAGCGCGCATAGCACGCACCTACCCACACCTCCTGAAGGTAAGACTCATACTATTGATGATGACCTCATATGACCCCACATCAATAAATCTGAATTATCCCTTTAATTTTGTTGAGGTTATTTTTTTTTTAATTTGAAGTTGTGATATCATTTATGGTATTTGGCAAAATTATGATTCTTGCCATTATTCCTTATTCTGTTGTACCTGAAAACCGTATTGAAATGTTTTTGTTTGAATATGATTTGGGTTATCTGCAACACGATGGGACTCTATATTGATGCATATTGATGCTTAAGCAAAAGCCATATTGTGATTTGGATTATATTTCGATTCATTCTCAATTTCAATTTATATATCATCAATTGCTGAACTCTAGTACCAGGTATTAAACACTGACAGAGCCATTGGAGTATTGATGAAGTCGGCAATTGTAAAGTATTTTGTGAATATTTCTTTACAGCCACAGAGCCATCAGATCTGAGTGTGCAAGCTGCAATTAATTGATGGCGCAGAATACTGGCTCTTTAACCATCTGCAGCCGTTGAACCAGTGCGTGGCTCAACACAGAGGAGAGTGCTCCTCATGTCATGACTCAGCAGTTTACTCACAACTGGAAGAATAGGGTTACTCCTCGTTAAAAGCAATGTGCGTATTTAGGATCAGAAGGACAGGTTTTAATGAGGATGAAGGAAGCTATAGAAAAAGAAAAGACACCATCCCCTGCCTACAATACTTTCAGGAGTGTTAACAGTCAACCACATCTGGCTGCAGTAATACAGAATTACAGAGTTTTTACTGTGTTGTTTGTTGCCTTTCACATCACGTTTTCTTTCATCGTGTCAACCAGAATGAAACCGTCTGACTTTGACTACCTCACGCTAATTGGCAAAGGAAGTTTTGGAAAGGTGAGATTTGGATTCATGTGTTTTTGTGTTTGTGAATTTGTTGTTGTTGTTGTTGTTGTTGTTGTAGTGATGTTAAATGTCATAGGTCAACATTCACAGGTGCTGCTGGCAAGACACAGAAAACATGGAGGCTACTATGCTGTGAAAGTGCTGCAGAAACAGATGATTGTTAAGAGGAAAGAGGTAAAGATCGATCTTATCTTGTCTTATCTCATCTCATCTCATCTCATCTTATCTTGTCTCATCTCATCTCATCTTATCTTGTCTTATCTTATCTCATCTCATCTCATCTTATCTTGTCTTATCTTGTCTCATCTCATCTCATCTTATCTTGTCTTATCTTATCTTATCTTGTCTTATCTTATCTTATCTTGTCTTATCTCATCTCATCTCATCTTATCTTGTCTTATCTCATCTCATCTCATCTCATCTCATCTTATCTTGTCTTATCTTATCTTATCTTGTCTTATCTCATCTCATCTCATCTTATCTTGTCTTATCTCATCTCATCTCATCTCATCTCATCTTATCTTGTCTTATCTCATCTCATCTCATCTCATCTTATCTTATCTTGTGTGGGTTTGCAGCAGAAACATGTGATGGTTGAGAGGAGCGTACTTCTCAAAGGACTGCAACATCCGTTCTTGGTGGGACTCCACTTCTCTTTCCAGACACCTCAGATGCTCTACTTTGTTCTGGACTACGTTAATGGCGGGGAGGTAAAGAACTACAAACTTTCGTTAGGTTTTGAATCATGTATTCATTTTCCAACACGTACCCAGGACCTGGCTCAAGTGGCAACTGGTTCATCTTGACAGAACACACACACATTTTGTAGGGGGAAATATGCTAGTTAGCTTGGCACAATGAATGGTAGTGGGAAGAAGTGTTAGTATAACATTAAGCTAACTAGTAGTTAGCGGGTATCTGGGGGTCTCAGCTTCCAGGACAGAAGGTTATCTATCTTCTTGTCTTGGCTCTTTGTAGGATATCAAACTGTATTTCCCCAAAAAGTTTGTGTTCCTTTCATCAAATGCTTGAACCATCAGAGGCTTGACTCTGAGTTCCCTTTGAAAATTAGTAATGAAATAAAAGAAAACAAAACTACAGGATGAAGCCACCAGATTTATCCCACTGTACCCTGTTAAGCTTCAAAAATGTCAAAAGTGCTTTCTTAAGTTTGATATTTGCTCATTTGGGGAACTTGTGTGTGACCACGCATCTCATCTGGTCCCCAGCTTTTCTACCACCTTCAGCGAGAGGGTTCATTTCCTGAACCCCGGGCTGCTTTCTACACTGCAGAGATGGCCATGGCACTGGGCTACCTCCACTCCTTAAACATAGTTTACAGGTAATATACAAGCTTTGTTGACACGCCACTCTAGTCACTAATTCAACTTTTTTACAGTTACAAAAAAAAAAGCTTATCTGTCATCCAAGGGCATGGCAAGTTACCTTAGCACACGTTTGTCAGTCAGTGTTTTGTTTTGTTGGCTGAAGTTAAAATGCATTTTTTTGGGATACTGCATCAAATTACTGTGCCTGTCAAGAAAGTAGTTCTGGTTGAGTATAAACGTACAATGTCTCATAATTTTGAACTGTTATTTCAAAAGAAACCTTATCAAAACCTTAGTTATATTAATAAAAGCAAACACTGTTTTGGAGAAAGGTATATCTGATTACTTTAGAGAGTTATATTAACACTTCCAACCCACCATTCATTGAGCTAAGCTAACTAGCAGAATGCACAGCAGAGAGACAGTTATCTATCTTCATGTCTTGGTCTGGGAAGGATGTAAATTAAGTGTATTTCCCCCAAAAGTTGACATGTTCCTTTAATAATAGTCAAGAAAGGTGGTGATGTCCACTTTTTTTTAACCAGTCTCTGGTTTTATGAATCAAAAGTCTAAACCAGAGGTTGTTAAACAAATGTTTGAAGTCATATAAAACAGTAGTATTTGGGTCGACCGTCGAGTGTGTTTTTAAGATGAGGCAGACTTCCCAACACCCATTTTTGCATCTGTTTCTGTCTTAGAGACCTCAAACCAGAGAATATCTTGCTGGACCGTGAGGGTCATGTGATGCTGACTGACTTTGGACTTTGTAAAGAGGATGTGGCCATAGGTGGGATCATGCAAACATTCTGCGGGACTCCTGAGTACCTCGCTCCAGAGGTGCTACAGGGTCACACGTACAGTCCGGTAGTAGATTGGTGGAGTCTTGGCATTGTTGTTTTCGAGATGCTCTATGGACTGGTGAGCAAAAGTCTTTACACAGAATTCACCTTTTATAACCTGCCGTTCTTTTTTTTAATATTCACTGTGTTCTTTCCCTCAGCCTCCGTTTTATAGCCACAGCAAAGCAGAGATGTTTGAGAACATCCTTCATGCTCCTCTGCGGCTGCGTAGTGGCATTTCTCCGGCTGCCTGCTCACTGTTACAGGGCTTACTGGAAAGAAATGTGTCCAAACGCTTAGGACAGAGCCGTGACCTTGTAAGTGTCACACGATAGACAGACAAACAGAAATGAAAGTAAATACATATGACAACAGTGACTTATTTCATCGTATGTCCAGTTGGAGCTGCAGGAACACCCATTTTTTGCCTCCATCAACTGGGATGACCTCCTGGCTAAGAAAGTCACACCCCCCTTCAGCCCCAATGTGGTACGAGTGATACAGAAAATATTTAGACCATGTTTTGACTCTGTTGCATTGCATACCTGAATATATGTACCTCTCTTTACAGTCAGGTCCGTGGGACATCAGCTACATCGACCCCGAGTTCACACAACAACCTCTGCCTGCCTCCGTGAATGACAGGTGCAAGGTGGGCGGGGCTAATGAAACCTTCTTTGGATTCTCTTACATGAACCCAGTGGAGAACATGGCTTCACAACATCACTAAATCCTCCTTGGAAAATTGATTTTTCAACTATTTATTTATTTTTATAGCATTAAGTATTAAATGTCATGTATTTTTAAGGCAAGTATTCCTCACACTACAGTGTTTACATTTGATTGTGTTCATGACTTTGGGAGCCCAGGTGGTTGTCTATTGTGTCGCTTACCAACATGGGGGCCGCTGGTTCGGTTCCCTGTGTTGGGTGTCCATACAGACATAATTAGTATGCAGGTGAGATGAAGGTGTGTCCTGGTCACTGCACTGGTGCCTCCTCTGGCTGTTGAGGGAAAAACACGATCCCCATGTGTGCTACATCCTCAAGGTGAAGCTCCTCGCCATCAGGTAAAAAGATAGAACCGATAACTCCATCTGTGATGGATGAAGCTAGTGGCTGAGGGGGTGGGGCATGACCAGGACAGCCTTGTAGGGTGAATTGGTAATGTATGTACAATCAGAAGGAGAAGGCAAAAAATAAATTTCAAAAGCTGACTATTTTTAACTTGCCAAGATTATTGTTGTGCCTATTTAACAAATTAGAAAACTGATATGGAATAGGCTGGGAACGACTTAGATGTCTAGTCTGTCATGTGTTAGAGGATGGTAAAATAAACTGAATTCCTCAAGTGGTTTTATTGTACTTTTTTTATCTGTAGAATATTCAATAAACACGTATTCCAAGATTCACATATTAGACTCTCAGCCTCTTCAATCACAGATTATCACACAGCACAGGCTGTCTTTAAATACTGGAACACCCTGGTGACAATTACTGACACACACATTGGTCTTATTTTTTTTGCTGAATATGAAGCAGGTGGTGCCATGGGGGGCGGCACAGTAGTGCAGTGGTCGCCTCACAGCAAGAAGGTTCCGGGTTTGAGTCCCATCTCAGGCATGGGGTCTTTCTGAGTGGAGCCTGCATGTTCTCCCTGTTCCTGTGTGGGTTCTCTCTGGTACTCCAGCTTCCTCCCACAGTCCAAAGACATCAAGAGGGGACGAGGCTGATTGATACTCTAAATTGACTGTAGGTGTGACTGTGAGCGTGAATGGTTGTCTGTCTCTATGTGTTGGCCCTGTGATGGACTGGTGACCTGTCCAGGATGAACAACGCCTCTTGTCCCAAGGGTGCTGGGATAGGCTCCAGCCCCCGCCCCCCCCCCCCCCCCCCCCCGCGACCCTTAATGGGATAAGAGGTAGAAACTGACTAGATGGGTGGATGGATGGGGCGGCATGGCTCAGAGCGAGAGTGGTTGTCTAGCAACCAAAGGGTCACGGGTTTGATCTTCTCTTTCCCCAGTGACCATGTCGAAGTGTCCTTGAGCAAGATCCTGATCCCTAATTGCTCCTGATGGCCCTGTGATGGACTGGTGACCCATCCCGCGTGAACCCCGCCTCTCGTCCAATGTCAGCTGGGAAAGGATCCAATCCCCCTCCCCCCACCCACCCACCCCACAATCCTTAACGAATAAGCGGAACAAAAAATGGATGGTTGGATGGATGGAGTATGAAGCAGTTAGCACATAGTTCTTAGTAGATGCTGAAAGAGGCGTAGCTCTGGTCATTCTGGCAGGTGAAGTAAGCGATCAGCTGACCGTTGCAGATCATCAGAAACAAGCCGCTACCTATGAAACAGCAAAAAATGTGTCGTATTTAAAAGATTTCAGGACACTAAATGTTTTACAGGCCAGTTTGTCTCACCTAAAGCCAGCCACCACTGCCACACTGCTGGAAACTCCAACATTACTGGAACGTGAAGCAAAACAGTCAGTGCTTGCACCTGCAGATATGTTGTATTTTAGGGGTTTGTGCTCACCTAGACTGGTAATGAGCACATGCAGAAGAGTCACCGTGAGTGCGTAGTCCCAGACTCGCCTCTTTACCACCGCAGCAAACAAAAGGCCACTGCAGAAGTAGGTGAGCTCCAAAGACAGAAGGTTCACTGATGGGAGACAGATAAGAGTTTGAAAATACTTGAGTAGATGCGCATCTGCTCCCGATCATGTTGGGAAGTCTTACCCAAATACTTGGAGTTGGATTCGGTGGGCTTGGTCTTGAAGTCAAATGGAATCAGTCCATCGAAATGGTCCAATCTGATGAGGTGTGGGTTAAAAAAGGAAGGAAAAACATCCAGTAGCATGTGTGTATTAGTGAGTACATCCTATAAACTACATGTTTCACTTCATTTAGAAGACCACCCGTCCTTGGTTTACTGTGTTTCTGTAGGTTTAGTTGTATACTGTGACACTACAACAAATAATTTATGCTGGTATCTTGCTCAATGGTAATTTCCAGAGCACCAGTAAATATCATTTTATTTACTTATTAACCAACTCAGATAAAGTGGCGCTACTGGATATTAATTGTGTAGGCGTGAATGAGGATTCTTACCTGAAGGCACCAAAACAAATGCTCCCAATCATGTAGAAAAGAGAATAAAATATAACCAGGCACAGCAGCAGATTGAGGACCACGGTCTGGAGGGTTGGGACGGACAGAAGGAGATGTCATTATTTAGCATTAATGTGAATGAAACTGAAGCTGTGAGTGGAGTCGAAACTGTGCTTTACTGTAAACTAAAACTGTACTTTACTTACTGGCCTTTTACACACTTTAACTTCACATTTTTACCACACAGAATTTTTCATATGCTGATTTCACGATTTGTTTAAACACTCTTATCTTACAGCGCCTTGTAGTGGCCATAGAGGGAGAAACAATATCTATTTCAAGTTGTTCCAACAATTTGAAAAATACATGACCATAAGATATAACTTCTCACACTGTTTGGGGGAGTTTTAGCCATGAGATATAACTTATTCAACATACTTTATGCTAAGTAGAAAAATTACATTTAACAAAAAATTGTGGTAATGCAAGCAGTTTTCAAAGTATCAGAGCTGTAAACATAGTCGAGGAAGAAATTGGAAAAAGTCAATCAGAGGACTTCATTCATGTTTGTTTACGCGGCCGATTTCAGTTTCACATTTTCCATACAACTGGTACATTTCAAGAGTGAACATTTTAAATGACATTTCAAAAGTTGTATTACAAAATGAATAATAACATATTCTATATTTCTGGAGCCATTGTGCATTACAGCATCCTTGAGAGAAAAGGTTAAGTTCATGTTTACGTAACTGAATGAAGTGCATCTTTCCAGAGGGTTGGTGATTTTGGGGCGCTGTGGATTGACTTCATGCTCTTTATCTATTACTACATTTAGAAGTAACACATCTTCCTGTGAATTCCCAAATCATCCCAGGTGTTTGTAACATTACAAGACTCATAAAGCATCTTTAATGCTGGCTTTTTAAAATTTCAGCGCTCCATTTGTTAGAAGGAAGCGTTGCAGAGTGGCTATTGTGCATATTGATGAGACTAATCAATTTTTGTCTTCAGAGTATGATGCTTATTAAACCACTGAAGTCTTCTCCTCAGGTTAAAAGGACCATTGTTTTTTTTTTTTATCAGTTATACCTTTGGTTATCACTATGACTGCAATCAAAAGGGCCTAATTGCTATAATTAACATGTGAATTGAAGTGTGGCTTCCTGCTGTCAGATTTTAAAAAGGAAGGTTTTTTTGAAAGTGTCGAGAGGGTAAAAGGACACGTTGGAGTTACAGCTAAAAAGAAAAGTACATGTAGTTCAGACTTAGCAAAGAAATAAAGAAAAACACAAGCAGTTCTGGTTTCAGGTTAGGACATGAGAACAAATCCAAGCTCGAAACGTGGTCAAATGTCTCAAGTTCAGGTAGAACCCTCTTTAACTTTATCAAGATGTTAAAAGTGTGTTGCACTGGTGAACTAGGAGATCGATTTCTCATGTCATTCTCGAGCTGATTTGGCTCCTCCTGTCCAAAAAAGGGCAATCAAGTTTTCCACACCAACAGCAGAAGTTGCATCAAGCTGGCTGTGGATCAGGAGAGGACTCCTCTCAGAGGAGAGCCACGGGTGGGGTAACGTGGGAAGTGGGCACAAGCCGTATCAACCCCCTAGCTGGGTTGCCTGGAAGAGGGTGTCTGATTGTTGAAAAAAAAAAACCTGTGAGCACAGTTACAATGACGGATGATGCATGTCACAAGGGTGGATGGATGGTACGTTACGAACACAAAAAGTAGATTCATGTTTATCTGTACATTTGAATGAAGGGGAAGAATAGGTGGCATTTTCGGTTCGGATGGGATACTGGATGGGAATTATTAGACTGGGGTGCTGGTACTGACGATGGGATATAAGAATCATGGTACTACAAAGTCCAGATTACATTTCACACAAGCCGTCCATACATACACTTCAAAGAAACTGCTTTAGAATCCATTTGTTTGTTTTCTTTCATGAGAAACACCATAGTATCAACAAAAACGTCAATAAAATTGTTAATATTCGGAAAAGTAAGTTATCTCAGCGTCTGTATTGGCAGATGGGTTATGGGGGAAAAAAAGTGATTCAATGCATCTCGACTTCTAAAGATTTTAATGTGGTAGTTATAACCGTTTTTTCCCCCAACACGGACACACTGTAGAATTTATTGTGTTGAAGGGATCCGTCAACAAATTACAAGCAAATTAACCACCTATATATTCATTATATTTATTAAATATTTATTCCAATTAATCTATTAGAGGAAGAACTACACGTGTGAGCTGTTAAAATGGAGACTAGCGTGTGTGTGTGTGTCACCATCCACAGGGCTGATCGGGTTTACAGGTTACAGTCCTGATTACAGGCTCAGCTGCAGAGGGAGGGATGAAAGCAAGCGGGCGGACATATTTTTGCCGCACATCCTGACTTGCCACTGTTCCGATGGTAGTGTAAGGGGAATGTTGTGTTTGCATTGCTCAAACATGGACGATGTTTGCACCGCAACCTGTCACACTGCCACTATTTAATCGCACGTTAATGTCCCCGCAACAGAACAGCCGACAGCAAATCCTCACACACGAGTCGCCCCCTTACCTTCGAGTCGACCGCTTTGCTTTTGAATGCCATCTCATGGTTTCTTCTTGATGTTATATTACAAAATAATGCGGTCTGTTGCGGGTTGTGCGACCCCGTTAATCCTCCTAGAAAGTGGGTACCTTCTGCCATCTAGCGACAACCAGCAGACACCGCCGGGAGCCACCGCTCTTCCAGCCGACCACTGAACTCATTTCACCCCGTAGCAGGGCGGCCTTTGTTGACTGAGATGAAGCCTCTCATCGTAGCCAGCCTTTTATGCGCCAAATAAAGATACAGCAGTGGGTGTTAAACACGATTTAATGTGTTTTGAATCGTTTATTTGCAGCATTATTGTGGCTAAAACTACTAGCATGTGATGAAGAGACAACATAACCGCCCTGAATGGGAGGGATTGAATACTGCAGGTTAGCTGGCGATGATTTTGACACACCCAAGACTTTAAAATACCTCAAACAGGGAATTACTCAACTGGGGTTCCATTAAATTCATTTAAATTGATTCCTGTCGCGGTAAGGGCATCCGTGCCGTCCCCGTTGCGTAGCATTTCAAGCGTAGCCCTGTTACAATTGAGAAATGTGTTGATCATGTGCGGGCTTCTGTATTTTTATTTTTATTTTATAAGATTAACACACATCAGCCGACGTGTTTAGCTCGTTTAATGTCATTTCGCGTGGTTTTACGGGTCTATGTATCCAATCGTGCAGCAGTATGCTGGATGCGTTTAACACAACTCCAGTAACTGTTCGCGAAGCAGTCGTGGAGCGTTACAGAGCGCGTGGAAACGGTGAGTTGTTTTGTCCACGGGGAAACTAACCGCTCCTCGACGGTTATGGAAGACCCTGCCGCGCTCCATTGATACACATTTGTACGTCTAGAGGGGAAAAAATTCCCAAGTTCCCGAGAAATATGAGCTCCATGCAGTCGGCTGCGTTAGTAGCAGCGACTCTGAAGTGAGTTTAGGGCGTGTTGTAAGTGAACACTCGCCTGTTATTGACCAGCGATTGAAAACTGAACTTTTCCGAGACCCAAAGTTGTCAGGCAGCGCATCTTACACGCATGCGCATCCCTCTATCCAGCTCTAAATAAGAGTTAAAACAGAAACGAGGTGAGTTCCACAATTTCTTAAACATTACGAGCGTTAGTTGTAATTTATTGCCATTAACAGTGGCATATTTTGTAAAATACATATTCGCTTTGCTAGTGAGCGTTAGTTGAGATTATTCCCACTCTGATTTAAAACGGCGAGAATAAATCGTTTTTCAAGTTTCTATTGAAGAAATTAATCAAGCAACAATGTTGAAGCTCGTAACAGTAGCGCGATGTTATTGCCACTCTGCATGGCAATGTGTGAAATATAAGCGATTTGCAAAATGCCTTTTCTGTTGTTATTAACCGAGAAACTTATTTATTACAGATTGTCCTTAGCTGGCTGCATCCAGTCACAATGCTACGGCTAGCCGTCTAGCAACCCTCAGCACAGTTGAACGGAATGGAGCTAGCTGACTGTTAGCTTCATGTCAGCGCTAGCTAGCAACCTGGGCTGACATTCCGTGACAAGGGGAAAGTGAAGAAAATAACCAGAGTGAAGAAAAACAACAAGTCAGGAAATTACACAGCAAGCGTTTGCTTTTGTTCGACGCGTAGCAGCCTTGTGTGTTTTGTTTCAATGGGTAACTTAAGTAATTTACATAGTTTAAACGTGTTGGTGGCCTCTTCCTATGCTCCGCCATTTTGTATAAGACGAATGCTAATCATGGGCGCTCTTATACACTTTATTTATGGCTAGAATAAAACTGAGGTATCCAGTTCAAAGTCAAACTTAAACAACATTCATCAGCTCGAGCTGTTTGTTACTTTTTTTCATTGTTATGACAACATAGCAAACTGTAAATATTACCTTAATTCGGTGTTGAACATGCGTCAGGACTATAACGTTATATTGCAATTTTAGTCGGATTAAAACGATTATAAGTTTTGCCAGTTAGTGCAGAAAACAATGTTAACACTGAAATTGATAAACAAATGACCCTCTCAAATGTTAATGGCCGGGCAAACAGCCGTTTTTAAGAGATACTGTTAAAACAAGGAAAAGATGAACTTGTGTGTTTAACTTAAAGTTGAGACATCTTTCCTCGTGTTTGTCAATTATCATGAAGGAGGTTTATCCCAATGGGACCGTTTGTTAACCTATTTCCTAGTTAGTTGGCCAGTAAAACAATATTATTATTGACTGTTTTGTCTAAAATCGAAGTGCATGGTGTATCCTGCAAGCCAGCACTCAGTCGCCATCTAGCGGTGATGTTGCATAACTCTTTACGAGTGCAGGTAAGATTGCTTTTGGAGTTGGACGCTTTGTGTAGGTGTATCAGAAGAGAGGTGCTGCTGCATTATCAACAATAATGTTATTGAAGGCAGACCTGTAAACTGAACTCTGTCGTTGGGTTTACTATATTTTGATGTGTTTTTTTTTTATTGGGTCAGACTTGTATATTTTTTGGGTGTAGTTGCCAATATCAGGAGTTTAATTGATGAATGGGCTGATATTAATGTATATTTGAAAAATATATTTATGGACATATAAATATGAGAGAGAGAAAGAGAGAGAGAGAACGTATGCATAAACTCTTTTTGCATTGATCCCTCAAATATCCATGATAATGATGTAGAATGGAGGCAGAATATTTTACTCTTGAACAATATGTAACTAATTGTCCAAAATCACTTTAGTACAGCACTGCCTGCATAAGAAAAGTCTTCAAATTGACTTATATTGACTACATCTGCTTGTATTGACCTGCTGATTAATTTGGTCAGGCCCTAGCTGATAGATACTTCTTTGGTGTCCGCTGTTCAAGTCAGCTGGCCAATTGTTGTTTTTTTTTGTTTTTTTTACTCTATCTCTCAATTGACGTGACTGTCATTGTAGGTGAGGGAAATCAGAGGAGAGGAAATGGCTGACACTCCCCCCAGTGATGGCCCCTCCCAGGGAACTGAGTTTGACATGATGGGTGCTCTGGACTGGAAAGATGGAATTGCCACATTACCAGGCAGTGACATCAGGGTACAGTAGAGATTTGTTGGTGTTCCTGTCTGGGATCATTCCTCATTGTAACATTTAAATGCACATGTGTCTGGCGACACAAATCTGAAAGATTTCCCATTGTGGTGGCTCTCACTTATTATAGCAATAGATTGGGATTTTAATTTGTAAAGTATGAGCCTTCAGTTATGAACAGCAAAGATTTCAAGCTGTCTTTCCCAGCTATTATTTAGGATGTAATCTCAAGATTAAATTGATTGGAGTTGAATTAGGATTTATATCATCTGGGCCCAGTAATTTCAGGAATAAATTCTAATGAGTGTTTCTCTTTTGTTGTCTGTATCTTTTAGTTCCGTATGACAGAGTTTGGTACTCTTGAGATTGTCACAGATGTTGAGGTCAAAGGGCAGGAGGCAGAGCCTAAGAGTGAGACCTTGGACCCAGCACCATCTCACAGTCCCACCCCTCCACCAGAGGGCCAATCACAGCCTGGATCAGCAGGAGCTCTGGCCAATAAGAGCCAGTCAGTATCATCTCAAGGAAAAGGTATCTCAGCATGTATTTTACTTTGGGACAAATGATATTGAAAGTTTTCGCCGATACCTGTTAAAACTGATATTGGTCAGGAGATATTTAAAGATGTCAGTATTATCGGTACAAAAATAAGTTATGCATTTTGTAGAAAAGTGAGTGAAAAACATGTAAAATGTCCATCCATCCATCCATCCATTTTCTACCGCTTACCCTTTTAAGGGTTGTGGGGGGCTGGAGTCTATCCCAGCAGCCTTCAGGCGTGAGGCGGTGCTCACCCTGGACAGGTCACCAGTCCATCACAGGGCCAACACATAGAGACAGACAACCATTCACACTCACAGTCACACCTACAGTCAATTTAGAGTATCAATCAGCCTCGTCCCCTCTTGATGTCTTTGGACTGTGGGAGGAAGCTGGAGTACCAGAGAGAACCCACACAGGAACAGGGAGAACATGCAGACTCATACAGAAAGATGAATTTTGTTAGTGTGTAATGGCTTAAACACAGGTGCCTTTTATTTGTGGCTAATTCAAAAAGTCACTGAAGTGATCAGAGGAAGGTGTTGTCTAACGTAGGCTATGTTGCTCACGTAGGCTACGTTAATTGCTGTCTGAGAGCTGCTGCTCCGCTCTGCCTTTTAGCTTCCCAACTCTCCATGCTCGCTACCCTCCGTAAGCTCCACACGTCTGATATGCATTTTACCTGTGGTGGCCAGTAGTGTACCAGTGCAGCGAACAAGTCCCCCAGAGCTTCTCTCAGCTGGAGTATTAACTACAGATGATTGGATTAAGTTATCATGAACTAAAAACATCAATGCCAGTGTTCCAATTGTGTGTGTGTGTGTGTGTGTGTGTGTATGTATGTATGTATGTATGTGTATATATATATATATATATATATATATATATATATATATATATATATATATATATATATATATATATATATATATATATATATATATATATATATATATATATAATTAAAATTGATTGTGATCGATTTGAGTATCCCTGTCCAAAACATTTGGGAAAGCTCTTAAATTAAATTTCCTCATTGTTGATGAGGAGCAAAGGTGAAGAGGGACCTTCCAAATGAGGTGTTTACAGAGATGATTTTGACGGTTTGGACTTTTAAACTGATAATAATGCGAATAGCAAGCTTCAGGTAGAAACCCATCAGCTGTGTGCTGTGAACTGTCTGACTGCAGCTCCTCTCTGTCCCCCAGCCCCAGGTCCAGTTCTCCTGTCTTTAGAGGAGGGCCCCAGTATGGAGGGCCCAAGTGTGGAGGTTGGTCCAAGTGTTGAAGTAGGGTCTAGTGCAGACACAGGCCCAAATGGTGAGCTGGCAAGGTGCCGGGCCTGTGGAGGACACGTTCCTGAAGATGCACTCGTACAGGGAAAGTTCTGTAGTTCCATTTGTGCCCAGCCCTCCAGCGGCAGGTAAATGGACACATCCTGTACATTGTATGTTCAGGTATTGTTACTGTACTTACTTGGGTATTGTAACAATGTTTTGTTCAGATCGTCTCCAGGGGAAGCTCGGGAAAGTCAGGCAGTTGAAAGCGAGAGGCTGGGGAAACGTGTGCGCAAGAAGAGGAAAATTTACATGGATTCTGGTGATGAGGAGGAAGACAACCAAGAAGAACCAGAGGTAGGGAGTAAAGCATGTACCGCCATGTTGGTCATCACTGCAGCTGTAATACAGATGTTTCCAAACAAAACAGTTTCTTCATTTGGTGTTGAAAACACACGAAAAAATTGTTGAAATGAAGTTTATTAACATTTTTTTTTCATTTTATCTGTTGTAGGAGAAAGCCAAGTCTACTAAAGGCAGGAGAGGTGCCAAAATGGCCAAACTTGGTAAGTTTGTGTCCTTCTACAGTTGAGGGGAAGAGGGATGGAAACACACGTAGATTGCTACATTTGATTGGTAATTCTTCACAAGTCTCAAAAGAGTTAACGTCATGCTACCTGTGTTTAAGACAAACTAGATTATTTCAAATACAAATGTTGGCTGACACAGTCACTGGCTAATTATTGTTTCACCTGCAGTGACTGGTCCTCTGAATAAGAAGCGAGCATGGAGCTGGCCTGCCTACCTGGAGGAGGAGAGGGCCATTGCTGCTCCAGTCAAATTATTCAAAGAGGTATTGTCAAGTTTATCTAGATAGTTCAAAGTAGTTGGTCCCTGTTAAAAAGCCGAACCATGATCGTGATGTTTGTCTTGCAGCATCAGTCATTTCCTCAAAGCAGAAACAGCTTTAAAGTGGGAATGAAGCTGGAGGGGCTGGACCCGTGTCACCCGTCTCTCTTCTGTGTGCTCACTGTTGCAGAAGTATGGGTGCTATCTGATTAGAATTCCATAAAATGGCCCATATAAAGTCTTTTTTATCCATAACAAAATTCTCGCTTCTTATTTCTTGTCCCTGATCAGATCCAAGGCTATCGAGTACGGCTCCACTTTGATGGTTACCCAGAATGCTACGACTTCTGGGCCAATGCCGACTCGTGGGATCTAAAACCAGCCGGCTGGTGTGAGAAGAATGGACATAAATTGTTGTTGCCTAAAGGTAGAAACACACACATGCACACACACACACACACTGACCACTCCTACTCAAACTGTGGTCTTACAGATAACTATCAAATTCATGATAAGTCTTTTTTTAATTCACCCCATAACATTCTTGAAAAAAATGTCTTGCAGGGTGTAAGGATGGAGAATTTAATTGGAGCATGTATGTGAAGAACTGCAGGGGTCAACTGGCCCCCAAACATCTTTTCAAGAGCCTCAACACAGTGAGTATTAATCACTTGTCTTAATTCTCTGAAGCCATTGAGATGTTTTTGTGTGTTTCCTGCTCCAATTGAATATCTGTATGTTTGTTTGTCTTTTAAACATCCTTCCTAGTCTGTGACTCCATCTGGATTCAGAGCAGGGATGAAGCTGGAGGCCATCGACAGAAAGAACCCATCATTGATCTGCGTAGCGACCATTGCAGCTGTCGTTGACAACAGACTACTCATTCATTTTGACAACTGGGATGACACATATGATTACTGGTGAGCCCGACACCTGGAAGTATTTACAGTGTGTGTTACTGGTTTGAGACTGATAGAGAAAGCATGTAACTTGAATACATTTTCATAAACCGTAACTCGTTGTTGAAGGTGCGACTCTAGCAGCCCGTACATCCATCCTGTTGGGTACTGTGAAGAGGCTGAGCTAACGCTAACCACTCCAGCTGGTAAGACACAGACCAAGACACATGTGGGTCAGTATCATCTATTTTAATATACTGTAGGGCCCAACTAATATAGGTTCTAATGCTGATTCTGAATATGCTAATGCAGAGTGTTCTGACTTACTAATAAGTTGATATCTAGAAATGATAGTCTCTTAACTGAGAACTTTTAGAAAGTAGCTGCTTTCTAATGGAAGAATGCATGCAGCCACTCCTGCCTGTTCATAATCTGCTGTAACAGCGTGAGATTTGGATGTACAGATGTTTTTAATTTGTCCTAATTGACTTCCGAGTGTAATTTGCCTGTGTTTCCTCGCACCAGAATACAAGCAACCCAAGAGTTTCTCATGGGAGAGATACCTGGAGGAGACGGGCACACAGGCAGCTCCTGCTCGGGCTTTCAAACCAGTATGATTCACTCACACAAATATGCAGAAGGATGTTAGATGTACAGTGTCTGACAGTAGGCTTGATACAGTTTTATGTCTGTACTCGCAGCGCCCCCCCCACGGCTTCCAGATTGGGATGAAAGTGGAAGCTGTGGATAAAAGGAACCCCATGCTCATCCGCGTAGCCACCATTGCAGACACAGAGGACCACCGGCTAAAGGTACAAGTTGTTTTTTTGTCAAGAAATGATTTGGCTTGTCTCAGTGCTCAGCGTGGGTCTAATTAGTGTTTTGTTTTAAAGATCCATTTCGATGGGTGGAATTCAGAGTATGACTATTGGGTTGAGACTGACTGTCCGGATCTGCACCCTGTAGGCTGGTGTCAAAAAACTGGACACCCTCTTCAGTACCCCAACGGTGAGACACTTCTCGAGTCTTGATATGAGTGCTATTGAATAGTCAGTGAGGTCAGCTGGAGTGTCTTCATAGTAGGATCACATTTTATAATTTCATCAGATGAGTCAGCAACTTCTGGATGTGCTGGTGGGAGGAATAATGGATTCCAAATGGAAATGATCTTGCAGTGCATAGTTTCACTAACACTCCCTTGGTTGTCTGTGTTCAGGCTCCAGTGATTTATTAACTGCTCCGGGACAAGGATGTCCGACCCCGGGCTGTAACGGGGTTGGCCACATCAGAGGCCCTCGATATGGGACACACTACACGTTAGTAGTGCATGCATGTTGTTTGTGTGTTGTGTATGGGGGGCTGCCTTCCTTTCACTCTAATATCAGAAGATCAAATAAAAAAAAAAGTGATCTCTTTCTCATTCACAACTATAAAAAAACTAATGATTTTTGGTTGTTTTTATGACCAAGTTACATTTCTGACACTCTGTATGTGCAGTCAGGTGAGCTGTCCTTACTCTGAGATTAATCTGAACAAGGAGGGTTTGCTGCCGGACCGTCTCAGTGGAGAGCGACCTCTCACACTCAGTGGACCTCAAGCTCGTGGGCGACGTCCTGAACCTCACCCAAACGCTACCACACAGCCCTCTTCCATGCCAGATCAGCCAGAAGGAGCCGAAGAATCGCAGACCAGGTTCACAAAGACCATGAACTCTCCCAAGAGAACTCCAATGGTATTTTACATACAATATAGATGATCTGTACTTAATGGCAGGTTATCTGTGTTGCTAGGAAACCGGTGACCATCGAAGCTGAACGTTCAGGACGCAACAGTCAACCAGAGCCATCAGGTGGCACCAGTGAGCAAAGCCAGAATGGAAGCAGACTGAAAAGGTGACCCAGTCACTGAACACAGCACAGCCAACATGTTGATTTGTATTAAAGCCTAACGTTAGTTTTGCTGTTTCCTTCAGGAACACAGCAGTTCCCAAGTATCTGAAAATGCACTACGTGAAAGAGGAGATCGGCGACAGTAAAGGTGTGTGAAAGTCTATGTAAATGGAGTTAAAGCTGCAACAGCTCGTCTCTAAATAACGCTAATAATATTTTTTTTCATTTCTTAAAGTCAAGTAAGTACATCAGCACCTCAAGCCTATTAACTGCTGTGCCCCCTCTTCTCCACTCCGTGCAGCCTCCCCAGACTCCATCTCTCTTCAGCAGGCGCTTCACGAGTCCGTGTTTTCCCCCAGCATCTCTGCAGCCCCCCCCCACCGGGTGGCTCTCTGCTGGGACAAACATTGCCAGCTGCTGCCTGAGGTTTTGGGGCTGACTGCCAAGAGAGTGGCTACATGGAGCGCTGAGGAGGTCAGACACACACACACTTAAGCAAACACACTCTTCAGTCACTTTAGCCATGGTCACATTGCACAAAGAGGGAAGAACCTGATTCTGATGAAGAAGGTACCCTTTGGCTTCTTTGGGAGATGCTGCAGGCTGTCAATTAACTCCCATCTCGTAAAGCCATTCCATGATGCTTGAAGCGACTGTTCCTGCAGCAGCTCTCATCCGGCATGAGAATGTGTTGGAGCCCTGCAGCATGTTTAAAAATCGGCAATGATGCCAGTCTTCATAGGAGCAGCTGGCATTTCTGACAGAGCCTTGAAATAACCTGAAATAAAGCTTGAGCGTGACTAAAGTTTGGTGGAAAAATATTTTTGTTTTCCTAACTGTAAATTCAAAGTTAATAGTGGGGCAGCGCGGTGGTGCAGTGGTCAGCACTGTCGCCACACAGCAAGAAGGTTCCGGGTTCAAGTCCCGGCTCCAGCACAGGATCTTTCTGTGAGAGTCTGCATGTTCTCCCTGTTCCTGTGTGGGTTCTCTCTGGTACTCCAGATTCCTCCCACAGTCCAAAGACATCAAGAGGGGACGAGGCTGATTGATACTCTAAATTGACCGTAGGTGTGAATAGGTTAGGCTCCAGGCCCCCCTGTGACCCTTAATAGGAATGAGCGGAAGAAAATGGATGGATGAAAGTTAATAGCTTTGTCTTAACAGGTGCCTTATTAAAGACCATAAAAACTACGTATGACAGAAAGATAGGAGACATGTAAGATCCAGTTGAACAGTCACCAAATCACCCATTAGTCTGAAATGATATCTGTGCCTGTCAGGTCCAAAACAAAGTTTCTATGAAGGCATTTTGATTTTGAGATACATTTTAATTGGTTGAATATCTCGCACATTCAGTCTGTTAACTCTGAGTTCCGTTTATCAGGTGGCTGGTTTTGTCAAAGGACTCCCGGGATGTAAGGAACATGCTGCTACTTTCAAAACAGAGGTAAGCTTACAGATATGCGTAAAGATGAGTATGTATGGCACGAGCAAAAACAAATCAAAATTGAATTGATATAAAATTTTAAAAACAAACATTACAATAATGTATACTGTAAATACATTAATTTGTTCATATCAGTGATTCATCTTCAGTCTGTTCAAAAGTGAAAGTCTTATCCTATATATTGTGCATAGAAGAGATGCTTTATATTCTATATATTTGGTCTTTTTTGTTTTCTATTTTTCACGTGTTCTGTATCACAGTTTTTTCTGCCTTTGCTGTAACATGCATTTACTGGCTATGGGATCATTGAAGTTGTAGCTTGTTGTAGTGGCCATTGGTCATGAATCCAAAAATATTTTAAAAAAGTATCAAAAAGAAACAGCCACTGAGGCACCTGAGGAATGTCTTTACCCACGGAGGAAGATAGGACTGTCCAGGCAAAATAAAATCTATCGTCGTAGGTTTATTTCCAAGAGAACAAAATAAGAACAAAGCCCTTGCCGCCTCCCTAGCCTGTGGTAAAAACCATACGCACACCCACGTGCCTGGCTTCCTCACCTATCCACCCATACGAATAGACTCCCTGGTACCTTCAAAATAAATCATTAACAAATAACTCAAATTAACTCCGACAATACGAAATATAATAAACAAATTAAAGCCGTGTCTGAAAACTAAACAAAAAATAACTAAATAATAAGGAATTCAATATTACCAAAAATAACAAACAGCTCCAACACTTGTCTTAACATTATACACACACACACACACTCTGTTCAGATAGGCTAAACACGTTTCTCTCCCCAGCAAATAGATGGCGAGGCCTTCCTGCTACTCACCCAGGCAGACATTGTCAAGATCCTGTCAATCAAGCTGGGCCCGGCCCTGAAGATCTACAACTCCATCCTCATGCTGAAGAACGCTGATGAAGAGTGAGACTTCAGAGGGAACTGGTCCTTCCTAACTGTCCACTCAGCTGAAGACATTGGACACACTCAGCCAGGGCATTTTTATCTAGTCGAGCTCCGTGACTCTTCTCGCCACACGAGACAAACGAGTAGAAGCCATCAAGTCTAAAACGTCCATAACTCCCCCTCTGTTCTCCTGTCTCCATGACGGATGGCATAGAGGGAGACTAACCACCAGGATTCTTTAACTTATATTGTGTTTGTTTACTGAATTACAAAAAAGAAACTACAGACACCTTCAAGCTTCTTAAAATTGTACAGTTTGTGATTTAGTGTCACTTTTCTGTTGCATCTCCCTTTTTATTTGAACTGTAATGAAATGGTGCTTGAGGTCAGAGCAAATGGAACAAATGTTTTTGTTGCTTTTACTCTGCAACCTATTCATAGCTGCAAAATACAATCGTGAGGTGGAGAGGTTTGTGAAATGTGAAACTCAGTGGAGCAGAAGCACTATGTAGTTCGGACTTTCTCCTCTAGGTGGAGGAAGTGAGCTGCTCCAAAGGTAAGAGTTGTGACAGCCTTGCCTACAACTTAGATTGAATGCCGGATGGTAACAACTCTGTGTGTGTGTGTGTGTGTGTGTGTGTGTGTGTGTGTGTGTGTGTGTGTGTGTGTGTGTGTGTGTGTAAATTTGAGAAATGAGGATGTAATTTCCCGTGGGTGTGGGTGTTTTCTGGTCAAAGGATTATTCAGCATCAAACGGTGAAGGGCTAGATGTTAAATCAAGGAGACTTGCAGTCTTTTAAGGTGGAACGAGATCTCGAACTTCATGTTCTTTCGTTTGTCTGAGGTGGTTTTGATGGCACATGAATTTGAATGTTTAAGAAAAAAAACAGCATTTAATTGTTTTTGTGTTTTTGTTTCCTCAACTCAACCTTGTAATTTACATTGTAAATAGTCCACAGCTACAGGACCTGCTGCTGCTCGGTTATGCAAAAGCTCGACGCTTGTCTACAGGGAATGAGGTGACCGTGAACTGAAAATACAAGCCTCAATTCATACATTGATTTTGAGAAGTGAAAAAAAAACAACTAGTCATGGTATTTGTAAGTCCGCGTGTACTTCAGCAACTTGGAATGTGTACATCAGCGACTGTTTATATGCAAACAGCTTTTATTTATGTATTCTAATTTAAGGGGTATACGGTACGCTGTTTTGGCTCTGAGGTAGCTGTGGCTGTGTGAGTGAGTGAAATAAATGAGATGCACACCGCTCCTGTCCTCACTTGACCTCATTTCAACACACACACACACACACACACACTGATAAACACTAACTAAACTGTGGTCTTCTGATGGCTGACAACAGTCACAGGCTAATATCTTTTTGCACAGAGAGAAACAAGGGGAAGCACCATCTGTATATTTTAAAGTATTTTCCAATTCTTCCACGAGGCGGACAATAAAATAGATGTGAATGAAGGAGGGACAGTTTCTAATAGTGGAGGGGAGGACCCAGCATACCCCTGTCAATCAAACCAATATCATTCAGGATCTTGGTTTGTTCAAATGTAGTCCTCCTGCTCTCTCACAAAGTCAGCTATGATTGTCAGAAGAGGTCGTTATTCTAGTCATCATCGTTCTTGTGTTGTTGGCCGATCTTCTCAGAAAAGTAGTTCTGACTTTACTGCTGATTCGGACATTATTTCATGGAATTTCAAATTATTTTGAAACAAATATGATGCACAACTTAAATTCCAGTAATGAAGGCAATGACTTTTTAGGACAAAAGTGTATTTGATGACCGCAGACAGAGCTATGCTAACACTTCCCATCCACTACCACTCATTGCGCTAAGCTAAGTAGCAGTGTCTGTTTGCAGATTGCAGCTCCCTAATTCTCTCACTGAAGAGAGAATGTTATCCGTCATCCTCTGCTACTACTTGCATTTACCTGCAAAGCTGGCGTTTACCTTTGAAGACAAATATGAAAATAAAACCCATTATCAGTCAAACCCCATAAATGAGAAGGAGGAGGCTTCACATGGCATGTTTTGAACAGATTCTTGGCAAACACATGATGGGTCAGATTAACCTATCCTGTGACCAGACAGGAGGAATTGATCAGGATCAAACGGTGACAGGAGCTCCCAGACGGAAACCACTCAACTCTTTGAATGAGCAGGACTTTCTTCAGCGCAACCTGGGAGGTAAGAATGGGGGTAAATTGATCCCTCCCTCAGACTGTTGCTGCAGTATTTCAAACTAATTGGAGATGGGATGAAGTGAAGTGGTGCCAACATTTTAAGTGGGAGGATGTGAAGGCAGGTCAAGGACGGTGAATTTCAGTTCTGGGACGATGTGGAACTAATCGAAACTGACTAACCACCTGATGGATTATTTTGTTGACTTTGACTCCAAGATTTTTTTGTATTTCTATTTTCTTTTTTGACATTTGGGGACAATATGTGGTCTACAGTCCAAACAACCATGACTTCAGGCTGCAGAATATTTTCAGCCATCCACGTTTGTGTGTCCTGTTGGTTATGATTACGGAAGATAAATGCGGGTGTCCGCTGTAAAGTGTAAAAGAAGGTTGTAATTTATTCTATTAAGAACATTTTGGTGCCCAAAGTGATTCAAGTCAAGAATGTTGAGGCTGAGGATGAGATGCCAGCTGAGCCACTGAAGCATCTGTTGCACTGAAATGGAGAAATACATTTGGAAGAGGAGCAGTGTGAAGCCAAAGCAACTTTTTTACAGTCAGCGTGAAACTTTTTGCAGATTTTTTCAACCGTAAAACACAGCAGGTGAGCAGTACAACCGTGACCCTGACCTGTGCTGTCCTGTTGATTCAATTCACCTTTCAAATGTTTGAAACAACAATCTCAACTTTAACCCCAGAAATATTACAATTGGAACTGAATGTTGGAATCAAATTTTCATCAGAGCATTTCGTATTTGTTGTTGAAATCAAAAACAACAACAACAACAACAAAAACATTTCAGCCTGAATTGGAGAACTAATGTATGTGAAATATTTGAGACAACATGGTTGGTGGTCGCTCATCATCAAACTGTATTTCCTTCTATTTGGCCAAAGAAAATAAGTAAAAGTCCCACCAGTGTGTGTGTGTGTGTGTGTGTGTGTGTGTGTGTGTGTGTGTGTGTGTGTGTGTGTGTGTGTGTGTGTGTGTGTGTGTGTGTGTGTGTGTGTGTGTGTGTGTGTGTGTCCACATCTGGCCCATTTGCAACAAGTTGAATTCGCCCACTGTGGTCAGTTGTTTACGGGCCACGTCTGACTTTAACTGCTGCAACTACTAGAGACCACAACCACGAGTGTTCCAGATCTGGCTGACATGTGTATGATAACAGGAAACAACCATTTAGTGAAAAAGCAGACGGAGCACAGACGTGATGTTTTCTGTAATGGATGTTCCGAGGCAGGTTTCTACTGCAAAGTGAATTTCAGAAGATACTGTGACTGAACGGCGACCAGGTTTTATCTAAAAAATATAAAACTGAATAGAATGCCTTTGAAATTGTCCAGAAAAAGAAGTCCTCATGATTTGCGGTTGATGAAAGTCACGGTGCTGGCGTGGGAGCGCCATCGAGGAGGATTCAATGGGTCAATAAGAAAGGCACACTTAGAGTAAAATAATTCAAGCATGATACAGAGGAGCAAACTCAATCAGTCTTTTATTTGATGAAATAAGTTGCTAATGCTGTAGTTTTTTTTACCCTCAGTATCAATCAATCAATCAATCAATCAATCAATCAATATTTGTATTGCTCTTTTCATACAAACACAATGTAAAACACTGTAACACAAAGCAGTTCATGTGATAAAACAAAACAATACTAACCCATGGCACCCCAGGCTTCTCCCCCAGGACTAAATTAAAAGACAGTAAAAACAGGAAATGAGGAAATGCTACATACAATGAAGAAACACAGAGACTCAAAAAAATAACAGGCTAAAAGAATAACAAAGTAATATTAAATGGGAGATGTATTTGATCTGTTACAAAAACACTGAGTAGTAAAAGGAATTTTTAAAAAACAAAACACAAAACAAAACCCTAAATGGTAAAGGATGGGAAAGCACAAATAATGAATAATACATTGCAATACTGAAGAGATTAAGAGTAGAAATAAAATACATCAAAAGGAAAACAATCTCGAGATGAAATTCTAAATTGTAAATACACCCGGGCTAAATGTAGAATTTAACAAATAAATAAAACCAGTTAATAATCAGGTTTTGTTTTAATCAACTCTCCACTTTCTCGTCAGGCTGTTTCAGAGTCAGTTTGATGGCGTTCCATCCGCATGCGAATCCTCCTGTAACTGGATGGATGTCAGTTTAGAAAACACTTGCTGGGGATCACTAAGAATAACTGGGCTCACCGTGGGACTGGCCCCGGACCCGGCTGATTCCCACGACCCGATCCTCCACACACACGCACGCACGCGAGCGCGCGCGAATACAAACACACACACACACACACACGGACACACGCTGCAAAGACGCACCAGGCAGCAGCAGCAACAGCAGCGAGGAGGCAGAGCAGCTTTGCACCACTTTTTGAGAGACTGTTACTTCCTCTGAAAGCTTCATTCCAGGCTATGAAGCTCCCGCAGTTCCGCTGCACCGACTCACACATGAAGCCGAGGATGGTAGACGTTTCAATCTGAGCGGGATTTAACGACAAAGTCTGGATTTTGCACGCGAATTAAAAGTGGCGGAGGAGAAGCAGCGTGAAAACACGGGAGGAGTCGCGTTCAATCCTGGTTCGGATGATGAAGAACCAGCTTCTCTCTGCTTCGGATTTACGTCCAAAACAAGGTAAGTGACCAACACGCTCGCTGCATGAAAACGACCGGACGCTGAACTGCAGTGAGCGGCACGAGTCAGCAACAGGGCTGTCGAGCAACATGACATAAAGACTCGTTAGTTACAAAAAAGAAGATTTGATTCCAGTTTTCGTCCTTGGGTTGTCCGCAATTTTCATCCGCTTGAGAGGAAATTCAATTAGGAGTTGTGTTGGAGCAAATGTGGCAGTGCTATTAACGACTGCAGTGGGATGACATGGTTGAGTCATGAATTGAATGATATGGGGTTCAGTAACAGTTGAGTCCAGGTTCAGAGGGTTAAGTGTTGCTCCGCGGAGACTCGCATCTCATTAACTCCACCACATCTTATTAAAGCAGCTATTTCCTGTTGTGTTCCCTCCAGTTCTCCCCCCCCACTGATGCTGCTGCTGCTCCTCCTCTATCTGTCCAGGTTGAATCCAGAGGATGACAGCGGCCAGTCCCGCCTGCAGCCCCGCCTCCTCCCACTCGTCACCTGTTTGTCTCCCAGTATGCCAACGACACCTGAGTAAAGGTGGAGAGCTCAGAACCAATCTGCACCTACGTTCAGGCCCAGGGGTGTGGCTCCTCCTGGGTGTGGTGGTGGTGCTGGTGGGGATGAGTGTGGCAATCGCTGATTATGTGTCAGCAGCCCCGAAGCCTGTGGGCAGCGCCCATGTTAAGAGGATGAAGCTGGCTGGACCTGTAGTCATGGGAGTTGGGCTTTTTATCTTCATCTGTGCGGCCACGCTGCTCTATGAGAACCGGGATCGAGAACTCCTCAGGTCTGAGAACCTCGATGACCTTGAGAACCTGAAGGGAGGACTCAGCTGGGAGGACTCACAAGAGCAGCCCAGCTTCAGCTGTCAGGAGCAGTGGGAGTGCAGGGATGGAGAGCAGGGATCCTGGGCCACCGCGGCCCATACTCTCCCCCTCTCCAACCAGGACTGGAGCCCTCCACCTCCTACACCTCACAGGAACACACACAATATCAGCCAGGGGCCATCACCACTGTCTCCTCTAGATGCAGGAAGGAGAGAGGAGGGGGACAGAAATCTGGAGGGAGCGGAGGAGGAGGAGGAGGAGGGGGGGAGATCAACCCTGCTGGCCCGAGTCGTGCATCATCAGGAGCCAACTTCTCACTCCTCCTCCCCCTGTCCCTCCATCTCTCACTCCTCTGTGTATTCGGACTCCTGCAACTCCAGTGAGGTTAATTTGAACATATGGACGGGCTCTCCTCTCCCGCCTGACCGCTGAGCCCCTCGCTGCTCCACCACATGTGATGAGATACAGTATAAAAACTATGCATTCCTCAATAAACCCGTGAAATGTTTATTGTGTCTGTGAATATTTGAGAGCCTCCACGGTGGTGCAGCGGTTCTGACTCACTCTGAGCGGTTCTACATCACCCACGTTTGAGAGATGGGAGCTGTGCTGTTTGATGTCAACTCGCCATCTTGTTGTCTTTGAACTCACACATGCCCAAATCCTTAAAGTCACTGCTTGTTTGACCATATTTGGACTTGAGGCAGGATTGCTCAAAGTTATTTGAGTGCCATAAGTGGGGGATGGCAGCTCTCTCTCTCTCTCTCTCTCTCTTTTAAACACACACATACACACAAGTCTTTTCCGTAGCATCTAGTTAATTAAGAGGATGTGCCCGAATAGGTCTTTATCTAATCTCACACACACTCTCATCTACGCCATCGGAGGAAATTGCATCGGTATAAACAAGATACGTCCACACTCCTCTCACTCGACACCTACAGCCAGGCTATAAATACCAGCTGCTGCTCTGCACACACACACACACACACACACACACTACTGTATTTTTAAATAAAATTCACAATGTCAGCTCCTCAGTTTTTCTTTCCTCCAGCGTGGTTAAGCGAGATGTTAAAGATTTTCAGTCACAGGCTGGAAAGAGTGATGGAATTAGAAAAAAAAGCAAAATCTGATGAGGCTGCTATTCCGAACACAGCTCTACTGAGAAAAGTAGTCCCGTGAGCCGAATAACTCCCCCACCGTCCTGACCTTTCATCGTTTCATCATCTGATTACTTTATCCAAATACTCCAGCTACTCTTCACTTCTAAGGAAAAGGAGGATAGAGAAAATAGCAAAACAATGCAAATCAGGTGAGCGAGTATGTTTGAGGGGTAACAGGGTTGGATTTTAATTATCACCAGTGTTTTCTCCTCCAACCTCTAATTACACAGAGGATCAGTCTGCAGGTTTTTATAGGTGCTTTAGGACTGCGGAGTATTTCCTTGTTGTTCGGGCCCACGCTGGGATCCTGCTATCCAGATGACGCCCAAGACCCAAGTAAAAAATTACAGCACCCATCTATGTCTTATACAGTGGAGCGATGCAGTTTTCAGATGTTTGTTTCAGCAGCAGAGAAGGAAGTTGGGGAGATGATGACCACATCTTGTAACAAACTGCCAGCCTCATTCGCACGTAGCGCTCAGAAAAGCCGCTCACTCTTACACATACACGAGTCACTGGCAGTAGGAAGATGATCTGGTGTGTTTAAAAATGCTGCATTATTCACTTTGCCTCCACACTCATCCTCTTTTTATCCACTAGTCCGAAGCCCAGAGATGTTTACTTTCACTCTCACATGAACCAAAAATGGAAACACATTCTCAAAAAATAGAAGTTGACACCCACTTATTCAAATGATGTAGATTTGTTTTCTTGACCAGATATTAAAGGGACAGAACAACTTCGTGGGAAATACACTTATTTGCCATCCTCTCCATACCCACAGAACAAGGCAGAGACCCTTCCCTCCTTTGCATACCTAAGAGGGGCTATGACCCACGGAGATGAGCTGTAAGCTTAGCGTAATGAATGGAACTTAATGGGCAGGTTAGCATAACCCCACATTGCTTGATCAGCTTCCAAATCCTCTCGTATTACGGTTCAAATAAAGTTCAGTATTTTGTTTTGTGCATAAGTAATCCTCCTCATCCCTTCTTACAAAGACGGGGAATGTCATACTTTTTGCCTGAAGTTACATTTTGTTTTTTGAGAGGTGTGAATCACTGCGCCTGGTCAGGAAAGTAGTCCCCTCCGTGTGCTTAATACTTAAACAAAAACATCTTGTTATCATTTAACTGTGTCATACCAAATTTTTATGCACATCCAAATTACTTTAATGCAAATAAAGACAATTTTTAGACAAAGTTCTATTTTTCATGATTTTTGACAGTACGCTAACATTTCCCATCCACTGCCATTTATTACGCCAAGCTAACTAGCTGTTCTCTGGATGCCAGATGAGTGCATTTCCTAAAAAGTTATTGTATCCCTTCAAAAGTGTTCAATACTATACATGGCGTTTGGTTTTGTTGGAGGTAATCCTGATGACACAACACTGACTGGAGGGAATTTTAGAACCTTTATACACATGCACACACCACAGCAGTGAGACCGTTCCTCACTTACCTCTCTGTATGAGTGTCCGACAGCGTTACATAATCTAGCACCACAGGTTCTTATGCTGCATTGTGTGTACAAATGAGACAAATCCCCACCTCTGTGTGTGTGTGTGTGTGTGTGTGTGTATTGATACATATCTGAGCAGACGGACAGGGAAATGTAAGCTGCTTAACCCTGCGCTGACTCAGGATGCATGCAATTTCTCTGTTCTTTAAGAGAGAGAGGAGTGATGATCCACATTTGTGGGTATAAAATATATGAGAGACTCAGGGTCCTCCAGCCTAAGGATGCAAACATGAGGGTTTTTCAGCTCATAGCAGACAATTAAATTCAAAGATATCTGGTTCTGTCGCCATCCTTGGAAAAACAGATGTAAAATTCATACGACAAGCTAAAACCAAATTTTATTCCCTAACATTTAAACATAAAAAAACATTAAATCCCTCTTGTTTTCAGACGCTCCCAGATCTGACAGTCCAGGTAATATTTGTAATTTACATCTAGTGTCTGAACATCCCTTGTTCGATGATGAGATGCTGTGATTGGCGCAGTGTAAACAGCAGGTGAACGACTGACTAATCCAATTTCAGCTGCTCCTGGGCCTCCTCAGCAGTCCTCATGGTGCAGTCCACAGAATAGCATCCAGCTGAAGAAAATGAAAGGACTGATAATCTGTCTTTTTGCTGTCATGATGCTCATATCTGCTCAAGGTAAGATAACATAATACCTAGATTTATTAAAGGATTCCTTTTCTTAACGTTATTCAAGATTCAAATCTGTCCCAGGGAACTGAAATCTTTCTTTGAAAGGGTTCAATGGTGCACATCTAAGGCACAAAATACATCCTTAATTCCAAAAAATGTTAAAAGTGCAATTATTAGATCATTCAGGACAACAATCGCAGAGGATTTAAAAAGACAAATAAGATATCTAACACCATAATGTGGTAATAAGGGCCCAAGAGTCCTACATTTAATTGAATTTCTAGTTAATAGTTAGTGAGCAACATATTCTTCCAGGCTTCACAACATCTGAAATTTATTAATGAGTCGTACAGTGGGATTCTGTATTTAATAATAATTCCATCCCGAGTAGGGAAAATATCAAGGATCTATTCGTTTTTAAATCAGGTCCATGCTTAAGCAGAGTTACACTGGCTGTTTGAAGTACATGAGGGTCTGCTGAGGATTTGACTGATGGTAATGAAACTGGGCAAACACACAATTTACTATAATGTAAGAGTTGTTTTTTAGCCAAATTTGTATTGATTTGCACTTCAGGACAGAAACACTCATCGCACAGAGCAATAATAACCTCGAACATCCTTATACTTCCTCCCTCACCACCTTCATCCAATACTATCTAAAAAAAGAAAGTGGCTTGTGAGGAGGGAGTCTAAGTCAACAAAGCGACAAAAACTAAACATTTATGAAGAGTTTTAATATGGAATATAATGTATAATATAGTTGTTAAAAGCAATAATGTTTAAACTAGCTCACATTTGTCATTTTGCTTGATACGTTTTTGTTTGTTTGTTTGTTTGACTCAAAATAGCTGCGGTGGCTTTGTCTTCTTAGATGACGTTGGTCCAGCTACCCTTGTTGATGTTATTGGGGTAAATGATAACAGCTCCTAAAATGTTTATTAAGTTCATGATGATGGGATTTGTTGGAGAGCTGTCTGATTAGAATATTAGTTTGTTAGATTGATAAACTGGCAGTTGAGTGCTTATCAAGGGGAATTTCTAGTTTTTATGTTTTTGGGTCAAAACGGTTGTTAAGGACCAATGTTTTCTTCTTTGTATTATTGAGCAAGAGCGCTGTGACCGGTAACTGGGACGGCGACACTGTTATGTTGTCAAGCTCATTGACTTGTTTTGCTGATGTACGGCAACAAGATTAAAAATTAAGGAACACTACGAGTTAAAATTACTGGACAATGCGTCTGTCTCCGCCACACAATAAGCCCTCCTCATTGTCTGCAGGTTCACCTGAGCTTGCACTAGCTAACGAGATGACAGGGGATAAGGATTGGGGGCTCAAGGAGATTTCCTTTCCCTCCAACAACCATTTAGCAACTAAGAGCGATTGAAGAATGAACTCTAAACTTCAGTGAGGTCAAAAGCTACCCGGATACTGACATGCTGTCCTGAAAACAAATCAATGTTAAAATGAGCTTGAAATGAAAGATGAGCAATTGTATTATTCGAAGGCAGCAAGCATCCATGTGGGAGGAGTAACTAAGGGTTTGTCCAACTCTCTCTCACACACACACACACACACACACACACACACACACACACACACACACACACACACACACACACACACACACACACACACACACACAAAATTGCTGCCAACTCATTCTATCAATTCCAGAATTTGTCTGGTTATTAAAAACATGACGCTGCCTTAAGACACTGAGCCCTCGCTGAATAACACAAGCCATCCACTCAAAGAAACAAATTCCAGGCTGCTGGAGAATAAACAATATCTTTCAGAGATGCTCAAATGCTCAGCACAAAGTGGCTCATCGTAAATTTGGCTTGTCCCTAAACAACACATCAAATATTCATCTTCACTCAATAATAAACAAGCACTAAATGTGAGCATTGGACTTGTTAGTCAGACTTGTAGGCTGTTTAGAACTGGATGTACATGATTAATTGGTCTCATCAGGCTTTCTCATCTAAAACTGTTTTCTTTGATGGTCTTCAGGTGAGGAAGAGGAGCAACTGGAGCAGTTCATGGATGCAGCAGAATTTGAGGAGGAGGACAGGCTGGGGTGTTTCCGCTGTGACCTGGGCTTCTGGGACGCCTGCTACACTACCGAGACCAACTGCACCCATGGAGAGCGCTGCTACACAGGCCGCGGGAGGGCAGGTATGATGCATACGTCTGTTTTTACTTCGTAAAAGGATCTTAATTCAATTTGCCCTTAACTTATGTCATTCTCAATAACCTCTCTCCCTAGCTGATGTTCTGGACGTTAAGACTTTGGGTTGTGTGAAAGCAGAGGAATGTAATGTGGAGACAACAGTGCAGCTCTTCGCTAACAAAACCATCTACGTCATGACCAAACACTGCTGTGACACGCCATTCTGCAACTCGGCACACAAACTCCCTGTCAACACACTTCCCTATCTCGCAGCGGCCATCCTGATTACTCGGCTGCTCACTGACACCTCGACAAGATCCCAGTAACAAACCTGCATTTATTGACTGTCAAAATAAATAGACAAAGACTGCAGTGAATGATGCAGAAAGGACTGAAGAGGAAACATCACTTTTACAGGGTTTTGTGTACAGTCTGTTGCACTAACTGATTGAAAACAATTAGATCAACTGGATTCCTTTAAATTAGACTTCAAGCCTTTTATATAACTAATGAGGAAATCTGTTTTGTAAATGCCACAAACAAAACATGAGAAAAGTTTTCTCAGGGCAAAAGTTTAAACTTTTTTTTGACAAACACAAAATGTTGTGCAGTATTTTTTACAGAATTCTTTTGGAGTGTTTGAACATGCATCAATCTACATTCTTCCCTCACTGCTCATGTGCAGAGGAACGTCTCTGCTGCGGTTCAACAGCTGCCCAGCAGAGGGCAGAAGCTCCTCTTTCATGAAGCGCTGTAAGTCCAGATCTTTGTCTTCCAGGTCCAGACTCAAGAACCTCTCCACCACAGATCTACACCTGTCAGGCATACGCACGTTCACGCCTGAATATGCAACACACACTCCTCTCTGCTGAAGGTTGATCTGTGCTGCAACAAACCTGTTAGCCTGCTCATCCGTTGATGCCTTGTCAATGCGTTTGACGGGTCTTCCTGTCCTGTAAAGCTCAGACACCTGAACAAAAACACACCCGCAGTCAGCGCTACATGAGTGTGTTCATATGTCTGTGTACGTGTGTTTATTTTACCTCCACTCCTCTGTGTACAAGGCTGGTTGGCAGGCCCGCCAGTGTAGCGATGTTGGCAGCGTAGCTAGACTGGCAGATTCCTTCCTTCAGTTGGTACAGGAACACCAACTCATCCCCGTCCACTGCTGTCTCTAGAGTCTGACACACACTGATTAATACACAACCACATACACACAACTTGCAAAGATACTTCCAATGATGTAATACAAAATGGAATCTTATAAGTTAATTTAATTTTAGACCAATTTGCTGTCCACAAAACTCTGTAGCCTATTATTTTATTAGTTATGAAACATCATCTTGCATCCAAAAGCTGCATTTTAACATTGCATAAGAGCCATTCAGAGAGTTTCTCTGTACCAGCAGAGAGAGTTGGTCAGAGGTGGGGAGCAGATCCAGCTGCAGCAAACTGTGGAAGTTTGTAGCCAGCAGGATGTGAGGAACATCTACCGGAGCTTTTCGGAGCCAGTGAGCGGTGGATGCGGCCAGCAGGGACAACCCATCCACCTGAAGAGGAAAATGGCTGTTAGTATAGTGCCAACTTAATTCAAGTTAAGCTCTTTACATAAAGCCTTGAAAAGCATGACGTTGAGGTACTGCCACTAATTATCTTATGTTGGCAGGTTTAGACAACAGTATCCTTCCATCCATTTTCTACTGTTTATCCCATTAAGGGTCATGGGGGGACTGGAGTCTATCCCAGCAGCCTTCGGGCGAGAAGCGGGGTTCACCCTGGACGGGTCGCCAGTCCATCACAGGACCAACTCATAGAGACAGACAACCATTCACACTCACAGCCACACCTACGGTCAATTTAGAGTATCAATCAGCCTCGTCCCCTCTTGATGTCTTTGGACTGTGGGAGGAAGCTGGAGTACCAGAGAGAACCCACACAGGAACAGGGAGAACATGCAGACTCACACAGAAAGATCCTGTGATGGAGCTGGGACTCAAACCTGGAGCCTTCTTGCTGTGAGGTGACAGTGCTGACCACTGCACCACTGTGCCACCCGTTTAGACAACAGTATGTTACAAATATACTTAATCATTAGCCACCGTAATCTGTGTGATCCTCTTGATGCGGATGTCATTATATCATCCTCAGTGACTTTCAACTGTCTTTTCCCATCTTAATCAAGGACAGAAGAACTGTAAGAGTGAGCAAATACAGTAAAATCTGGTTGGACCTTGTTGTCCCCCTGGTACATATACTGTAAGCTCTTAATTCATCTAAACATTCATCAGAAAATACACTCCAGTTAACGGAAAACAAAACATGTACTTTATGAATGCAGGTTGTGCAAGTCTTAAGATGCCATCATTCATTTACTTTTGCTGTTAGCTTCTTTATTTACAAGTGTAAATGCTGCGTCTATTTTCTTGCTGATGGCAATTACTGAGCTAAACTGAAGGTCTGTTCATGCTGAAAATATCTAACATTGGCTGAGGTTGATAGCAGACACTTCCTATTAATAACCGTGCATCCTTGTGATGTATTTAATTCATAAAAACTTCTCCTTACTGTGTTGGTTCCCTTTCCAAATTCATCAATGAGAATTAATGAGTTGCCGGTGCTGCTGTTGAATGTCTGGGCCATCTGCAAGAAAGACAACAATTACTTTGTTGTTCCATTGTGTGTGTGTGTGTGTGTGTGTGTGTGTGTGTGTGTGTGTGTGTGTGTGATGGTTGCAGGCAGTAGTTGCCTTGCAAAAATGTCTTGACAGATTAAGAGTGGGAGAGGAGCTGGAGGACAGGAGTGTTTGAATTAATTATTTCGATACACACACACACACACACAGCTTGTGTGTAACAGAGTGCGAGCTCTGTACCTGGTTGAGGTCTATCATGAAAGTGCTGAGGCCCACAGATACAGACTCCCTGCTCTGCATGCAGGTAAAGATTCTGTCCACCAGACCGATCTCTGCCTCCTTTGCTGGCACGTCTGAGCCAATCAGAGCCATGAACACAATCAGACCCACCTGGTGAAGACGTTCAAGTCGGGTTTAGAAAACCAAGCACTCAGTGTGGACTCAACAAAATAAGAGAGACGGGAAAAAAACATCAGTGGGGTTGAAACATCAATAATGAGCCAGCATCAGATAGATGGGAAAATAGGGACCAAGATTTACAAACAGTATCTCTCGAGACAGTTATCATCATCGTCACTGAGACCATCAGCCTGTGACGAGCAGGTAGAGGTCTTAAGTCTGTCCTGCCTGTTTGAGGTAAATGCTCTTTCCAGATGAGTTGGGTCCCGTGATGATCTTGACTCTTCCCTGCGACTCACAGCTCTCGAATGAATTGGCCACAAACACAGGAGAGCAGAGTTCTAGCAGAGGGTGTCTGGGGGAAAGTGTCAACAAGCTTAACTCTGGTACATTTAAAACGGACAGGGTTCTTCATTATGTGTGTAATCACCCACCTGGCCTGCATTACAGATATCCTTCTGTGACGGGCTAGCTTGGGGGAGGTGTAGCCGTACTCCTGGGAAGCGCTGCTCAAAGCCATCAGACAGTCCAGTTCAGCAGCAAGATCCAGAACCTTTAAAAGTCACAGAATAAACGCATTCAGTAGGAGAATTAACAATTAATCAGTAAAAGTTTCGCTAATTTATGGATGTTTTCTTTTTCTTTTAAGCCAAAATTTTCAAATGCTTGCTAGTTTCAAAGTCTTAACTATCTGGAAATATAATATCTGGACTGTTGGCTGAAGAAAAGAGGCGATCAGAAAACTGTGATGAGTATTTTCAAAATAAATTTGGATTCATTAATGAATCTTTTGGGGGAAATAATAGTGAGTTGCAGTCCTACAATAAAAAAAAGCAAGGTGGACCTCAAGAGTCGACAAAGAACATAGAATTCAACAGGAACTAAGGTGGAAGCTGGAGGTTTTTGTGTGTGTGTTTTAGTAAAAATACGAGCATTTGGCTCTAGAGAAGAAGTGGAAAGCATTGCAGGGGGGCTTTGAGAATTACATTAGGATGTTTTGATTCTTTCATTCCATGAAACCCCATCGAAATCACTGTGGGGGTCTCAAAAGGAGATGGTTTGGACACTTTACCTTGGGACACTGCAATTGAGTAGATCTCAGTTTTTATTTTACATCCACTTGAAAGAGAAGTTATAATTTGCCAAATAAATAAGAAGAAATTCTAATCACAGGGACATTAATACATCATCTGACATAACTTCTCACTCTGTACTAACAAAAATGACCAATCTTCAACTATAAACAGAGTTGTAGAGTATTTCTCTCTCATGAGACAAATATCCCAGTACTTGAAAAGTACTTGGAACAGGGTCAGGAACTGTTTCATCATCAAAGTGAACAACACAACTCAAACATAACACTGATAGCTCATCAAAACAAAATCCACCCACACACATTGGCAGTATTACTAGCAATCATATTATGAGTGTGGGAGTTGTGTTTGAAAGGAGTGCATAGTAATACACATCGACCTTGTACAGGGAGGCGCTTCTCTCCAGGATTGCGTTTTGCAACTGAGTCATGACTGTTGTCTCCATGTCTGAGGGACAAGGACAAGTACACGATCAGGAATCAAATACTCAGGAGCACAGCCATCAAGTTAATATTTTCTATGAGAGAGAGAAAAAGACCTCTGATGTCACAGTGCAAGTCTCCCAGGAGGTCGTCCAGCTCCTTAGTTCTCTGGCTGCGGTAGTGCAAACGATCCTCAGATAGAAACTAGTCCCCCCCCCGCCATACACACAAATGACAGCAGCATGTATTTTTGTAGAAGAAACAATCAATCATTAGAAACATGATAAAGATTATACACAAACCATGAAATCCAGTCCCTCTATCTCAAAATCCTCTTTCTCCAGCATACTAGGCAGCCGAGGGACTGACAGCAGGAATCCGATCTGTACGGATTCAGACAGGGATGTTCGCGCTCCATAAAGATACAACGTATTTTATTTCATGAGCCAATACAGTATATGTGGACACAAACTGGGTGATAGAAAAAATAAAAAATAGTCAATATTAGTGTGAATATAAAACTGGCCAGAGGGATGTAGATGACACAGCAGGACGGGATGCTGGGGTCCAGCTGTTCCAGTTCTCGTCTGGCAACATCTGTCAGGAAGTCAGACAATCCATTCATTCTCCTTTTCTCTGATGGATGGAGAGAGAGAGAGAGAGAGAGAGAGAGAGAGAGAGAGAGGGGGAGAGAGACAAACACACACACAAACAGAGAGAGAGAGAGGTTAACAGTTAAGATTTCAAGGGCCATATTAACAGGCCCATAATATAAACATCTTTAATTCAAACAGTTTTTGATTTATACCCAGTATGGTGGCACTTACTCTCATCAATTGCAGGATCTACATTTGGTTTGATGGTGAAACGACTCTCAGCTATGCTGGCTTCAAAGTCCACCTATGTGTCCCCAGACAGAGACGGCTACAACTCATCAACTGTCTGATAAACAAATGAGCATCGCAGCTAAAAGAAGATTTCTGTACGAATGTGAGTGCCTCACAATACGGCTGATGAGTGAGGCGATGTGTTGGAGGTCATCAGAGAACCTCTCACTGATGTCACGAAAGAGCTGGATGGACTGAGGAAGGTGACGTATCGTGTCCCTGATGCACACCGCACTGCACACTGTCTGTTACACACACACCAAAACACAAGGCTCTCTGTGCATACTTGATAAAGCTTGTCATATAGATGAACTGTTCATGCTCATGACGTCGGTCCAACCTTGTAGAGATTCTGCCAGTCCGTCACTTTGGTGTTGGAGAGAGACATCCTGTGTAGAAGAGTCTGACACACACAAACCGATGACATGATGTTCAGCTCGTTGCAGAATGGTCACACGTGTAACAAAGATGACATCATAGCGGTTTTTACTGGGATGTTTCGGATGTTACGTAGCGAGGCCTGCAGGGTGGTCAGGGAGCCTGAGTTGTGGGGTGACGTGAAGAAACGGATCACTTCCTGTCTTCTGTGTAACGCAGCAAGATTGACTGTTGGGCGCAGGAACCACTGGCTGAGACAGAGGAGGGCGTCATTAAGGGTGCATCTACAATGGTTTTAGTACAGTAGATTATATGAATGTATATTTCCACAGCAGCTAGAGCTTTGAATCAAAATTTATGGGTTTACAATACCAAGACCAGACAGTTGAAAAAATTGTCCTACAAGATGCATATAAGCAATGGTGTGCACACAATACATTTATCTTGTTGCCATAGATACGAACAGCGGTGTGCACACCATACCTCTTTCTTGTTGCCATAGACACAAGCAGTGGTATGCACACCATACTTTTTCTTGTTGCAAAAAACAAAACAAAATTAAAAAAACAATATTATTGACTTAATTTTGCCAAATAACATATTACTGTTGTAACACATCACATCATGTAGAGCACTTGTGATTTCAGCTTAGCTATAAACTTGTCCTGCTTATGATTAATAATCATAATTCAAGTACTGTGTGTGTGACGATCCCACAAAATAGGCAGCAAAGACATCTGTTGATCCATATTTGTACACTGTTGATCAGGTTAAATCAACATTATATTCTCTTCTGTCAAGGTAAAAAAACACGGTTTGTTTTTTTGTCTGTGTGACTGAACTTCAACAGGAGCTGTTCTCACTGTAGCAGTTTGGAGCCAAACTTGCAGCGGCAGCGGTTCAGTATCCCTGCAACACACAGTGATGACAAGTGTAAACAGCAAAGGTGGCAGATTCTGAAATGCAGCAATGCGAGCAGTAGCATACCATAAAGACTGAATCCTTCTTTTTCACCGGAATGCAGCTTGTATACTGAGGGGTGACGTTCTGATTTGAGGATCTGCAGCGTGCTGCAACAAATACAATATCCATGTGGGACTCTCATGCACCACCTGTAGCTTGCCACTGATTTTCAGCTTTCATTACTTACCAAGCCTGATTTGAAAATCAAGCTTCCTACTATTTCATACATTATCTGAATACAAGACTTTTTTAAAAAGGAAAATAATTGCATTCAAAATGGGACAAAAACTAACTAAAAACTAAACTGTACTCTACATACAGTTACAAAGCTAATTATTGTATAACACAACACCGTGTCCGATGAAATAAAACAAAACAAGACAACAAGTGAAATGATCAAATATCGTAGGATTCATATGTCATCTTATACAAGTCTATCTATGTTTAAGTAATCCTTTATTAGCTCCACTACAAACTTCCAGGTGTTACAGCAGTAAAAGAAGCAAAAACCGATGACCAGAAGATAATAAATAGGTAAACATGCAGTATATTGTACAGAACTGTCCAAAACCATGTAACATCTGAAGATGAAATAATATAAAAAAGAGAAAAAGCAGACACGGGAGAATCTAAAAACAACAAAAGACATCCACATCATATTCATTTATTTTGTATATTGGCCAAAGATCCCACTATAGGCTTACCTGTACGTGTCTCGATCAATGCACACCACACCCTCACTATAACGGATAGAAGCACAATGTACAATTTAGAGGTAACATTTTTCATTCATAAAAAACACATTCATATATTTTGTTTGCTGCTACAAAGAGTAGAAAAATAGAGGATAGAGAAAAATGTCCATCTGTAAATGTTACACTATGAGAACACAATGCTGCCAACGTGTTAAAGTAAAACCTCTAAAACTACTGAAAGTACAGAGCAGTAAAATGTCACTCATTCTTTCAGGGTCCTCATTATAGAAAATGTGTCATCACAGTCCTGTGTGCGTGTGTATGTGTCTTACAGTGTGTAGGCATGGAAGTGCAGGATAGGAACTCCAACACTGCTGTCCTCCAGCTCCACTCCCACTCTCCTCCTGTCCAGACATTTTAGCAGAGCGCCCACTGCCCTCATCTACCCGGCGCACATACAAACCCAAGTGAACACACACACAAAAACACCATGATTGACACCTCATGACCACCCATTGCAGAATGATGGACTGATGCAATTTGGCTCACCATCAGGGGTGAGTCAAAGGAGATACAGGAGGAGAGGTAGGACATTTTGTCTCTCTCTGATATGGAGGCAGGAAGGAAAGGCAGATGGGCCGAAAGCAGTCTCTGTTTACCAAGCGCCAGACCTGTGACATTCAAAAGTTACCCATTCATTGTGGTAAATCGTCATCAAAGCAAGTTCAAAAAGTTATTTGAATGTTATTAGCATCTCTTTACCAAAGTCAACATATGGATAAGTCACCACCTCCGGTTTGTAGTCTTGGTTTGAACCTGGGATACAAACCCCGACAGATTGAAAGGTCGTGTGAAAGAGAAAGTAGTATTTTCACTCAGTGAGTAGTATTTTGCTCAGTAAAAGCCTCACACATCGGCATATAACAAGGAAGAAAAGAAGTCTTAACCCATATCACATTTGCTGGTCGCTGTATCAAGCATGACATCATAGCCTTCCCTTGACCCAGAAACCACTCGTCTCTTGTCGCATCAAAAACAAAAACAACTACTCCAATACATCTTCTGTTCCCTCCTGAAAACAATGTTTTTCCCAGGGCTCACCCAGTCGTTGCAGGAAGCAGGTCATGCTGCGCTCTTGCTTTGCACTGGTGATAATTACATGGGGACTAATCTCTTGAATAACTGTATGAAAGAGACGAGAAGTACAGGGCATGTGCATATGCAGCATAGCAGGACATGAGCATCAGTTTATAGACTAACTACAGCATGGTTTTTAAGCTAAATTCATTCAACCTGATCTGATGAGTCAAACATCAGCTACACACAGGTGTATTGTTTACCTCTGGCCAGCAGGCGGAGTTCGTAGTCGTCAGGTGTGTCAACCATGAAGTGCAAAGTTGAGTCTTTACTGTCATAGAAACACAAGCCCACCTGTCCGTGCTGGGCCAAAACACTCAATAAAATCTTGGAGTTAAAAAAAAAATGGACATGAATGTGCATCATGATGGCTGCCACATGAGACGGTGGTCATCATATTTGAGCTGGATTTCAAACCTCAGGTGAGTCCTCCTCATCATCGTCACCGTTCAGTCCAGTGGGACCAAAGTTCAGCCCGGCTCCTCTTCTCCAATCTTCCAATTCAGCCATTTAGACTTACTTCTGAATGAGGGCAGCCAAATTTAACTTAAAAATACATATTTACATATAAAAAAATGTAGAATGCTGAACGTAACCAGCACACTTTTACCCAAAGGCTAATGTGTTTGCCAAGACTGAAGCGTATTCAAGCTAGCTGCTACTTTGCGACCTAGCGCTCACTTTTAGCAACTAAAACACAAACTTTATTCGTCCAGAATTCAACTAAGTTAGCCACCGAGAAGCGTGTATCGTTGGAAAACAACTCATTTAAGTGAAAGGAGAGCGGTACGCCATTTTAATCATGACTGTTTTTAGTTATTTAGTTATACAGTGAGAGTGTTGCGCCAGAGTTAGCAAGCAGCTAATTCACATATGAGGTCCTTACTCATGAAGACGGTTTCAGGTTGGTCGGCTTTACCCGGGAGTTCAGCGTCCTCTTCCACTTGGTTTCACCCCAACGCGGCAGTCGGAGGGCGGATAATCAACCTCAGTCACAACACTCGCTCCTGCCACACACACGACCAGTTTAGGAACAATCAATCAGTGACTATTCAAATGACACAAAATATCGTCATTTTTGAATATTTCATTTCGCATTTCAAATTTATATTATGGCTTTAAACGAAAATTCGTCTCTTTTTTTTTTTTTTTAAACAGCTTGCATGTCATGTGACTCAGCAACTCCAAATCAATGCCAGATATTTTGCTTTGGACGGATTGCTTCTATTTTAGTGCCTCCTCTATTTTATTTAGCTAAAAAAACAATCCAGTACAGTAATATCTGGTATTGATTTGGAGTAAACAAATAACATGGAGGCTATTGAAGAAAAGATTAATTTTCCTTTGAAATATTTATATAAAACAGAGCAATCAGAGCTATCATATGAAATTGTAAAAAAAAAATAAAATCTGTCTCTATTTGTCCGATTTAGTTATAATATCTGGTACTGATTAGGAGCCTCTTGAGTCCCATCAAGGGCTAACCCTTAGGCCAATGACAGCTAACAGTTACTTTTGGAACAAACTACTTTTTATTTAATATTTGACATATGATTTACATTTTGGCTGCACGGTAGTGCTGTGGTCAGCTCTGTGGCCTCACAGCAAGAAGGCTCCGGGTTCGAGTCCCGGCTCGGGCGCGGGATCTTTCTGTGTGGAGTCTCCATGTTTCACCCCGTGCCTGCATGGGTTCTCTGTGGGTACTCCAGCTTCCTCCCACCGTCCAAAGACATGCAATTGGGGACTAGGCTGATTGAATACTCTAAATTGACCATAGGTATGAATGGTTGTCTGTCTCTATGTGTTGGCCCTGCGATTGGACTGGCGACCTGTCCAGGGTGAACCCCGCCTCTCGCCCGTAGATGCTGGGATAGGCTCCAGCCCCCCCGCGACCCTTACTAGTAAGGAATAAGCGGAAGACGACGATTGATGGATTTACATTTTGTCTAATGTTCACTATCTTCACTTTTTAGAGCAATATTGCTGCTTAGTAAATATTTTGCATCACTGGCTGACAGACTGATAATTTCACACCTTCTTCAGTCTGGTTATAAGGGGAAAAAAACATTATTACTATCGTTGAAATTAAAAATAAAGTGTGTCCCAGTGTTGGCTAAGCAAGATTCCGCAAATATGTGCCATCTTTGCTGCTAATATAACAGATGTTCATTTAAAAGTCTCAGCGGAGTGAATTACTTAATCGAGATTTGTATAAACAGGAAAAAATTTAGGCGGCATTGGGTTATTATTACACCTCAGTAAAGTCTGCCTTTTTTAAATTACACGTTATTATCCTTGTGATTCTTCTTCAGTAATTTTTATCAGTATCAGTTTAAAGATTAAGATTAAAATCCTCTCTGCAGGCTCAGTACAAAGATTAAGTTCAGGCTGACCCGTGCGTGTGTGACGCTTCAGAATGTTTTCCTCATTTTATGCTCATTGTGAAAGTTCGCTGTTGCATCTGTGGTTTCTTTTCTAAAGTGCAAACAAAGGAACCATTTACAGAATATCAATATATTTTATATGAAACTGCAATACAACCACAGTAATAGCAGCAACAGCAAAAGGCCATACAAATGATTTATTTAAAACACAAAGAACGAAACATTCTCATTTAACTTCAGGAAAAAAACCAACAACAAAAATCATCAAATTTCAAAACATCGTCTGTGAGTTTTATGTGATATAGTAATAAATAGACAAAACCGTACATACTTTTAACAGTGCATGATTTCATATCTACAGCATTTTTCATACATAATAAATATATGTTCTCGGTTGTATTCAGTGAAGGTTTCCTATTGTGTTGGTGTCCATGCGTGCAGTCAAAGCTGGTGAGTAGCTGGGATGCAGGTAACGGCGGAGAGAAGGTGGAAGAGGCAGTTTGTCAGTTTTATTCTGCCTCTGTTGTCCTAAATTCTTACTGATGCACAGTCCACTTAAAGCCATCAGAGCAGGGGGATCACCTGATGAGAGACAAAACAACTCTATTAGTTCAGGAGTAGTTGATAATAATGACCCTGTCTTGCTGATTTAACTGCAGCAGTTTTGTGTTAAACTGGGGCACTCACGTGTGGCACCATTCAGGTAGCGCAGTCGTATGCAGGCGCCTCCCCTCACACTGCTCACTGCAGGGAACAGCTCCACCCCACGAGGGAGGCCATGGAAAGCAACACCAAGGGATTGTCCATCAAGCACAAATCCAAGAGTCCCTGCATCGGCATCCAGGACAAGCAGGATGTGTTCGGGAATGGGGAGAGGCGTCTCTGTACCTAACAGTGACCCAAAATCCTCTGCAGGCTCAGTGCAACAGCTCCCTCTCTTTCCAGGGTACAGTCCCAGACTCTGTCCATCATGCCAAAGCTGATTGGATTTGAGTTCCCATCCCCAGGACTGTGAGTCTCCCCCAACCAGCACATTGTACCCAGAGGCCTGAAGAGGGCAACTTTCCCTGGAGATACCAACGACAGCATGACTTCCTCTGTGACCGGGGTTCCACACCACCTCCCACACATGAAGCCCACTCCCTATCCCCTTCTCTGCCCTCACCCCATCGCTACTCCTCTCCACAGGGAAGCGCATCACTTCCTCTTTGCAGGCAGAGAGCAGAAAGTGAGGAGAGCTATGGACTGAGCTCCATTGTGAACGAGAGTCTCCTGGAGGTACTGGAGAGGAGTTCAAAATCAGCTGGAGGCGAGAGGAGGTCGGGACAGCCAGGGAACTGAATGCTGAGGAGGAAGGAGGAGGGCTGGCAGCATCCCTGCTATACAGCCACACTGACAGTGACAGACCCATTAGTTCCAAGACCAGAGAAAAACTGTGGGGACCTCAATTCTAGTTCACACAGAGGAAAAATACACAGTCAGTATCTCATTGAGGAAGAATAATCATTCTACTCAAATTCACTTACATTTTAAAATACTTTTTAATCCTTTTTTTATTTTTGGAATGATGTGTGGTGTAAAAAATGGTATAAAAATACACGCACCCACAAATATTGTCATATCACAAATGGCAACATCACTAAGTAATCACAGTACCTCCAAATTGTGCAGCATTAACAGCTGCTAAGTATTCAGTGGATGGAAGTAGCACCAAGTAAGCTAAAGTGGATTTGAAAGTAGATTGTGTAAGTAGAAAAAGTAGAAGACAGTTCACTTTAATCTTTCTTTTTGATCTGTGTTTAATTTGATGTGTTTTCTTTAGCTGTATTTTTTTTTTTTTACCTTTGTTTTGTAGGCGGGGTTAAGGGTAGGTAACTATCATGTCTACCAAGGGACCTACTGCTTTTAATTAGCATAAAAATACAAAGTATATCAACACCTCCAATACATATTCAAGTCAAGTGCTTTATTACTAAGTTACTGCTAAAACATGTCACATTTAAACGCCACAGACTTCTGCACCTGTTGAAGCAGCTCATTAGTCTTAACAAATCATCAAATAGTAAATGCAATCTTACCAGTTGAACTGACGAGCCCTTGCCTCCGTCGATCGTCTCTGTGCACCATCTCTCATTCCCCCGTTTATAACCGTCTTATCTAGCTGCTCGTGCGTATACAGGCTGGTCAGTAACGTAACCAGTTGGCCTCTCCGGTGGTGTTGTCACGGCGGTGCGACGACCTCCGAGACGGAACAGCACAGTCCATCACCTCACCCCGACGCTACACAGAGCCGTGGTGGCAAGGACGGCAGGTCCCTGACGTGTTTCTACCCCGATGGACGCTAACGGACGTATCACCTGACAAATGCTAACGCTGGGTTACGGTATATTGGTGTCATTAAATCACGAGCTGTCGACAATTTTCATTCATTTTTCTGGCTAATTCGTTTTTTTTTAACGCGTTCTGTAATGGATGTAAATATAAATGGCGAAACACAAGAAGAGGATTAAACTCGGGCTTTTAATTAGTAAGAAGAGAAAAATAAAATAAAACCCAAAGCGGGTCATTATTCAGGACAACGCATGCGCGTTTGAAAGAGCACTTGATAAATTAAGTCCCTCAGTGTTGGCTTGCAGACAGTGTTGTCATAAATCGGCCTTAATATAATCACAATATTAATATAGGCATTTATATATTGGATATATATTGGTTTACGTTAATGCATATAGTGTATCAAATTATGTTGGTTTACATTTTTTGTTAAATGTTAATCTTGATATTAACTTGTGTTCATTTTTCCTGTGTAAACTTTTTTTTTTCAGGGAATTACTGGTCATACAGGCCATTTGCAACCCACTGTAAAAACACATTATGGCACTTAGCCTTTTCTTAAGTCTTTTCCTGTCTTGTTTTTTCCTGCTCTTTTACATTTTTTAAACCACACGTCTGATTTTTGCAACTTTAACACTCAAGGAAATTCTGTAATGAGAACTTAACACTTTCCCATCTGTCATTCTGATAATGAAACAGTATTATCACTCACTGGAATTTCCTACTTCCTCTAACCTCTGCAGAGGACAAGCGTGCTCGTCTGTAGACATAACTGGGGGTTTAAATACCGTTAAGTCTTTTTTCAAAAATGTACGCAACGAACCACAACTAAACACAGAAGAAAAACCAAATCTTTATTTTGGTCTTATCATTAAACTGAAAAGAGACACACCTACATATGCCAACACAGTCATACAATTATTCATTTATATTAAAAAGAACATGTGATTATCTGCACAAAGATAAAAAAAAAATACACTGAAGCATACAATACGTGGTTGTTATTGTGTTTCATCTTATTTAACATCAATTTATGTAAGAGACATAATCTTCATTATAACCTTTCTTCCAGTGGAATGGCAGGCTGTCTCATCTAGGGGTATTTGGAACCCGCACTCTTCCTGCTAATAAAGAAGATCATTCTTTAATATCATCTTGCTTTTCAGATAACTCGCAATTACGCAGTCCAACAACAATTTTCAATCAGTCAAAAAGAATTTAAGAATTTAATTGTGGGTTGTCTTTTTTGTTTGTTGTTGTTTTATTTTGTTAAATATATTTCAGCTTCACATCTGTAGCTAATAGAAATTTCAAACCAGTTTCAACCATGTGAGTTTTAAATTGATGTAACCCTCACCTGTGTCATTCCTCCTGTAGTAAATCAGCCCAGCACTGAAAAAGACCAGTCCTAAGAGCAGCCCAGTTGTTCCCAGGGCGATCTTATTCCTCACAGACTCTGACTCTGAAATCACATTCAACACTACATTAGAAAAACATACTCTTCATGAATACCTGTTAAATATTTTAATGTACTTGATTTCAACCTGCTGTATGACAGGCTGCATGTTAAAACATCATAATCTTATTTCAATGCAATGGTGGTCGATCCATTGGTATTTTTACTCCTCCGATTTACAGATTAAGGTTCACCATCTGTCTGCTTGTCTCATTCAGGATTATTTTGAGGAAATTTCTTCATATTTAGCACAAACATTCAAAGATGAAGGCCACTGTGTCCTCATGTCTACCATTCTCATGAATGTGTTATCTTTGGAATGTCTTAGGGGAATTTCTTTGAATCAGGCACAAACTTCTGAAGTGATGGTGCCTAGATGCAGTCTGATATTTGAATGAGTGTAGCGGCAGCTGCTCAAAAAATACTTAAAAGAGGCAAGTTTGGATGGGGACACACGGATTTGGTGTTATTTTCAAAGCAGGCAATCAGAAACTTAGAGGAGTCTCCTCATCAAATGATACATTAAAAGTAAAAACAGAGCTAAGTACTGGCTTGGCCAGTTGCTGAAGGCAAACAACCACCGGTAATTCTAGTTCTAAGTAATAAAATAAAATAAGAGTGATTTTCTTTTCAAGTTAACTTTTAAGATAAATCTGTGTATCTTCATTCCTCCAATCACTCGCTTCATGTTCACATACCCCAGTCATAAATCTTGGGCTCCGTGAGGCTACAATGCTCCACCACACAGCTGACTCTGTCTGTCAGTGTGGGTGTGTAGTGAAGGTGAGTGTGGATCTGGTAGAGCCAGTTTCCTCTGGGCAGCACGTCAGAAGATGTCACATTAGATGTCACCTCTTTTCCGTTTATCTGCCACGTCACATTGATGTGCTTGGGATAAAAGTTGTACACGCTGCATATGAGTGTCTTTGAACGTCCGCGTATTGCCTCCTCTGACCTCAGTCTAACGTAGGGCTCAACTGGGGGAGAACACCATAGAAAATAAATGTTTAATGTACAATGAAATTACCTATAATTAATCTGCTTCTGAGTTTGAACAGTGGTTATCAGTACCTCTTGCTTTTGAAAGGGCGTCATAAACCTGTGGGATGGAGCTTTTGCAGGTCTCTGTGTTCTTTAAAGCTGATTTCAAAAGCGCTGGGTTTTTGTTGAGGTCATCAATAACTTTCTGTAAACTCTCTATGTAGGAGACATATTTCCCCAAAGTGCTGTTGTATTGGCATAAAAGCACCTTGTTGAAGTAGATCTGCTCCAGGTAAACAGCATCATGTCCGTCGCTGGATGCAAACTGGCAACGAAGCAACCCGTGACCATAGAGGGCGTCTATAGCACAAAGACAACAAGTAGCAGCAGCTGTTCTGTTTAGCGCCTAATAATTAAAGTTACAAAAATAATGATGGAGTCTATTGCAGCTTACAAGGGAGAGGCAGGTGACCAGTCCATGGCAGGGCCAACACATATGGACTGACCATTCGCTCTCACAGCCACACCAGTCAATTTTAGAGTATCCAATTAGTGGGAGGAAGCCGGAAGCCTGAGAACCCACGCAGACACAGGCAGAACATTCAAACTCCACACAGAAGGATCCCGTGCACGGGTGCGGACCCAGAACCTTCTTGCTGAGAGGCGACAGTGCTGACCACCGTGCCCCCGCATGAATTAAAACACCCGTCAGTTAAAAATAATCAACAGATTGTTCATTCAGTCATACTATAGTTATTGTAAATTGCAGCCCTAAAATATCTCGTGTCTTAGGCAAACACAGCACAAAGAACTGTGGAACTGTGAACGGCAATAAACATTTGAACTCAACTTACCTGCTTTGGACGATAGAAGACAGAGCAGTGACAGCACAATACGCATGTTGACCTTGAAACTAAATATCAAATCGAAAGTTAAGTGGTGCGCTGTTTACTTGATGCGCACAGCAGAAGAAAGAACAGGCGTGGCGACGACAGGGCGACACTGTTTGCGTGTGTGTGCCTTCCCTTTTTTGTCGATTGTAACCATGTTGTTCCCTATAACTCGTACTACACCGAGGAATTCATGTACTATCGGCAGATTTCATGCTTCATATATGCTTCTTGGTATGTTCTGCCAACTTGTAGTGACACACTCACACTCTTTCACTTTTATTCTGTCCAAATTGATGGGAATTTAAAAAAAAAAGAAGTTTATCATTTCATCAGAATCAGATCAGAATAAGAATCAGAATCAGAAAAAGCGTTATTGTCAAGTACAATTTTACCCATATGAGGAATTTGTTGTGGTGTTTTTGTTGCGTGGCAAGTGTGTGCGTGTGTGTGTGTGTGTGTGGGGGGGGGGGTCTGGGCCTTATTAATAAGGCTGGCAGTAATGAGGCATGAGGTTTTGGACCTGATGGACCACAGCCTCCCGCCAGAGGGACGTGGCTCAAAGACATTGTCACCAGGGTGGGGGGGGGGGGGGGGGTCAGTCACTATCTTTCCTGCACTTCTCAGGGTCATGGGGGTGTACAGGTCGACGTCGTCGTCATCCTCCGCTTTATCTGGTGGGTCCGGGTCGCGGGGGCAGCAGTCTCAGCAAGGAAGCCCAGACTGCCCTCTCCCCAGCCACTTCAACCAGCTCTTCCGGGAGGATCCCGAGGCGTTCCCAGGCCAGCCGAAAGATATAATCCCTCCAGCGTGTCCTGGGTCGGCCTCGGGGCCTCCTCCCGGTTGGGCATGCCTGGAAAACCTCCCGAGGGAGGCGTCCAGGAGGCATCCTCACCAGATGCCCGAACCACCTCAACTGGCTCCTCTTGACATGGAGGAGCAGCGGCTCTACTCTGAGTCCCTCCCGAATGAGTGAGCTTCTCACCCTATCTCTAAGGGAGAGCCCAGCCACCCTGCGGAGGAAACTCATTTCGGCCGCTTGTATTCACGATCTTGCCCTTTCGGTCATTACCCAAAGCTCATGACCATAGGTGAGGGTTGGAACGTAGATTGACCGGTAAATCGAGAGCCTCGCCTTTTGGCTAAGCTCCCTCTTCACCACAACAGACTGGTTTAGCACCTGCATCACTGCGGACGCCACCCCAATCCGCCTGTCAATCTCCCGCTCCATCTTACCCTCACTCGTGAACAAGACCCCGAGATACTTAAACTCCTCCACCTGAGGTAAGACCTCCCCCCCGACCCGGAGTGGGCAAACCACCCTTTTCCGGCTGAGGACCATGGCCTCAGACTTGGAGGTGCTGATTCTCATCCCAGCCGCTTCACATTCGGCTGCAAACTGTACAGGTCATCTAATTCATCTCATGTCATCCAAATAAGTTGTTTCAAATGAAGGAAATCAGAGGTCAGGCACCTTTATGTGAAGTCATATTTATTGGTTTGTTACAGAAAAAAAACTGATTACTGATAAGTTACTGGTTGGTCAGTGAGTGATTTATCCGAATCACTCTACATTTTTAAGTATTTGCCAATACGAGTATTGTGCAAGTTTATTTAGGTTAAATAGATGTCAAAAAAACAGTCACAAGTATCACGATTCCTACATTCTTATCTTGTATCTCCTGGCAACAGTTGCAATAGCACCTCAATAAAGAAACTATCAGAAACATTTATTTCAAATTTTCAAAGTTGAATGTTCTCATAATATAGTAGTGCTATATAATTAAGTACAGGCTTTGGTGGCAACTGATCAAAATGTAGAAAAAATGCTCCATTATGAAGACTTTGAGAACATATCCAGAGAACACAGCTATACACTTCACTAAAAATATTTAGAGAACTCGATAATTAGAGAACATAACAAGGGAACACAACTATATAGCTTCTCAAAAATGGCTACACTGAGATGTTGACCAATGCCTGCTGGTTAGCTAACTTCCATGTGCAAAACCACCTTATTAAAATTCCAGATTTCTTTAAACTTTGAACATAAGTCACCATTTTCATTTCCTGTAGTGTAACAAATACAAATTTGGATAAAGAGTAAGCATTTTTTTAAACAGTATGACTGGCTGGTTTGTTCTTTTGATTGCAGAAATGAACTTCCATAATTTTGCATTCAATATGAAAGACCAAAATGCATCTTTAAATAACATATATATATATATATATATATATATATATATATATAATATATTTAATTTCACATTCTGTTAAATATAAGAGCTGCATTACATGTCCCATTTATAAATATTCTATTCAAAGATGTACTAATAGTACTACTAATCGTGAGCTTTCATGAGTGAGTCCGAGATACAATCATGCTTGAGTTGTACTTCTCTCTAAACAAAATCAATGATTACAGGTTAACAATAAATCATAAAAAAAATAACGCAGATTTGTGTGTCATCCAAAATTACGCCACCACCCTTGAATTTTTTTTTTTTTAATCATTCATTGTTATCAAATTCATGTGCAGAATCCAACTACAACTGAAAAAAATCAGATTCTGGTGTGTTTCTTAGCAGCTAAAAATATACCAGTCGCAAACCCCAAAGATCCTACAGTCAGGCTCACTCCACAGAAAACGTCTGCACCGATACTGGGATGACTGGTGTCAACTTCTGCGGAGGAAGTAAGACAATATCAATTACTACATATACAAAAAATAACCACAATTTGTGTCACAGAGCATACGTTAATACAGTTGTTGCCTCTCTAACCACTGCATCTTTCACCATTTTTGTCTGTACTGTAATTTTCACTAAATCCAACAAAACATTAAATATTTCTTTCAACATGGTTCAGACAGGATCTTTATCCTTTCCAGACGGTGAGGTCACGAACATCCTGTGGACGCCATATTTGATAATTGATTTTTTTCTTTTCCTTTTCCTATGTATTTGGGCAGATTTGCTTCATATTTTCTTCACCTTTCCAACAAGGTTGGGGCTTTTTTTTTTTTTGTAAAAATAATCATCTTACAATAATCATCATTACCTGTGAAATTTAAACTAACATTCTATATTTGCATGCTATCCAGAAACTAGGGGATTTGTCAATAGCTTGAGGATTATTATGTTGCTTTCAGCGGACACTCCGGTAGTTATTGGCAAATGACCACATCTAATATTCATTAAATGTTTTAATGGGATCAAACAATCACCGAAGGTCTTTGTATCCGGGACGTCCAGGGCTCCGTGCTCCACGGTGCAGGTGTAAATGTCCCCCTCCTCTGGTGTGAAGGTCAGGGTTGAGAGCTGGCGGAAAGTCTGATCACTATTGAGATAATATTGACTATGTGACACCCCCTCCAACAACAAATGCCCATTTTTGGTCCAGCTAATTTCAGTGATTGGTGGGTAGAAACTATCCAAAAAGCAGATGAGGCTGTTTTCAACACCCAGCTGAAGTTCTTCTGAAGAGTAGAGCATTGTCTCAGGGGGTTCTTTGGAGGGTCAAACGATTAAAAAGAAGAAGAAAAACCCATTAATAACAGCACAACATGGGATGACGTTTAAAGGGTCAAAACGGCACGAATCCTTTACCTGTTGCTTGGGGAGGATTTCCTTCCTCTCCCTTTAAGAAGGTAATGACAGCCAACCCCGTGATCTTGGCTTTCTCTGCATTTCTGTAAAAATGTTCACTGCTGTATATTTCACTTATGTTAAAAGTGAAAAAACTGGGACAAGTGAATACAATCTCGTGTCTGACGAAATCCACATGCAGCACCTCCTCAAAATCTAAGTTCCACTGGACCCGGACCGTGCCATTGTCAAAACAGCCCACCAAGTAGGTCCAATCATGGGGAGCTGATAAACAATTAATAGATAAAATATTGGTTAAAAAAAATCTGACAAATCTCACCAACCAACAGAAATTCTGTGCTGAAAAGAATAATCCATATCAGAATGACTATGGATGACTATTAATCTTACTACGGGATTATCAGACAAATGAATTAAGAACGTAACATACTTACATTGCGAAAAGGCGAAGAAGACGTTGAGCGTCAGATTTATAAGAATGGAGAGCTTCATGTCCGGGCTGCAGGTCCTCCTCGTCGGAGACAGTATGTCCTCATAAAGAAATAGAATTAATAGAGTCACATGGGTGGCTCACATGCAAAACAAAGGCCCGTCGTGTCACTAAATACTTCAGTGTAACAGAGAACTTTATTCCGTGTGCGATCTAACACGGTGTTTTAACAGGAACTGTTGTTTTGCAGGATGTGACGACGATAACAAATTTTACTTTCGTTTTTAGTCCACTTGCAGAGTTCTTTGAATTTTTTAAACTATTTTTTTCTAATCAGCACTGTGGTGTTTTTGCCAACAAAATCACATAAACTACAAAAAAATCCATTTCGTACTTCGTTTTGTAAATTGAAACAAAAAACAAACAGTCTTAAAGGTTTCAATGTGGTCTGCCTGGGGTAATAATAATAATAATAATAATAATAATAATAATGAAAACGATTATTCATAACAATAAATAATGAAAAATAAGGACAGTCACTGTTTTTTGTTTTTTTTAGGTTTCAAAAAGAAATGCAGAGACAGTAGTATACAGACTGAAGGGATTCCAACGACCCATGCATTTGTTTTTGTGCAGTTTGAGTTACAGCCCTCCAAGCATAAACGTTTTGATGACTCCGAACCCTCGTAGCCTTCGAGAAACCTGCAGATGGCGCTGCAGGTTGGCGAATGTCAGGCGATGCTTCGTATGGAAGAAGCCGCCTGTTGGTGCTGTTCTGGGGCATGTGGTGTCAGAGCATGGGGCTGTCTTCCTCTCTGACCCGTCGAGCGAAAAAAAAAAAAAAAACGACCGAGCGGCAAAGGGGCTGGGGATGCACAACGGGACAGAGGAAACACAGCTATAAATCAGGAATGCTGATGCTGCTAAACATGGAGTGTCGCCTCCTTTATGGAATAAACCGAGTGTACGCTGATGTGGTCGGTCAGTGAGTTTGTTGAAGCAAAAGATTTGGCTGCTACTTCGTTTTTTGTCGTTGATATTCACATCTGCAATGATGCGGTCTGTGGACGGCAGCAGGACCGCTGTGATTGTACTCTTCCTTGCTGGCTTCCTCGTCTCCAAAGCTGTCACCAAAACACTACCGGAGGACTCAGCCACCGAAGGTACACATGCATTAAACATCTTTACTCGCTTGTCCCGTCCCAGAAAACGAGTGTTCGGTGGCTAACGGTGCTGCTAGCCTGCTCGGATGCTGATGTGACCTGAAGTTAGCTAGCAAGATGTTAGCCGCTTAGCTGGTGGCACACACCGAGCACCAAAACTTCCATGTCTTGTTTGTCATGGCCAGCATGGTTTTTGTGTGTATGTTTCACTTGTTTTCACTTAAATACATTTACATCAGTGATTTAAAATGTCTGCCCCCGTTGTTTCCCAATATAACGACCAAAAATGCTGTTTCTGTCCAGAATGATTAGTGGAGAAGTGACTCCAGCTGCCTGGGTTTAGTCATATTTTAGTAACAAAAGAAACCCTTTCTCTATCTTTGTGTGGGACAAAGATGTTATACATCTCTGACTGTTTAAAAAAATAGATTAAACTTTGCTCTGTGATAAACTTCTGTAAAACTGCAGCTCATCATCAACTTTATATAGATATTTTGACCTATATGTCGTCAGGAAATAGTTAATTTGCAATGCATTACTAAGCCTGAACAAAGCAGCAAAGTTTTCTTTGCAAACTTTTGCTGGGAGTAAATTGGGAGGGTTTTGCTGAAAATTAACCATTACGTGGAATTGTTACTGTCATGTACTTAACTTTACCACATTCAGACCTGTAGAGCTTTGTTGCAGCAAAGATAGAGCGATGCATGAGTCAAAGTAATCTGGCTTCATCTACTTTTAAAGTTACCCTCAAAGTTGTGCTGTCATAATGGATGAAAGCAGTGCCACATGTGTTTTATCTCTTTCACATACAGCCTGCGCTTGCTTACATTTCTTGTCTGGTCTATATTTGGTCCTCTCGCTGATGTAAACTGTGTCGAAGTGTTGTAACTGTTGCTCAGTGTAGGGTCTGAGAAATGTAACGCTGTAATTACTATATTTTTCAACCGATCAGTTATTTCTTTGATGAAATCACCAGAACAAATTTTTCCTGCTTTTATAATTCAAAACGCTGTGGTTCTTTGAGATCTGTGCCTCTCTCCCATCTCTGTTTTCTCATTCTCAGTTGTTCACCTCAGACTGACCTTCGATCATCCCTTGGTAGAGGGATTTTACTCGGTCTGTCCAGCCAGAGCCAGACAGACAATCTGCCTGCTGATATAGATCTCAGTCACATTACCACAGCCCATAATAGGCATGAGCGGCGTGGCATTACATCTCCAACAGACAAACATTCGCTGAAGCTGGATAGGGACTGCCTGGCAGTTGTTGAATCAAATCATATTGTCACCAGCTAGCTAAACCACATTTCAATCACAAAACACTGGTGTGAGTGCCAAAGGCAGCCCACTTTTAAAGATGAAACTCAGGAGTCCTTTTGCATTCGTGGGGATTAGCAACCCCACTCTGTATCAGACTAGTTAAAGAACCCATGCAGATTATACAATATATACTGTGTAAGATTGAAGAAATGTAAAGTGAAACAAGACTATTTATTCTCCAGCCTGAGATTAGAGACCAAACGATGTTACCTCATTGCTGTGTCCCCTGCTGAGTTAATGGGATTAACCATTGCTCTCTCGTCTTCCTTTTAATCCAGATGAGGGGAAAATAGCAGGCCCACTATTGGTTGTTGCTTCCTCTGCTTGTAATGCCAGTAACTCAACAGATTTCTCTTTTCACCTGTGTGTTTCATGCTTAAACATTATTATTTGCCATTTTCCCCCCACTTGTCAATGATGCATTCTTAAGCTCATTGCCCTTTTGTGTATTCATTTTCCATTGTTAACATTTGACGTCATATTTCTGGTCAGATTGAAATTCAGGTGGAAAACTGGTTGCTTATTACGTCTAGAATTACAGCCTGTTGGTCCATCTGACCAACTTGAATCTTAAAATGGATTTATGTGGTTATCAAATGATGAAGAGATTGGAAAACAAGTTAGGCTGCTCCATAGAAATCCATCAACAGTGTCATCCATTCTGTGTTTAATCCAGAGTGTTGAGTTGTATAAATGTAAAATTCCTGCTCTTAACTGGCTCTATTAAAGGGGAAAGTAGTAGTGGCGGCAAACAAAGGGCTTGATTTGAATGCAGACTAATGGCATAATGGTTAATTTTTGGTTATGTTTAGGCTCAGGGAGAGATCTTGGGTTTTGGTTCAAGTAAGAACTTTTGTTAAGGCTCTTTCTATTAAGGGTAAAATGTTTTGCATTAAAATTAAAATGGCAACAACCTTACATGACCTGTGATTAAAATGGTCTTGGGTATCCTTGGCAACAATCCTGTACGAGGGGACCGTAACATAGTTAAGCGTCATATTATTATATCAGAGATATTAGATTAAACAAACAGAGAATGGTGGGAATGGAGGACAGCATGACGCAGCATGACTCGCTGCTGTATGCAGCGCTGATGCTCACTGCTCCACTGCTGAATATGGGGAAATGGGCTGAAGTACTTTAAACCAGACACTAGACCTCTAACTGTCAAGCATGATTGACTCTTCAGCCGACAGCCTCAGTGACCACACTGAACGGATGGTGTATGACGCAGGAGGACGTAGCTGAACTGTTAGTGGGATACACGTAAGAACATGGAAGAAATGACAAACAAAGCCACAACAAGTCAGCGCATAAACACGTACTGTGTATAATTTAGAGTGTAAGTACATGAAAATGAATATTAAATGGACAAATCTGCTGTGATTATATGAAGCGTTCATTTGTAGAAGCTGATATGTGCCATCCTTAAAAAATAAAGAAAAGACCTGACTCTCATGAGTTATTCTTAACACAATAGCACATTCAATCTGAACCCTAAGTATGTTTTGCTACACACAAAAGCTTTTATTGTCCGTTGTCACGGCTTTGCCAAGTTCACATTATACAACAGAAACTGTCAGTGGTATTGTGAAAGTTGCATTTGTGAATCTGATACCTTGGAGCAGGATCACAGTGACACTGCAAGGGGCTGTGCGCATGTTTGCTGGTTGCGGTGGATTTATTAGGAACAAAAACCTGGACCTGTTTTTGGTTCCAGTAAGTAATCCATGTTAGATATCACACAGCTCAAAAGAATCCATCATACTTTGTTTGTTTTGGATATTTCAAACAGCTCAATTATGAAGAAATCTTGTTAATGTTTGGGCTTTTAAAGGTTCCAGTGTGTTATATTTAGAGTAATTCTGTCAGGGGCGTAGTGTGATCATTAGTGTCCAACTGTCTGTCAGCAGTATAAGTCAGGTTGGGGAAGGATTTTGATTAAATCTGGTAAGTGATATATTTTAAGTTGAGGAGAAATGGATTTGATTTTTGGAAGTGATCCGTATCTGATCACATCATATTGCTCTGGTGGCTTCCAAGCAGTTGCTCAGTCATTGTTTGTTGATGGTGGAAACAATAAAGCGGCTATCATCCAGTTTGACCGATTCTTGCTGCTACTTTACATCAACATGGCAACTATCAGACAGCAGGTCCTGATATCACTGACCATTTTTTACACATAAAAGTTCCACTGTTATTGTCCTGATATAACGAGGCGTGATCTTAACTGGCTAAAAATGAATCCTCACATAAATGGACATTTATCTGCGTTCCTCTTTTTAAATCTAACGGTAAAATATACTACATATTATGAGCATGAGATTAGCTTCTTCTGATTTAGTGTAAACAAGCAAAGCGGTCCAATGTGTAAGTCTTCCTAACATAAAGAGTTATTGCCAATGAGCAGTAAACACTAGCGTAGCTGCTTCCTTTCTCCGCTTATTGGAAGACCACCAAACCTCCCTCACACTCAGTAGTGATCAGTCATACCAGGTTTTTCTAGTATTTCTGTGTGATGGTGCAGAATGCTTCTTCTACCTTTTTAAGGCCTAAGTAAAACTTAGAATACGTCCATTCAAGCTGTGGTGGACACTGCCATCTACATTTTCTCCTCACGGATCCGTTTCTCTTTGCTCATATACAAACACACAACCACCCTGCTGCTTTGGCTGCTGTTGTGTGAGATAATTGGTGTAAGATGGCAGCGCTGGTCAGGAAGAATTCTCTTTGATGCCCTTATTCTCCACTCATAGGTAGAGAAGAAGTGAGCACAGGTTTATGATAAATTCTCGCAAACCATCTTCTCTCCCGTGTGTGTGAGCAGAGAGGAGACTCCTAGCTTGTTTAACAATGATGTCATCTCACTGCTGAGTTATTGGATGAGGACTGGGAGGGGACTATTGCATTTGTGTGTTTGCATGTCAGTCTGTGTGCTCCCAGGGGAGTTTTTTTTTTTTTTTTTTTTTTTAAGTGAACACAGCTGGGACCCCTAATAACAGATCATTGGGAGTGGAGCAGGAAGTGAGGTCATGACTTCACCAACACACACACACACACACACACACACACACACACACACACACACACACACACACACACACACACACACACACAGACCATATCTTCATGCAGTGTGGAGTTTCTGAGGAGGGGAAATCCAGCTTTCTTTCTAATCCTCCACCGTGACAGTACAAATGTAATAAAGGAAGGAATGGAGAGCAGCTCTGGAGACAATTGTCTCACAAAACCTCTCAGTAAGATGTATTTAGACTGAGATTGACACCTTGCTCTGCCAAATGTCCCCATGGATAAAGCACCATATAACTTCCATCTCTGCAAAGGTATTATTTGCTGCACTGCTTTGTTTTACGCGGAGCTTGCACTCAGGCTGAACTTGTAGTTGCTGGTTCCTGGCTGACCGCAGGATCTTTGAATGGGGGAGGGGGGGATTTGTCTTACGCTAGTTATGTTATGTATGTGTTTTAGCGCGTGTCACTGAAAGTGGGGTTAAAAGAAACCCTCATGCAAAAAATGTATGAGAGCATTGGGGGAGGGAGGCGTCTTTAGGACAAGGGAGAGAAAAACCCTTTCAGCCTTAATTGAAAGGTCATCACGGGTCAGCCAGCAACCAATGATCAAACAGGGCCCATGTTGTCATGTGTCCAAGCCAAGACTTTCCAAATGCATTCAGAGTGGGATTGTGTACATGGGAGTAAGTCATGTTTGACTATATTTGCTCTTCAGTTTGTGAATCCAAACCTAATAATGACTGAGTTCCCTAGTTTTCAGATCTATAGTAATTACTGCACGCTAATGAATAGATCCAATAGAATTACATATGGCTTTTGCTATCTGGTTATGACCACTTTAAACAGTTGGGTGGTGGTTTATTTTCCCTTTGTACTGCGGTATTGGTCCTAGATCACGGTTATGGGAGAAATGTAGGGAAATTTTAAATATTCAATGAAAACAATCCACCTCACTGTCAGACATTTCCACTGGTTCCCAGCAATCAAAGACGGGTTGCCTCAAAACTTGAAAACCTGCAGATTTAACTACGGCTCCTCAATACCTTTATAAAGGTATTTTCTGAATTTAAGGTCATCCAATATCTGAAAGTAGTATTTTTAATTGTAGTGCGTATATTTGTTGTGGTGCCTAGTTAAACGGGAGTAGGTCCACTTTCCAACAGGACATATGTTTCTTAACATTGTTTTACCAATCATAAAACTTACAAATGGGGCGCAGTCCATTGAAGGGTTGCGTGGTTGTAAAAATTTGAATCACAAATTTTCTCCCTCCTGATTCTATCCTTATTTTTTCAAGAAAAACACTTATTGCTCTCTTTATTTAAAGGCTCCAGAGATGTTTTCTGTTTAGACGTGGCTCAGATGGTGGTGGTGATGCGTAGAGGAAGCGGAGAGAGCGACTTAATATCATTTAGAAGTGTGATTACATAGATGTGTAATAAAAATCGCAGTTGTTTTTAACAGTTAATCATGCAGCCCTGGTCCATTTCATTTACTTACTCAGGCCTTTGTGTTCCCGAAGGAACATAAACCCTCAAAATCATCACGTAATTGCTTTTATCATTAATAAAAGTGCTTGATGAGATTTCACATGGGATTGTTAGACGGAGGTCTGTTGATGCATGAATGTGCCAGGGTTGTGTGCCGTGCAGTCGGAAACTGTTGATGACAGGACTCTGGATCTTTATTCTGTACATTGTTGTGTGAGGAGTCATCAGGCCTCAGTCACACATTCTACTGCGCCTCAGACTTCAGCCCGCCACTTTGACCAAGACGTTCTTATGTCACACTTTGTAGGTTTTATTGTGCTAATCTGTATGAGTCTTTTGTGTCCTTTATTTCTATCAGAGAGAGTGTCTATATATACAGTTGTTTTTCCTCTGCCGTTCAAGCCTTCTTTGAGAGAGGGAAATGGTCCATTGTTTTTTTTTTGGGGGGGGGGGGGTGCCGTTGGCAGGCATCCAGGAAATGGTGAGACGGCCATCCCGTTATGTTTATACGGGATGTGGAATGCCGTCTGTGGATTGGAGGCAAAGTACCTGGCACTGAAACAAATCCGACTTGAAGAAATGACTGTGTTTAACGCAACTGTAAATAGCTCTGTTGTGTTTCATGTCTGTAAATTACTACCTGTCATTGTTTTCTTGCATTTTTATGCAGTTTCTTTTAACCTCTTCACACAAATACACGCACATCTTAGCAAGCACTCTGTTTGTTCACAGAGGTGACTCTGAAGGTTCACCTGAGCGATGCCAGTACCCACCAGCCCTTGGGAGGGGCGGCCGTACAACTCTTCTCCAACCACACTTTGATAACCACAGAAACCTCATTGGCTGATGGTAACACCTACCTGCGCTTCCCCTTCCGCCTTGGGACCCTACTGGTCATCACTGCAACTAAACAAGGATATGTGCCAAACTCTGTTCCCTGGACACCCTCCAGAGTGCCTGGTAGGATTGATGTATATATGTATTTATTTGTGTGTTTGTACTGTAACTATTTTTTGGCCAAATGTATCATGAAAGTTTTCTTTTGTATCATGAGTGTTTGTTTAAGTAATGTGTTTGCAGGTTGATTTCCTCCTGTGCTGCCAGGTTGATCTGTGTGCGTATGAGAGTTAGTGCCAGGTGTGTGAGCTAATGAGTGGCCTGCTCCATTTCTAATTTATTACAATAGATGCCAAAACTCAGCAAGGGGGCTGAATTAGCTTCCCTTTCTCACACACACACACACACACACACACACACACACACACACACACACACACACACACACACACACACACACACTCTTGCACATTGCACACACACTCACACATTGCAAAGCTCCCAAGAGGCTGCACCACAGCGTGTGAGAGTAATAGTACTTTGTGGTGGTGGGTGGGAGGTGGGGGGGACTGGCCGGGTTATTAAGAGCCAACGGAACGGCGGCCAATTGGATTATCACGCTTACCAGTTCTGAACAATAGAGGAGTGAAAGGAAGGAAGGAAGAGGAGAAAAGTGTAGTTTGCTGGGTCAGACTTCTGTCCTGTGCTGCCGAGTGGAAGCAGGACTATTAAAAATGCATCGAGCTTGCTTAATGACCTGTCCTGTCTGATGGTAATCAGTCAGTCGTCAGGTAGACTGCAGTTTGTTTCCCTTTTTGATTTCCAATTAAATCTGTCAGTCAATGCAATGCATTCATGCTCACTTTGGTTTTATTTTTGTTCCAGTGTTTACATCCATCAGTCTCAATCTTCTACCAGAGAGAGCAGCTACTCTGATGGTGTATGACGATGCTGTGGAGATTGTTTCAGACCTTCAAGGTAATTTTTATTCCCCGTGCCAAGAAGGTTATGTTTTCACCTGCATCTCTTCCCATTTGTCAGCCACTTTATGCAAAAAGTGCTATAGTGAGTCAATGAATCTTGATGGAGTGGTGGGGGAATGAGCCGAAGAAAAACCTGTACAATGATGGTGTTGAGCTGAATCCCAAGACAGAAATACCAGTTATTTTCCTTTTCTCACTGTAAGATAGATTGTTCAAAGGATGCAGTGGGGGAACAGCACAAACAGTGTGGGAGAATCAATTTAATAGTTGAAATCTTTTTGTTAAACTTGATCTGGCCAGGAACTTCAAACACAGTTTTTGTCAACTCTCCACAGTCTCTCGTAAATACTGTAGCTGTGGTCATTGTGTAATAATCCAGAGTTCAAGAAGTGTATCTCAGCTGAATCCCGGTCTCAGTTTAAAAAAACTAAGCAGTTAGCATCACCATGGCAAAATTCAACTGCAGTTGGAACCACCCCCTCCTAATATTAGAAAGAATAATTCTGCTTTTATTTACATTTAAGAATAATCTATATTGGAATAGAAAGGTGTGATTACTGCAAGGATCCGTATCAAACAAAGATGTTTTCCATAAAGGTTGTTGAATAAGATTTGCGGGCTGCATTTTTTTCTGCAGCAGCGTAACACCTAATTTAGAATGGTAACATGTATTTTGGTTACAAAAGATATTCTTACTTTAATAGCCTATGCATATCTCACATTTTAACCAGATTCATCACAATTTTTGACAACCATATGAAACACAGAATTTCACACATTTGATAAAAATGAGACTATAATCTCGAATCTTTAATAAGCAATATTCATTACCCTCACTGCGACATTCATGGGCCTACTGCCATGGGGGGCAGTTGAATAATAAGAGCTGCCGATCGTGCTCTTTAGACAAACACATGAATCCGTCTCTCTTTGTTAGTCAGCCTCTTTGTTAATGTCTGTGTAATTACATTAGATAAGGATACTCTGAGAATCAATTTTGTGTCTTTGTCTGGGGAGTCTTTTGTATGTCTGTGATGGACAAGGGAATAATAAAAAGTGTCAGCTGTGTTGTTTGACAAGAAAGCTATGCAGACACCCAGAGACATACAGACACCATTTACCCGTAAACGTCCTGAGTGCACACTGCCCACAACACGTGCCCCACTGGAATTTCTGCGCCGTCCGACACGCTCCGATTGTCTCAGTGTTGTGAACATGGGAACCCAAGAGAGTGATAAACCTTGGTGTGTGGAATGAAAGAAGAATGAAAAGGAGGGAAATAGACAGTGTTTCCACATCCGGTGACAAAAACAAGTAACTGGATTTGTCACCCCTCCAAAAAAAAAAAAAAAAACATTGAAAAACCCTGGCATTCCTGTACGCACTGGAAAAGAAAGAAACTCAATTTATTGTGCAAATTTAATTTGGATGTGTCAGTCTTTGGCTCTTACTTGAGGGGTTGTATTAAACATCATTTTAGGGGATTTTTGCATCATTAGACAGATCTATTGGGAACAGAAGGGGTCAAGTCCAAAAAAATCAACGTACTCTGAAGAAGGGAGTACAAACGATCAATATTTATAAGCAAGTTTTGCAAGAAAACAAGCTTAAATATGCTTATAATAGGCAGGCTTGGCAGCACTTGAAATAGACTAGGAGGTTGATACTGTATATGTTGAAAGTGGGGACATGGGTGGAGCATTTGCAGAGAACAGGGGAGAAGGGGGGGATGGGCAAAGCAGTGTCCAACAGAAGGAGGAACAGATGAGGTGAAAGTGGAGGGGAAAAAGACTCAAGGAGTTGAGGAAGGGAACACCCAAAGAGCAGAAAAGGGGGTCAGTTCCTTTCTCAAAAACAAAGCAGAGGACCGACTTATCGGAACATGAAGAGCAGGCTTTAGGCTGAAACATGATATTACAAAGATGCACACACTGCAGACCCAGAGTAATTACCTAAATACATGTAGAATATAACTAGCAAATGCTCATATTCTGCTGGCTCTGTGTGTCACGGCTGAGGAATGTGCACTCGGCACGGTCGAGCCACAATGACATCACTTTGCTGAGTCCGGCAAAAAGCAGTTTTTACTCTTAATAGCATTTTATCTATAACTTTTTGTGAACGTCAAGTAGACCCTGGGCAGGAAGCAGCGATGGGAAGAAATTGTATTGCGTGGCAAAATATTAGAAAGATGCATCTCATTGGCAGAGAGAACAAGCCGAGCAAGGCATTACTTTATCGATCTGGATTCACCTCCATTAAGCTGAATTTATAAAAAGCATTAGGCAATGAAGATGAGTAGAAATTGCTTTGTAAAACATCCTGTACTGGAGCTTAAACTTGACACTGGTGTGGTGACCTATTGAAGTGATTACTTCAATATGTCACATTTCTTTGTATATATGTTGCTGGAGAGTTATTCTCCACTATATTTTCATGTGTACCGACATCAAATTCAATTCAAGACGGGACAGCATGCACTGTAGTGTGTCTTACGGAGTTCAGTTGAAAACACAGTGTGATCAGCTCTGATGTTTTATATATTTGAACATTTGTAACTGCAGGGCAACCCGCACCGGGGCTGAGCTATCAGCTATCACAATGTAAGATTAAAAGAAAAATATTGACACTGGATGTGACATTCTGACGTCTCCATATCTGTCACTCCAAAAGGTGGCAGTGGTCTGTCCAGTGTTCAGTTCCAGCGCAGAGCCCTAAGTCTTCCTTCCAACACATCCTACGCCAACCTGACTGCTCTGCTCACTGTGGCCAGCTCCCCCTCGCACATTCAGCACTTTCCCTATCTGCAGGTCCTCAGCAGCAACGGCACAGGTGAGGACTGTCTTTGAGGAGGGAGGTACTGTAAGCAGTCTGTGCGAGAGATGACTGGGCAGAAGCTGCTGGGGGTGGGGGGTAGAGTAGAGGCAATGGTACATCAGAAAGACCCTGAAGAGGCCCCTCTGTCTGACCTTCTGAAACACAATAACCCATGTGTGCTCTGGTTTAACACAAGTCCTGTGCTGCATGTAGTCCACAGCTGTCTCCCAGTTCAGGGGCTTCATTCTCCAAAGGCTGCATTTGAAAACTGATTGCGTCATAGCCAGCGCAACGATGCTGTCCCATTGGGAAGAACCCTTCAGACATGGGTGACAAACACAGCCTTCTTTAGCTTAATTTGGAGAGTTCATCTGGTGTTTGAAAGCAGCATAGAAAAGTCTAATGTTGGTCCGGTCGTCTCTAATGAGTGATAGAAGTCTCAGAAACTTGAGGCAGAAAGTCTCTGGACCTCAGATCTGATGTGTAATGTAGGGAGCTCAGAGGGCTCACCACCTCCTGCCCTCTCTACATGAACTAACACTGGCTGTGATCAGGCTTCACCCAACTGATTGGATGTTACTACCACATTCCAAGGGCTGTAGCCCATCCAGTCTTTGTAGACTGTGTCCTGTGGAGGATGCAGCCCCTGAATTGGGACACAACTCACATCTCTCTGTCTGTGTGTTGGATACATGGATGTATAATTTTTTCTCCTTCAGCTTCAATACTGAAAGGATCCCCCTCCCCACAGCATGTCCCCTCTCCCTTCAGGCAACATCGGCATACTTGTGCTTTGAAATACTTCCCAATCTTAGGCTCGGTTTTTTTTCACTCTCCGACCGGTTTCCTTCTTTTCTATGTTTCCCTTGTTTTCTTTCCTGTCTGTCTTTCCTCTGACAACTCTCCTTTATCTACGCTGTTTTATGTCTCTCCCCCCCCCCCATTCCTCTGCCCCCTTTCCTGCACACCTTACTCCCTCTGCTTCCTTTCTGCTGCATTTTTGTCTCTGACACTCTCTTGCTTCTCTCACAGGGACAGAGAAGCTGTTTGAGTTGACTCCTGTAGCGGCAATTTCTGTTCACTTATTGGCCAGTGATGGAGTGGAGCTCCAGGTGAATCAGCCAATCACGGTCTCCGTCCCCCTGCTGGCTGACAGTGGCCTGAAGGAAAATGATCACATCCCAGCTTGGAGATTTGACCCGCGTTTGGGTATGTACTGACCGAAACGCTTTCCCCGAAAGCTTTTCTTTCGTCAAAGTTTATACCGATGGATGAATGAATGAATTCATAAAATCGCAAAATTACGTCACGGTAATCTGCAAAAATTATAACACAATTGCTGGTAAATGTCACAAGATTGAACTGTCGATTTATAATCTTCTTAAACTCTTGTTGAAATTAGCCGAACAATGCTGGCGTGTGAAGTCGAGACCCTTGAAATCCTGTCTGGACCCACAGATTTAGTTGACTAGACTCTGTGGATGGAACATCCTGCTCTCTGACACACCCTGCTCTACTTGGACATGCAGGGCTGAGACATGTCTGCTACACAACAACCTTCATGTACATTAGTCTCACATTTCGAGACCTATTGTCTCCCCACAGTACATTTGTGCTGCACCAGTGCCAGAGTGCAGTCTATAAGAACCCATTATAATTATTTAATCTGTTATCCAGAACCGAGACAATCATTTGATCAATCACTCATTCACCTTCTGTTTTAAGTTTGATCGATAAATGATTTGAGACTTAAAAAAAACAAAACCATGTCATAAATTTTTTTTTTAGGGTATTTTGGTGCTGCAAAAAAACCCACTTCTCATCAAAACTCTCTGATGTAACAAAAAAAACTGAAAGTTAACAATGAGCTGAATTTTTCTAAAAGGCTGTGTAGACTCGAGTGGAAGAGCAAAAGTGGGGTTGTAGTTAAGTGCATTTGCCTCTCTAATAGGATATTCGGACCTTTACTGCAATAGGCGTTATGACAAAGGACGGTAGACCTTCATCAGATTGCAATGTCTGGTTTGTGAATTCAGCCTTTTTTTTTAATAAAATTTGATTGTGTGATTAAACAAAGACACTAGTTGAATGTTGTTGAGGCAGTTATCTGGTTTTCAGTTTTATTGTTTATGAAACATCCTGAAAATACATTTAAAAGCCAGAACACTGGCAGAACCGCTGAATGTCAACTTCAGCATTGTCTTCCAACTACATTTTACTCTTCTTTTTTTTTTAACTTTTCATACACTCAATAAGGAAACTGTTAATAATGAAAATAATTTTCAAATTAATGTATAACAACAAATGTTAATTGTAGCCCTACTCTTTGAGGAAATTCCTGTTTTGATGACATTCTCTGAACAGATTGTTGTCAAATGCTAGGTGGACTTGGTGAAGGCTTCTAAGAGGCTATCAGTGGTAAAAATCTAGCCCGTCATTGCTCTTGTGATAGTGTAAAGGATCTCAAGACTTGCTTTTAAAAAGCCCAAAGTATCAACAGCCAGTGCTTATTAAAAAGGGCTTTGATAAAAGCTGAAAGAACACACGCATTTGTAGCCTACACGAAGCCTGTAGCAGCGACTTTTTCCACAACAGACGCCTTCCCTGGACCTCTCTCCAGGCTACAGCTCGTGTTCCCTAGCAACCCACCAAATAAGTAACAAAACAAGAGCTCCTGATTGAGTCTCTTCGCTGAGCGGCTAAGTGTGTGAAATGTTTAAATGTGTGTGGTAACACGTGTTAAAAAAAAGATGAAAAACAGACACGACGAAAGACCATTTAAGATCCTGCTGCCGCCTGTTATTGGCAAACTTGAGGCTGTTAAATGTTCCGTCCTGTTTACACAGACAACACACACGCAGATGCAGACTCAAGAACCAGTTTCTCCTGTATAACTGACATTTTCTGGCATATTGTTAGGTGTTAAGCGAGCATGGGATGGCATGATGTCATGTGCAAACAGATCAAGTTCACATGTTTTGTGTGCGAATGTGTGTGTAATAGATAAACAGACCCACCTTGATCCCACGTGTTCTCAGATCTAAGTAAAGACCACTGACAACATGAACATGGAATTTCTCTATTGCTTTTCGTGTGTGAGGAGCAGTAGTTGTATATCGCTTATATTGACAGTATAACAGAGCTGTTGTCTGACTGTGTGGTTTATTGTGGGGCAGCGTGGGAACAGAGTCATTAAATGTCAAACTGGCCAGCTCCACAGAGAGGACTCCCCTGTGGAAGCAACCGAGCCAGAACCAGGGGGAATCTGGGCAGGGCTGGGCTGGGCTTATGGCCTGGTTATTGGCTCGCTGAGTCACACAGCCTCCCTTATGTCTCTCTGCCTCTGCTCACCTTATCTCTTCTTCCATTCCTCATTGTCCATTCTGGTTTCCTCTCCTTCAAATGCTTTTCTTTCTTTCTACATATTTGTCCATTCCCAATACGAATATCCTCTTTGTCCCTTTTTGTTTCCTTCCTCAGTAAGATCAGCACTGATTCCACGGTCTTTGATGTTGCATAACTGCCTATAAACACAAGAACAGAGTTGCTCTCACCATGCTGTTTCTGACGGGGAATTATAAAGGCACATGCAACTGTTTCCTTTGGGAGCAGATTTTCTGTGACTCTATTAATCAGTGTGTTGTGGTTACGTACCGGCACTGCTGGAGCCGCTTTTGTGCTCAGTGTTGTTCTTTTCATCAAGTATTTCCATGAGTGTGGAGGTTCATCATGGCCCACTGGGTCACCCCTGATTAATCGATGCGAATGCAAATGTTGTGTGTTGTAAATTGAAGGCACAATCCTACATTCACGAGCTGAGAGAAGGAGAAAAACATAGGAATAGATGGCTCTAAAGTTCTAAAACAGATGGCACTGATATTATTATTGAATGAAAACAGTTGTCATAATGTTGGAAAAAAAAAAACAACCTGATATTTCTTGACTGTCCTGATATCCAACACACTGTTAATTCTGAGTAAGAAGATTGTTTGTATGATGTGATGTTGGCCTGTGGGTGGCAAGAATAATAATGCTGATTCCAACATCTCCTGAATGTAAAGTTGTTGTATTGCCTGTTAATTTTTCCTCTTTATAAAATCCGGCCACAGGTGTGCTACCACCTACAATCAGACTGGTTTGTGTACAGTCCTGGGGTGGATTGTAGGATTGAGTCAGAATACTGCTTTAAAGCAGTATGAGGAGAAGTGTGTGGATTAAGAATGAATTGTTGTTGTTGATGTGTGCCACACTCCACCTCTATATGGTCGAGGGTGAGTGTGCCCTTTTGTACTCAAGAATGCAAGCATGCATATTGAGACAAACCTGCTCTCTTGGCATTTGACTACATGGTGCCTCCCTGTGGCTGAGTTAAGTACTGCAACAGTACTTTTCTTCTCTAACTTGAGAGCCAGGATAGATGCGTTTTTATTCATTGAGAATTTAGGTCTCTCACATTGGATAATTATGACATTAGGCAGAGTAGTCTTTGCCTAAATTACCCTGACGACTGAGGTTATGTCTCTGATGCTTTTTGCCTCTTTGGTACTGATATTAAAAACTACCAGGCTGATTTTCAAACAACTTGGTGGAGGTTTGGGACATGAGCCAAAAGAGCACCCATTAACTTTTGTTGCTGATCTGAATCACAGGACAATACACAATATTTCTGTCACTTGTGTTAAGTTTGAGGGTGTTTTTGACAGAGTATTGAGAAGCTAAATCGAAAGACTTTGCATACGCAGTGGGCGAAGGTGTTAAACTGTTCTCGTGATTCAGATTCAGAAAACTTCATTGGCGACAGGCTTCACTTTTTATTCTCCAGTCTCTTCGGATAAACAAAAAGGCCATTTTTTTGTTCCTCTCAGTAGCAACTGAGAAATTAGCATGCACCAAGGCAACTTCTAACTGCAGTTATAATTGGTTCAGAGGAGCTGATGAGGCAGCGGGTCTCTGAAGTCTGTGGTGTTTCCTCAACACTTGACCCACATTTCTGTAAATTTAACTTCTATTTAATTTGTGTTATTGTGTAAACACATTGTTTAATCATGTCTCGCAGTTCATTAGATGGTGATGGTATTCACAAGGATGGAGCCGTGCCGTCAGTGCACATACACAGTCCTGACATATTGAACATTTAGAGACGCTTGACACCTGAAGTTGTCCTTTTTTTTTTTTTTTTGTGGAAACATTATGCAAACCTTAGTTGAGTTCTGTGCTCTTTGACTTTTGGTCGGGTGTTCCTTGAATGCTGAAGGTGACAAGATTTCATCACCTCCAGCTGTAAAATCCAGCTGCAAATGACTGTGTTCACCCAGGTTTTGTGTTCCCATCAGTGTCCAATGGAGCTGCAGCCCATAAACACCTGTGTCTACTGAATCATTTGACCCAGCCCCCCCGCCCCAAACCCTTAACAGATAAGCGGTATAGAAAATGGATGGATGGAAGGATGAATGTTGATTGACAACGTTCCTATTGCAGGAATGAAAGCCAGATGTTAGCAGGTTGGTTGACGAGTGGAAAATGGACTTGACTGGAGGTTTTCCCAACAGAATTAATCAGAGTGAATTAGGGCTTTGCTGCAGGTCATTTTATTTGTCACTTTGTTTGCTACTGTGCTCTGTAAACATGGTTCAAATGTAGAAAAACTATTGCTAAATTCAATTTCACGCTATGATTGTGTGTTTATACAGGCGCCTGGATCAAGAGCAGTTTGGGCCATGTACGAAGGGAGGGCAACCAACTGAGTCTGACCTACATTGCTCCTCAGCTGGGTTACTGGGTTGCAGCCATGTCCCCTCTGCACTCAGGTGATAATCTTAGTCTGCTCCGACACAGATCCTACACCACTTGCGTTTATTATTACAGCATATTATTAAAATCTCTTAACAATTTCTGTCCCGAAACGAGAATATTTAAGAACACAAATCATTATAATAACAACGGACCACTTTTTGGCAGTGAGTGAAAATCCTTTTTCCTAATTTCATCTGGATTTTCTGTTTCTTTTTTCTCCTTCCAACAGGTCCAGTGGTTGCGAAGGACATCAGCACATACCACACTGTCTTTCTGTTGGCCATACTGGGAGGCATGGCTCTCATTCTTCTTTGTCTTCTCTGCCTCCTTTTGTACTATTGCAGGTTTGTGTGACACGCTGATCCTTTTAAGTCTCACAAATTTCCATGGTCATATATTACTTTCTAAGACTATAAGATGCTGCCAGATTTGCCAAATAGAGGCAGCATTTTGACGTCAAAAATATCCAGTAACGTGAAATTAATAAATGGAGAAAACTGTTCTGGCCTTCTATTCTGATGTAAACTTTATCAAAGCAACAGTATCACAACAGTACCAGTGTGTCATCAAATGAAGCTAAATGCACGGAAATAAAAGTAGCAGATCACGTTGAATGTCAGTTGGACACGATGTGTAGAGAATGAGAGTTGTTTCGGCCGCCGTCAGTAATTTGTTGAATTTAAAGAGATCTTTCTGAGCAAACTGTTGCCTCTGTTGTCTCTGCTCTCCAGACGTCGTTGTTTGAAGCCTCGAGCGTCCCACCGCAAGCTAACTCTGTCCTCCGGTCTTGACAGTAGCAAGAGGGACCAGGCCACCTCCATGTCCCACCTCAACCTTATCAGCAATGAGGTCCGTCCGACTCCTGCGCTCAGTCGTATATAACAGAGAGGACACTTCTTTTAACTAACATCAGACCAGTTCAAGCTCCGTGTGTCTGCTGTGGGGGAGAGACAAGGAGAAGCTCTGATGAATTTCTCTGTTTTAAACAATTTGTACTCTCAGAAAAATGCTCAGGTTTTTCTTGGTCTGTTGTAAAACCAATTAAAATGTGATGTTTTTCTTGTGCGTGTTAAGTTGAATTAAATACATGTTTTATCTTCAGGTGCAGCTGGAACTCGTATCTACAGCAACTGAGCCTGACATGACCACACCAATGCTGAAGCCTTCTCAGTATGAGCGTCAAGACAATCAACGTCAGCATGGCCTAATCCATCCCAGCAAACACAGTCGCTTGTCTCTGGCCAACAACAGCCACCATGGCTCCTCTCTGGGCAACCTGACGCCTCGGAGCAGAGACTACCGGCAGTCTGTGGAGACAGTCCAGTTGAAAGCTGCCCTTTCATGTGGAACTGACAGGGGCTACCGTCAATCATACACCTCCGTCTGCTCCTCCAGCAACCATATTTCAGATGGACTGTCATCAGCCAATCACGGTCAGGTGTCAGCAAATCAGCTGAGCAGCATTGGGATGATTGATTGCATCTCCCCTTCCTCTCCTCCCCACTCCCCCTGTAGAGCTGAGGGGGGTGAGTGCAGGGGCCCTGAATACCTTCTGTCGCGGTCTGTTGACCACCTGGAGCGTCCCAGTCCCCCATTACTGTCCCGGCCGGGCCAGCTGCTCTGCTGTGGATCTGTGGACCTGCTGAGCGGAGGAGAAACCTACCCGAGGGTGCGGCCCACACTAGTGATCCCCGCTCACTACATGCGCCTGCCAGGGGAGCATCCACTGTCGGGTCAGGCCCTGCTGCTGCAGACAGACCAGCAGAGTGACTTGGAGACCATTCAGGCTGAACTCAATGCCTCACACCCCCAGCAGCCTCAGGGGCAAACTCCCACAGACTGTGTCCCAGGTCCCAGCAAGCAGGGTGAAGCAGAGAAGCTCGGCCTGTCAGAATCTATGTCCATTCCGACAGCACTCGGGGACTCGGGTCTGGTGGAAATCAACAGTGAAGACACCCTGCTGGCTGAAAAGACTCTAATGGAGCTAAGAGGAGGGAAGCCTCTCCCTCACCCTCGAGCCTGGTTCGTCTCACTGGATGGACGCTCCAATGCACATATCCGACACTCCTACATCGATCTTCAGCGGGCAGGTTGTCACAGCAACTCAGCAGGAGCAGGAAGTCAACACGATAACGGCAGTGGCAGGAGGCATGGCAACGACGCCAGTCTGGACTCTGGTGTGGACCTGAATGAGCCAAGAGTGAGCCGCAGGGGGAGAGAGGCAGAGCAGGAGGAAAGAGACGTTGAGAAACACAGGACAAAGGGCACCTCATCAGCTACGGCCTACACTCAGCTGGTGTATGTGGATGATCTGGACGTGGGAGGCAGTGAGGAGGAGACGCCCAAGTGTGGCCCACAGGACAGCAGATTAGTGCCCATCCTGTCTGACGTGGTGGATGGTCAGGGAGAAGATCAGGTGAAAGAAGATGTGGAGGGGGTTCAGATACAAGAGGAAGCCCCCTCACTCTCTTCCCCCTCCCCTACTTCTCCTCCTGTACCAACACCAGAGGTGGAGACTTTCAGGACTGATCACGCTCTGCTGTCCATCTCTCCTGATGACGATGCAGCACACGAGGACGGAGAGGAGGAGAAGAAGAGCCCTTGGCAGAGAAGAGAGGAGCGACCCCTGCTGGCCTTCAACCTCAAATGAACCACGAGCGACCCCTTATCCACGACTCCTCTCTTCCCAGATCATAATGAGAAGGATATATGCATTTAAACATTGCCCATTTTTCTTTATATAGCACTGAGAATATATTTCAGCACTGGGAATCCCTCCTAGTCCAGAAATGAAGGGACAAATCAGATCCCTCACAAGCTTTCAGATCTTTTTTTTTTTTTTAAATGACCACTGTTGTATTCCTTGACACGCTACTTAAGCAGATCACTTGTCAAGCCTCAAGAAGACACATGGACTTTTGAGTCAAGAATATTTTATGCACAACAAATGTATGCCTTTTTTTTTTTTTTTTAAATACATAAGCCTTGTTAGCAGAAGAGACAGTAGATTGGTGGTTCTCACTAATGACAGACTGCAGGGACCTTTTTTTTCTTGAGCCATATTGGTCTCGGACAACTGACAGTAAAAGCTGGGGACACGATGCACTCATTTACAGTGAGTTATAATCCCAATTTAGCCATGCTGGCAGAGTTTTTGCAGAAACAAAACAGGAGCAGGTCATAATAATCTATTCATATTCGGTGAAGAAACTGTTGTCTAGTGGGTTCCTGGGCCTAGTTAGGGCAGCACCATTGCGGGCGTTGCACTTGCACAACAATACCAAGAGCCACCCTTGACATAACCATGTGCTTTGAATGGAATCTGTCACTAGATTCCAGTTCATCGGAAGTCTGTATGGGTATTTACATGAGCTACACAAGGGAAAACATTTTTTGAACCGAAGAAATTTAACCACTACCTGCACCACATTGTGATCAGAAAATGTGACACTCCACTGTGCTGGTGGATAGGATTTAATACCACTACTAGACCGTAGTTTTGCCCAGCGTAATTGTGAGGTCTAATAATATGAAGGGTTTTGTATGAGTTGAACCACTGACTGTCATTGTTTTGCTTGAAGGTTATGCATCACTTTTATATGCCTGCTTGCCTTTTTTTTTCTCCTCAATATTATTTTTAATTGCCAACATGAAGTATTTTAATCTGAAAATAGGCTTTTTTATTTCTGAAAATATGTTAAGGGCTTTTCTTCTTCACCTGCCTTACTTTTAGTTATGAAAACACATATATCTGAAACCAAATTCTAGTTGCTTGCTGTGTTTCATCTTAGTTGAACCATTTCCCATGTTCCAAGTGCCTTCGAACAATTGGACTCCACAGCAGATTTGTGGAACCGTTATTTATTTCTCACCTTCTTTTGCCTTCAGCTTTTCTCCTCTACCTCAGCCTTCCCTTTCTCGCCCACTTGCAAAAGAGTGCATGCAGTAAACTTTCCTCAGCGCTAGTAACGACAAGCTACACAGCAGATATGGTAGCACATGTCTGGCGGCTGCTACATTCCTCTACGTTGATCAGCGAATCTCTTCTCAGATGTTTTCAGTGTAGCCAAATGGCGATTGTGCGTGTGAAGCTAAACTGCAGGTTCTCTCTGTGCATTTACTTGTCTTTGTGGTGAAAGGGTGAATCAGATGCAAGCGGTGGTAGCGTCCATCTGCGATGCTGCTGAGCTTTTCTTGTGTGACTGCGTGTAAGAAAGTGCTGAGGAATAATCAAAATACATCCACTTAAGGTTCATGTAGTCCTAGCAGTCATATTACTGAGTGTGTATAGTTCTTTCCTTTCCTCTACCTGGTTCAACTGAGCTGTGAGGTGGCGTTGTGAATGGCCTCGCCTCTTTAAGTATTCCGGAGCCACTTTTCAGTTATAAAGCAGAGTTGCAACCATTCATCCTGGGTGTGTAAATCGGTTGCTTGCATTATATTTGAAGCCTATTATTCTGAATAAACAGCAAAACTGGAACTATTTATGCGTCTGTGTTTGTATTGTTAAAAAAAAAAGGTCATTGATATTGTATTAATGATTAAAAAAAATTCACCCATTGTTTCAAAAGAGCTGTAACATTAATGAACATCAAAATCCCATGGTCAATGTTGCTTTCTGATAATTTTATTAGATGTTTGTGTCGATTTTTATCTGATGCGTTACAACGGTGAAGACAATTCTTGCACTATTACTTAACAATATGATGTGATATGATTACAATACATTTGCAGAACATCAAAATAAATGTAAGAAAAATGCAATAAAAGTTATGTTCCATATTCCCAGTTGAATTCTAATATATGGTACTGATTTTCATTCTATTGGTCACATATCATGGAAGCCATTGCAAAAGAATTTGCAAAATATGAAACAATACTTTTTGCACAAATTATTTACATAAAATAACTAAATAATGAAATAAAATGCACTGAAAAGAGGCATGTCTGTAGTGTCAATCTAGTATCAATGCTACTCATTGGGAGTCTTTAGGCCAAATGTCATGTAAATTATTGAAAACAGGTAATGCTGAACTTTGCAGTATGGAAAAAAATTGGCATTAAATTATAAATGTAGAATGTGGGAGAAGACGATGCTATTAAAGTGATACGTCTGATACTTCCAGTCTTTCACGAATATCTGGTCCTATTGTCACATAGCTTGAAAGTTATAGAAGAGGAAAAAAAGAATACCAGAGGTGATAAAATGCATGGAAACGAGGTGTGTGACTTGGGAGAACCTAAATCACGATTCCTCCTTGTCAGTATTAGTAGCTGGAGAGTTGAGGTATCCTCTTCGGGAGTTTGGCTCTGTTCTACCTCCACTGGCCCAGGGGTGGCGTTGTTTCCACTGGCATTTTCTTTGTTTTTCCATCTCCCGTTGCCCGTGATCTCTATCAGACGGTGGCTGACTTCCTTTTTTTTTTTTCTAAAACATTTTTATGATGGCGGAGGACAGTGAATCCGCGGCCAGTCAGCAGAGCCTGGAACTAGACGACCAGGACACCTGCGGGATAGACGGGGACAACGAAGAGGAGAATGAGAATATGCAAGGGTGCGGATGGCCTGTCCGGTCCGGTAGAGAAGCACAGGGACGATATTTCAGGCAGCCTGGTTGAGCGATACCTGTTTATATGTGTGCTCGGCCGGGATGGCTAACGCCGTTAGCTAGCTACCCGACACAAACACAGCCGGGCTGGCTGCTGCAGGGCCGTTGTTTCAAGCTAGTAGCCGCTCAAAAAAATGATAATTTCAAACATAGCCAGTATTGTAATTTTTTATCTGTAACTGTGTCAGCCTCCGCCTTAACATGTACACCCGCAGCTAGTGTCCCGACAGAATGAAATGATAACGGACAACCCTCTGCTAACGGTGGGCTAGCTCAGCTGTCATTCGTTGCTATGGCAGCTAGCCTTAGCTATACGCCTCTCTGTGTAGGACTGTAAAAAAAAAAATTTTTAAAAGCGAGAAAAGCGAAGACTGATGTAGCGTGGGATTGTTTTCGTGTCTGTAGGAGTCCGGGGGGAGATTTGGGGGCAAAGAGGAAGAAAAAGAAGCAGAAGAGGAAGAAAGAGAAGCCAAGCTCGGGGGGAGCCAAGTCTGACTCTGCCTCTGACTCTCAGGAGATCAAGGTGAGATACTGACCCATGCAAACACAGTCATTGGTCTGAGATGATAAAAACACATCCTACCAACCACTTTATGGCATGCAAAACTACTGAGAGGACAAACTTTAAGTGTGAATGGACGTGACTCGTGTGATTATGATGATGATGATGATGATGGTGATTGTGATGATGGTGGTGGTAGCTTCAACAAACCTAAAGCAGGTCAGGGTTCATTTACATGGATGCTTGTGGTCTCAGAGTGCACCATTGTCATGTATTCATGATCTAACCTGGTGTCAGCTGCTTTGTCTTAGTCCTCTTTTAAGTGATCCTATGACATGTCAGTGTCAACCCTTCATCCATATTTCATGTTCATGTTCTTCAGCTTGCACAGTGAGTCGTTAATCTAAAACTATTCAAATATGATGGTCAAAAATGACATGACAGTCTACACCGGGGATGCATTGTGTCATTCCTGCTGTCTTTGACTACTATGAATCAGACAAAAAGACAAATGTCAAAGACTTTTGGTAAATGAACCCAATTCATCCTCAACTGTCGACATAACTGAGTAAAATGACCAGGCCTGTATTTGTAGCATGTTCCACAAACGTTTAACACCAGTATATCAAAAACTTGAAAAAATTTCCACAGATTTCAAGTTCCATTCACAGCCTGGAGGTGCTGGGTATTGAGGCTATTGTTATAAAATGTAAATAACCTTAACTGAAAATACAGTTTCAATCACAGTTCTAACCATGTGGGACCTATTTGAACATTGTTTGGATTTTCTTACGGGTGATTTCCACACCATAGTAAATATCGTGATATATGCATTAAGTATTTATCAGTATCGGAAAACGGCTGAAATCAAGGATACCAATGTGAATCTAAAGAGAATATTCTGTCTTTTGGCAAATGAAATATTACACATTATGTGTTACATGTCCCACATGTCTGGAGAGACTATTGTTTTGCATTCAAATACCCCCATATAAATGTCTCTCCTCTGAAAACAGAATCCTGGCCTGCCCATTCAGAAGCTTCAGGACATCCAAAGAGCCATGGAGCTGTTGTCCTGCCAGGGTCCAGCAAAGAGCATCGACGAGGCATCCAAGCACAAGTACCAGTTCTGGGACACACAGCCAGTGCCCAAGTTAAGTAAGTAAGATGCAGACAAACCCTTGTTGACTGAAAACAGGCAGAGAGAGTAAGAATTAACAGATAGTGCAGATTTTAGTCATGCCGCAGTAATGTTCTCGGAGAAAGTGCAGATATTTCCTGCTGCATAAGCTCTTAATTATCCTTCTATAATTAATTGATTACAAACATTTAAACTGTATGATTGTAGCAGAAGGGTTGATCATGTGTTCGTGCACTAGTGCCATCTAGTGGTTCTGCTGTCCATGCTGCCTAAAGCCAGTGTTTTGAAAGCATGTCAGCTGGGAGGTACAGCGGGGGTCCGGACATACTCTCTTGGCATGCCTCATGGCTTTAGATTAAGCTGGTTTCCATGACGATTCTTGGCTTAAGACCAGAGTCTGTGGCTAAAATGTGGGGTAAGGCAGTGGATCAACAGGAGCAGATTCTACTCGAGAAAACTTTATTTGGCATTGTTGGAGGGGCAAGTAACTTCTTAGATGACCGTAAAATGATTTTTTTGGTGTTTAACAGCAACTGTGATGTTTATGCAGATGAGGTGGTGACGAGCCACGGGCCGATTGAAGCTGACAAAGAGAATATAAGACAGGAGCCATATTCCTTACCTCAAGGCTTTATGTGGGATACTCTGGATCTCAGCAGTGCAGACGTAGTGAGTACAGTGGGTTGTCTCAAATACAAAGGCAGTAATTGCAACCGAGCAGAAAATAACAAGTTCGCTGTGTGTTTTTCAGCTGAAGGAGCTGTACACTTTGTTAAATGAGAACTACGTGGAGGACGATGATAACATGTTCAGATTTGATTATTCACCAAGCTTTCTCAAATGGTAAGTGTTCACTTTTGACAATGTGCTTCTTTGTCACTTAGCTGATGTTCAATCTGCTGCCCACCTAAGCTGTGAATATAACACTGATGACTCCCTGATCCATCTTGGTTCAATGTGGAGGATGCAGCCACATCGACTGAGACAGCATGAATCGTTACAAAGCAAGAAGTGAAAGTAAAAGTCTCACTGAGTGTATTATGGCTGCCTCTTATAATTAGTGTCATGTTAAAAGAATTAATTATACAGACTTGTCTTCAAAAAAATGCATTATGATTTGAATAAGTTTCATGATGGCAACAACTAACTGCCGTAGTTGTTACTGAAATTGCCTGTGTTTGTTCCATTTTCTGTGTGTGTGTTTGACATCCCCTACTCCCTCGCTCAAACGAAAAAAGCGCTCCTCCACCTTCTCTTGTCTTTTTATTTTCTCCGAAATATTAGCAGAACATGAAGAAAGTGACATGGTTCAGAAAGTGCAAGTGTAAGTAGAAGGATGGGAGATGTTGCTGCAGAATGTGCATTTTGAAGCAAGAACTTTCTGTTGTCATTACAAGGAATAATTCTAATCCCTCCATGACAACCAGGCGGTTATTCAGGGTGAGATCAGTGAAGGCATTGGCTCCATCACTGTAACTCCCAAAGATGATGCACCGTAATTCAGCTTGATTTTATGTTTACGTTGATGATAATCGTGTTTGGAAAGATCACACTGAGTCATGAGTGTGCAGACAGAATATGTAAAGACCAAATTTGAATGTGGCCAAGCTTCAGATACTTCCTGGACATCCACTCGAGTGTCTTGAGTAGATTGAATTAAAGAGGCGATGGGTCATTGCTTCATCTTTTCGTTGAAATATGTGTGAAAATTGGTTGTGTGTTTTCCCTCACGGTCACGAGTTTAAGTTGAGTCTGAACGCAGCCGAGAGCTTCACTGTTGCCATGGTTACAGGTTTGGTAGTTGAGGTATTCAGAGCTGAGAACTGTGTGTGTAGTTTGTACCCAGACCACAATTTAAAGCTTTTGCAGTATTGATTTAGGAATTTCATTTACCATCTGATTCCTACTGAGATGTTGACACCCCTCTGTCACTCTGTTACTGCAGTTTAAAGTGGAACTGGTATTCAGACGTATTTATCTAATCAGAATGTAAAATATTCAAATTATTTTATTGCACCACAACCGCACTACATGTCAACAGATGGTAAATTAAAACAAATGTAGATGTTGTTGAAGTTGTGTTGCAATGCAAATGTTATTGGTATCAGTGGGCGGGACGCTTCCGCCCAAAACTGTCTCTGCTCTGACGAACCATGTTCTCCCTTCTCAGGGCTCTGCGTCCACCAGGCTGGTTACCCCAGTGGCATTGCGGAGTGAGAGTTTCCTCAAATAAGAAGCTTGTTGGCTTCATCAGTGCCATTCCTGCAGATATACGCATTTATGACACGTGAGCACCCGTAACTGATCTTCTGTATTTATAGCAGGGCAATGATCAGAGTCTTCTAATGCTCAAGCCTCTTTCTTTCCCTCTGCTGCTGCTGTAGGTTGAAGAGGATGGTTGAAATCAACTTCCTGTGTGTCCATAAGAAGCTGCGTTCAAAGCGTGTCGCTCCAGTGCTAATCAGAGAAATCACGCGACGGGTCAACTTGGAAGGAATATTTCAGGCAGTATACACAGCAGGAGTAGTACTGCCGAAACCTGTGTCAACATGCAGGTAAATGATACTATAATCATGGAGCACATCAAAATGCAGTACTACAACAAATGAAAACATCTGCAGATGAAGTTATGCTCCAGTGCTTTAAATATATCTTTCAGACACAATTTAAAACAAACAAAAATCCACTGCTTTAAACCATAATTTGCAGCTCGTATTTTTTTTTCCCAGATAAAAGATCAATCTCCTAGCTGTTTTTTTTTAAATGACTTTAAGCACCACTAGCTGTTGTGAATTGGACCCACCCTCAGACTGTTTTTGATATCAGGATACGTGATTTAATTTGTGCTCACTCCAGTATGAAGGTCAAACACTCAAATGAAGAAACGACAAGCGTCATCTTTCTTTTTCATTTTCTCTGTCACTGCACAGGTACTGGCATCGTTCTCTGAATCCCAGGAAGCTTGTGGAAGTCAAATTCTCCCACCTGAGCAGAAACATGACCCTGCAAAGGACCATGAAGCTCTACAGATTACCAGATGTAAACACTTCTGTTCATCATCTCTCCAAACATCAAGTATTCACTACAGGAACTTGTATCAACATGTTTTAATATTTCCCTCATCCCAGAGCACCAAGACCCCAGGTCTGCGACCGATGGAGAGGCGCGATATCCGGCTGGTGACTGAGCTGCTACAGAAATACCTGAGGCGCTTCCAGCTTGCTCCTTCAATGGGAGAAGAGGAGGTGGCTCACTGGTTCTTACCCCAGGAGAATATAATTGACACTTATGTAGTGGAGGTATGCTGGATTCCTTTTCACGCCCCACACGATTGTGGTTTCTGTTGATCTGCCTGTTAAGATGGTTTCTCCATGTTTTCAGGGCGCTGGTGGTGTACTCACAGATTTCGCTAGTTTCTACACTCTGCCCTCGACTGTGATGCATCACCCTCTTCATAGGAGCCTGAAGGCGGCATACTCCTTCTACAACGTGCACACACAAACGCCACTACTGGACTTAATGAATGATGCACTGATCCTGGCCAAACTGGTAATGTTACTTTGATACTTCTGGAGCTCTTGTCAGGTTCATGAACTGGTGCTGTTCAAACTGCCATGTCCGGTCACATTTTCATCTCTCTTGCTGTGAGATGGGGCGGAGGGAAACCTTCAGGGTTGGAAGAATGAAGTATTGATGGGAATGCTTTGAATGGCTCAAAATACGGTTGCAAACTGGCGTGGAACCAGTTCCCCGTTAGCGGGAAAGGTCAAAAACAGCTGTGAGAACCCTTCAGTGCTTTCAGGCAGAAAGAAGTTGCTGCAGCGACTGTCATCGTTTTCAGTGGAAACCTGACAGTTGTGCCACCGCTGTGTGAGAGAGACAGAGCGGGAGTGAGAGAGAGGATGGCAGCCACCACTCTCATTTAGCCATCCAGCTGTTTACTGGCTCTGACAGATTTGGTGATGTTTCAAGTCTGTAACCTGTCACCTTGTCAAAAAACACAACAGTAACGTTGCTGGGTGGCAGATGTTGCAGTTGCCACTTGCTGTCTGAAGGCATTATCCCCCTGAGAAAGGAGGATGCCTGCAGAGATGCATAAAGAAGAAAAAAGGAAGGAAGTTGACTTCCATTAAGTAAATATGACCTGTGTTTAGATTTCCAAGCATCTAGCCAAGATGTTTGATGATTTGTCTTGCTGCCATGTCATCATCATTGGTGATTGTGACGCTATGATTCTGTGTGTTAAACAGAAAGGTTTTGATGTGTTCAATGCCTTGGATCTAATGGAGAATAAGGTCTTTCTGGAGAAGCTCAAGTTTGGCATAGGAGATGGAAATCTGCAGTATTACCTCTACAACTGGAAGTGTCCCCCGATGGACCCTGATAAGGTTGGTAACAGGATTTCCTCTTGGTCAGGATCCTCGAAGTCTCAGTCAGTAACTCAAACTTACTATCAGATTGAAATAAATTCAAAAAGAGTGAGAACAACGATCGTAGCATGAGTTGCTATAGCAACACAGAGCAGCTTCAGTGAGTTCACATAGCTATTTAACCACCAGCTCTTGATTCTGGGTCGGTATCAAAATCTAAAACTTGATGCTTATGTCTAATTAAATCTAACCTCCTGAAGCAAAAAGGTTCATATTAAGAAGAAAACTGCTCAGAATATTTGGTGATGTGTTCACAAGGTCATATTTAATTTAGTTTTTGGCAAAATGCAGCTAACAAAAGACAAATGTTTGTGTTTCAGGTTGGCCTCGTCCTTCAGTAGCTTGCCTCTTCAGGGCTGCTACACACACACACACACACACACACACACACACACACACACACACACACACACACACACTAATCCAGAGGTGGTCACAGCCTCTCACAGTTCCGTACCTGGACTAACAGGTAGCCCAAGCTAGACAATGAGAACTACAACAGTCAAACCAACCTGTGTTTCGGGAAGCTCGCCTCCCCCAAAGGAGCTCTCCCAGCACTTGTGTCATCAAGAACATTTCTCCACTCGCCTGGAGGTGAAAACTCTTAAAATCATCAACATCCTGAATGTGAAGTCATGCTATGCCTGAGATACTCCTGCAGTGCAATGCTGTCATTTTCAATACACCAGTTCGACGTACAAGAGGATGCCTTGACATTGTGAGTTTTGTTCAGTTCTTCTTCCTCAGCTGACACCTGGTTACAAGGGACTGGCATGCTGTTCGTTGTCACTGACATGAACTCTGTAAACAATCACAAACATGACCAGATATAATAAGTATGTTCAGATCCTGTCCAGGCGATTCTTTTGTCCAACTGCAGACTTGCAGTGTAAGAGGTAACTGAATTTCCATCCATTCTCATATCATCTCTGTGGTCCGAAGTTTTCTCTGCTGGGTGCTTTGACGAGATATTCTTTATTTGTCACGCTAAGACCTTTCAGGAATAGAAGACATAAAGGAAGAAACCGTGTTTTTCCTCAAGCATTCTGGAGAAAAATATCAGACACACATACGAACTGTCAAAAAAAAAGAAGAAAAACCCACGCATTTCGTCTTCACGGAAGGACTTGTCCAGCTGGTGCATTGATATACATGTTTTTGTTGAAATCTATAGTTACCTGTATATTGAAAGCCAGATCATATTTATTCCAGTAGTGTGAGTTCAGGGGGTTTCGGGAGGGCTGATCCAAAGTATTTTATTTTATAGATAGATGTAGATGTCATCAAGCTTGTACGAACTTCATGGGTTTAAGTGTTTTTTGATGAAGAATGTATTGCATCAATGAAGCACAATTTTTGAGTTCATACACGAGTTAAAGGGGTCCTTCAAGGGTTCGTTAGCCCAGATTTCAAAACAGATGTGTTGCACTACATATAACCTTTGTTTCTACGGTGAAAGTGAGCTATTACCACATTACAGAACTGTTACTGGAACTGGTATTCACACGTTGTTTTTTTATTAACTGTTACACTCGTGCACATAAACGGTTACTTGCATGTCAATGGTGTCCTGTTCAGTTGGCAGCGCTGTTAAATCAGGCTAAAAGTAACAGCAGCTAATTGGGCGGTGAAATTACAGGCAAGAACACACAAAAATACACATTAAAAACAAGAGTCAGAGTGAATTTGATTCCAATTGTTCTGCAAGAAAGTTTGACCAGTGCTCTGTTTGGACTTGGTCACCTAAAGGATGCATGTTCTCAGATCTTTCTTTGATCTTTCTTTTTTTGGTGTTAATTTATCATTTTCATTTGGATCACTTGCAAAGAAGAAAGCATTTACTACTCTCAGTAGAATAAGCTTCCCCAGTAAAGCTGCAGACACTGATCGAAAGCATTTCTTTTCATAAATTCATTGGCGATCATCTATTGTCTCACCTGCAGCAGGATGTTAAGTGTCTTATCAACTGTTAAAAATAAAACCATGCAAAGAGAATTGAGCACAATACTCAGAGATTCTGTTGTCATGGTTCAGTGGCCGAACAAACAAACGACTATCAATTTGCCAGAGTTTGAAGTTTTGAGCTTTTTTATTTCACTGACTTCTCTGGGTTCGCTCCTCATGTTGCTGTACTTGTGCATCTGGAAATGTTACTGTAGGTCTGTTTCTGGGTTTTTTTTTATTTCAGTGTGTTGTGCAGCTAAATGTGTGAAACCATTCTTATATTTATAATTGTTCTTTTCAAAATGTCTTAAAACAGAAGTCCTCTTTCTTTCAGTTCTCTCCCACTTTAAAACTCAAATGAAATACTTCAAAGCTGATGTACCTGAGGGTTCCGTGTACTCAGCCATGCAGGATGAAGGTGTCGGGTTCGCTGAACCCAAAGCTTAAACATTTTCATGTTACATGTTCTTGACTTGTTGAGACTGCTGCCAGTTTTTCTGTATGTGATGATGTAAATTTTTCTCATCCCTTTATAGATTAGCGATGAAAGAACGAGCACAGCCAGTTTGTGCGTCAAGATTTTCTTTTTTGTCACAACGGAACAGCTGAGTGAGTCACGGCATTATTTTCAACACTGAGATTGAGTTGTGGACTCGGCAGTGTGCCTCACGGATGCGTTGCCTGCAGCTGTTTGAATGAACTTTGAGCATGTCGGTTGGGCTGCTGTGATGAAGTTTAGCGTTGATGTTACTAGTCACACCCTTTAGTGAGAACTCAACTCCAAGTACCTGCCTTATTTATTTGTTTTTATTTTGTTGGGGGGAAAAAAAAGATTTCGGGGGGTTGGGATGGTGCACTTTTGAAAAGACATACAGCTTTCTCTAACTGAAGAACAATATTTTTATTCAAATCCATTGTAAGCTGTGAAAAAGCTGAAGAACCTGTACCAGCATCATTTAGACATGACCACATGCAAATAATCTGTTTCAACACACGCCGGCTATACCAGCATGGATATTTCAATAAATTCACTTTGAAAAGGAACTCGAGTGTGTGAGCGATACTTTTTAATTTTTTTTTTTCCATGGCTGCAGTAGAGTAACAAGGCTTTTTCCTGCTAACAGGTTTTGATAATAATGAGTCAGCAGGTGACATTTCAAATGTTTCAGGCTTATCTGGCTCTTTGACTGTGTCATCAACACATTAGTGGAATGTGAAAAAGAAAACGCAATTTCCCTTTAATATTCCAGAATATTGACAGTACAGTTTGTCAGAGAACTATTATGATCGCGTAAAAGTCAAGGTGAGGGGGGGGGGGGGGGGGGGGGATTCTGAAGGGCCGTATCGCCCTGCCTTAGCATGAGCTTCTAAATCCTTCATTTTCTTAAAAACATGGCAAACATTTCCCCAAATCCCATCAACCTGCACACTTGTTAGATCCAGCCATCTGCTTTATTGTTATCAAATGTTTATAAGATGTTTTCTTCCAGATTGAAGCCTAATCATAACAAATCATTCAAACCGACACCAATCCTCCAAACTCGAATGTTTTGTATCACGTGCAGCAAGTTTCTTGATCATTTCGGGACATTGTGAGAAGTCCAGTGACAGATTCAGGTGACCTGAGTTGACGAGATTACTCGATCACTAAAAGAACCCATAGCTGCAGCCCGACTGGAAATTCAAAAAGATTTACATTCTATCTGTTCACTTTGACTTGAAACTAAATAAAAAGTTCCCACATATCCAATCAAAAAAATGAACCAAAAATACATTTAAGCTCCTCATGATCACAAGAAACAACCCGTAGTTTTCTCTGTTATTTTATTTTTTGCTCATATCATCCTTGGGGGCTTCTGTTCAGCAAAGCTGACGTTTGCGTTGTCTAACAAAATATCAAAGCTTCCAATGAATGTTTCAAATCACACAAGCGGAAGGGAAAAGCCTCATTTTATGGGGTCATGAGGTAAAAATGAAGCGATAACGGGGATATAACTATTTTCAAAGATCTAAGCACAGTTTGAGAGGCATTGGACTGGCTATGATTTGACTTTTCTTTTCTTTGCAGGGTTAGCAACAACTCTTTTCACTTTGAGGGGCATCAGAGTGCAGGAGGTGGCGTCAGTCTCTGTCACTTCAGATTTATTCTCCAGTTTCCTTTTCTGGCCCTTCGCCTCACAAACAACTTCCTGCTCCAAGTCAGCAGGACGCTTCAGTGTCACACCTTGGAGCCATGTAACATCCAGTGAGGGCACTCTGGGTGTGATGGCTTCCACAGTGTCGGCGAAGACCTCGTCGTCTCTGCAGTCACATCTCCTGAACCCCAATGCCAGGACGCTTTTCAGCCCCAGCGGCTCCGACAAGCTGCGGCTCAGCTGGGGCACCTGGCAGGCCGGCACTCCTCTTGTTGCAGTCAGCGTGATCAGGTGGTCTGTCATGTGTTTGGGTTTCACAGACTTACACACCAGCACCAGTTTCAGTTCATTCCTCTCAAGAGCTTTGGTGACCTCATTAATGCCAATGGCCAGTTGTTTTCTGGCCCCCACATCTGTCCAGCCTCCTCTTGAGGACTCTGGATCTTTGCACGTGTCCTGGCTTACCTCAGGAACTGGATCTGAAGGTGTTTGACCTTTCTTTTTTCTCCATGGGCGAAACACCTTCACTTCTTTCTTCTCCAGACCTGTGGAGATCACTTTCTTCTTCAGGATGTTCAAGATGAAGTGCATGTCTTCCTGAGGCAGTGGGCTCCATTGAGGGCTGAAGGGGGAGGTGAAGGAGGTCTTTGCTGGCATCTGCCTTTTACCATCTTTTTTGCCCTTCTTTCCTGGGGTGGCCATTGCTCCTCTGAAACAGTATAAGTACATAAACATACCTCCATGACAAGTAGATCATCACTGATGTCAGCTGATTCGTTCATTTAATGAACCTTATCAAAGCTGTGTAATCACCAGTATATAGATCCTGACCTGTAAAGAACATTAGTCAGACTTAAAGTCAAACTTCGAACATCGGTGCTCACAATTCTGTTGCATTTCCATAAACACGGTAAGGTATCCGCATTAAACTGTTTATGCACTAACAACCACATTGGTTAAACCCTTAATCACGATATCCAGACCAGAAAAGTTCTCAGAACAAGATCGGAAACACAATTTTGTAAGAATATATTTGAGTGTGTAGCTAATCGTCTCATGATTATGACGTCGGCGGCATTTACGGCACGTAATATTTACCTTACCTGATCTTCACGGCTCAAACGTTACCGTCCTTATTTGTTATATATCACGTTTGTTTCCGAAAACATGCAGAATTTGCTTCTTCAAGCTCAATACACGAGTACAGCCTAAGGAACTGCCATTTTGTTTGACATAACTTTATTGAAAAGAAAAAGAAAGACAAAAAGCGCCGACGGGCGTTGAAGTGACAGTATTACATGCATGGCTTCTATTTGGGCTAAAAATAAAGTAGCTAAAAATACGATTTTAAAAAGGTTACAGCTATACTTGGGATTCCCACATGAAATAAAGAACGGAAATACTACATTTTAAACTGATTTACATGAGATAAATTTTACATGAATGCTTTTTTTTTTAATTTCTTCTTATATCTGTATTGCTCTACAATACTTCCGATTGGACTTTTAAACCATCTGAATGACGATAATGTAGGAGAATGAGCACATTCCGAAACACCTTTAAAGGGTAGCTCCAGTGTTTTGGGTTAATGTTGGAAATATAGACTCTAGAGTGTGTGTGTGTGTGTGTGTGTGTGTGTGTGTGTGTGTGTGTGTGTGTGTGTGTGTGTATGTATGTGTGTGTGTATTAGCCAATCAGCTCCCTCCTCGAGCCTCCTGCTCCCTCCTCCGTTCTCTCCAGACTGCAGCGATATTGCATCGATCAGCTGTGCTGCAACCCCAGTTGCACCACCCGAGCCGTTTAACCGACAGGGTTACCTTCATCGTCCCTGCTGTGGAGCTTCATCTTCCGGAATGTCTCTTCAGGTATTATAGCATTTTTCCCCCCCTAAGCACCGACAGATGCGGTATCGTTTCGCGATGAGTAGCGGGAGAGGGGCAGCGTTTACGTCACCTAAAGAGAGTCATCCATCTTTAGCAGAGTAGATGAGAGAAAACACATTCACCTCTAACTCTCCTTCTGTGTAAACCGGGGGAAATGATCTAACTGAAGTCACAAGATGATTCAAGAGGCTCAAGTATTGGATGTAATGTATGTTTTTAGTTGATTAGGTTTCAACAAAATTTAGAACAAAAAGTGGATAAAGAGTGGATTTTTGTCGGTGTGAAAGGGTTACAGTGTCGCCTCTGTCCGCGTCCCAGATCCTTTATATAGAAGGTTATTCAAGTTGGCACAAAAGCACCAGAGCCTTGAATGAAAGCCTATTGTTTTATTCCCAGTCAGTACAAAGGTTTCCTTGGTGCTCTCCATCATGTCTTGAATTCTAGTTTTGGTCACATTTCTTTTCCCACTGTTAACATATCTTTTTGCACCTTCACATGTTCTGTAATCAAATATTACTTGTATACATGTCAAGTTTTTGTTTTTTCATTTTTTTGAAATTCATTCCTGAATATCACCCCCCCCCCCCCCCCCCCCCGTAGGTTGAGTTTGAGAAGATAGCCGGGGATGTAAAGACTGTCAAGACGCGGCCTTCAGACCAGGAACTGCTGGACCTGTACGGTCTTTATAAACAGGGTCTTGTTGGAGACATTAACACTGGTAGGACATGGAGCAAAGAAACACCATTACTCCTATTTTTCACTAAGTCCTTAACACCCTCTCCTACCTGTGATAACATCTCTAGAAAAACCAGGAATGTTGGACATGAAAGGAAAAGCCAAATGGGATGCCTGGAACTCCAGGAAAGGTGACTCTACGGAATACGAGCATTCTTATTTGTGGCATGGAAAGTTTGTGATTTTAATCCTTGTTTTCACAAACTCTTTCAGGGATGTCCAAGGACGATGCCATGTCAGCTTACATCACACTTGCAAAGGAAATCATTAGTAAATATGGAATGTAAGTCCCGCAAATAAGTGAGAAAACAACAGAGTTCTTCCAACTAAATGACTGAAGAAAAGGTACTGTCTTTAAGAATAACAAATAGACGTCTGATTTCAGGAGGATCATGCAGGGTCTCAAACTTGTATGTGTTTCTACAGTGTTTTTTTAACATAGATTTTTTCTAATTCATTTCAAAAATTGATCATTCTATGTGCACATCTTCAGGATAAAATAATACATTGTACCAACTGAAAGTAAAATTCCCTGAAATGTGAATATATTTGATGCACACATTTGGAAAATAAAATCTCTCTGCACCGTTCCGTTTCTGTCGTTTGGGCATCTTTTGAGCTGCGCTGATTTTGACACGTCGCATTTTATAAAACTGCATCATTATAGATTCATTTACTGTCCAACATATCACACTCTCAGTGCCTGATTTATACTGAAAAGGTAGCAAACATAGGTGGACTGCTGTACATGACACCTAAAATCCTCTGTTCCTTCAGTGATCTGTATTTCTGTAATGGCTACAGACAGGTTTTCATCCAAATGTATTGTTAATTTGAACCACACATCCAGAAATCCTGGAGAAGAAAATGCAAATTAGACAACTCCACCAAACATTAAAAAAAAAAACATTTTTGCAATATCAAGATATTTACTTGAATTTTCCAATGTTCCCACTCATAATTTTAAATGCACTAAGTAACACTGCTCATGGAAAGAGCTGGTTGTGAATATGCCTTATGAAGGAACTTTCCTGTTACTGTCTTCTACATTCAGTTTGTATTGTGGCTTCATGGTGTTGTAAATATCTGCAATGTCACGTGACATTAGAGCAGTGTGCTTATACCGTATATATTTAACAGAACTAAATTTACACTTCTTGGTGACCTGTCCAGAGTGTACCCCGGTTCTCGCCTGAAGGCAGCTGAGATAGGCTCCAGTCCCCTTAACAGGAAATTTTTTTTACACTGATAGTTAAATAGCAACCACTTCTTTATAGTATCAGCTTTGGGTGTATGGGCTTTGCTTTGGGAAAAAGCAGTAGTGCCACCATCGTCTAAATGCGCATGCATGAGCATAATGATTTCTCTTTATCAAAATCAAATAACAATATTTTCCCGACTAAAATGTCATTAATGCCATGTGATATCACAAATCATTTTGTGTAAGATTTCAGCAGCGTTTATCTTGAGTGCAACAGCCCTCACAGTATCCCCGTATCCGCGTCTGTGAGCAGACTTTGAGAGGCTCAATTAGGTTCACTGAAATATAGGTCAAGCGCAATCGCCCACGCATGCGCAGTCACTCTCTTCCGGGTTGGCGGCGGGATGGCTGTTCCGTCAGTCAGTAGGGTAAAGGTGACGGTGACTGGAGCGGGTTTGTTGCTCCGCAGAGAACAACAATAACAGCATTGCCCGTCCTTTCATATCTCTGCCGTGTCCGCTCAAGTTATTTTACAGCCAAGGTGAGTTGACATGGACTCTTTTTTAAAACGTGGAAGTTTTATCCTGTTTAACATATACGCGACGTGTCGTTGGCAACTTTACTGTTAAAGAACGTGCTGACCCGGTTGAGGATTTAGACCGTTATGTACCGAAGAGCACGTCTTCATTGGTCTGCTCTCTACCGACAAATTCAAAGTACGTGACTTTATTTCACTTTGCATTCACTCTCTTAAAATGACTCGGTGGTTTCAGATGGCAACACTGCGCTTGAACGATAACGAAGCTCTCCTTTTAAATGAACGGTGGTGCAGGAAAAACTGGCGGATAATGTAAAGTAATTGGTCCGAAGTTATGCAGACTGTAGCCACAGTGAAATGTAAAGATGCCATTTTATTGAACTGTGTATGTTTATCTACTCCATGTACCTGCACAGCTTGGCTCTAGCATTGATCACGTCTTCATGTGTAGTAGTTTATGCACTCTTTGATTTTTGATCACATTGTAGCTCACAGGAGACTGCACCCTGAAAAGGAATGGTTTATTAGGGCCTGAAGGTAATTCAGGGGAAGACCCTATTATGTTTTTTTAACCTCTTTTTTAAAACTTTTTTTTTAACCTTTTTTTTTAATTTTTGGTGTTAAAACGAAACTATAAATCCTATGGGAGCAGTATCCAGTGCGCAGTCTATTTTTCTTATTCACAGCCTTTTCTGTCCTTCATTTTTCGAATGCATCACTTATTTCATGTAAGTGCAGGCAATTATCAGACATTGTATTTGTTCCAAAGGTATCTTATTGTAGGAGACACCCAGGCTAAGAAGGAGGGGCATCGTGTGCTTGAGTGTGTGTGATGCATAGGGGTTGGTTCACGGGGGAGTAGGCGTGTGTGCGTGCAGAGGTGCGTGTGCGTCATAAAGGTGGGCACTCGCCGGTAACACAGATGAGAGAGAGTCAGGGTTGGGTAGTAGTCGTAGTTTTTGTTGACCGCGACCCACTCATTCATTCATCACCCCTTTCTCTGATTAATCCACTGGTTTCATTTTTTCATTAATCCGTCCTTGATGCGCTGTGATAGCTCTGTGCTGGTTGTTTTATAATAAATGCGCCAAAACGTCTTTGGATCTCGGCGTTTCTGTCAGCTTGGCCTCTGGGAGCGCGTCATAAATCTACTAAAATGAGGACCCAACCTCACACTCTCAGCGGCTAAAAGGATTGTGCAGGAAGCCGCAATACTTATCTTTACTCTTTTCTTCTGAAGATATCTTAACCTCACTTTTAATCACTTACACACGAACCTTGCTGTGCTCCTGAATGAGGGTTTTTCTGCTAATGCCTTGAATTTTCTGGCAAAATGGGAATCACGATCTAAATTTCGAAAGATGTTTTTCTAGCAGTCATTTAGTCGGCCATGGCTGCAAATTGCGAAAGAGTACAACCCTGTTAGACCTGCCATTCCAGCCTTAGTTAGCCCCAAATGTATTTGGTTTGCAGACAGGAGAAATGTCAAATCATTTGGCAGACTCTCAACTGGAGCGCACCTTCCAGTACCAAAGCAGCCTTCCACCCCTTCCTGTACCATCACTAGAGGGCAGCCTATCCAAGTACCTGGATGCAGGTAGTATCGTGTCCATATCCAACCTGACATGACAGTTACTGCTGTTAATTTTGATTAAAAAGAAAAAAGTTCTATTTTCAAGAAAAATTAAGCAGTGACAAGTGAAATGCTTTTGTCCTTCGGCCCTGTAACGCTCCTAAGTTTGCGTAGCATGGGTTTAAACTTGTGTTTGACAATAAAATAACAACTTTGGAAAATGAATCAGTGGCCTCAAGAGTCATCAAAATGAACATGGAAACAATTATTTAATCAGAACACCACAGGCCTTCTCCACTGAAATTACAGTGGTGTTTTAATTTCTATCGAGCATCTGTCAGATTCAGTACATTTGGAATTCTGAATCTCACAACAGGAAGTTTGTTTTGATTTACTTGAATTTGTAAGTAACTGAGTTACAAAGTTTGTCTTAAATCCGCACACAGGATAATTAATATTCAGCCAGTGTTCCCACTTGACCTCAACTCATTGTTCCTTTGCTGCATTTGCCATCAGTGCGTCCATTTGCATCTGAGGAGGAATTTAAGGCCACGGAAAATATTGTGAGGACATTTCAGCAGGGTGTCGGTAAAGAGCTGCACCACAAACTACTTCAGAGAGCCAAGTCAAAGAAGAACTGGGTACGTGATGGCGCTGTCTCGTTTTGGTCTGACAGATATCACCTGTAGTCATCTCCATTGTTACTATTAATTCGCTGTTGTACATTTCCATCTTTAGCTAGAAGAATGGTGGTTGGACACTGCCTACCTGGAGGTACGCATCCCCTCTCAGCTCTGTGTGAACTTTGGTGGGCCGGCTCCCTACCTGGAGCACTGCTGGCCTCCCACAGAGGGAACTGCATTGCAGAGGGCCAGTGTCAGCACATGGCACACCCTCCAGTACTGGAACCTGATCCACAAGTAGGCGTGTTCATGCACTTCTCCAAGGATCACATTATGACAGTTCTGATCTAGTTTTTTGTTGCTGTGTATTGTGTAGGGAGATGCTGGCTCCTCAGAAAGCTGGCAAAGCAGCACTAGACATGGACCAATTCAGGATGCTGTTCTGCACCTGTAAAGTACCCGGAGTTAAGAAGGACACCATTCACAACTACTTCAAGACAGGTAGAATTTCCACGGCTTTCACCTTTCATCTTCAAACACAGTTGCTCAAAGTTTAACCCTCTTTTTCAGCTCTGTCTCCATGGTGAGCTTTAGCAGTGCCACTAAGCAGAACCAAGATGCTTTTAGTAGTTATTCTCTGAGACACCGAAACAGGAATAGTTGATAGTTTTCAACATAAATGAAAAACCCAAGCATTCAGTCTGGCTTTTATGTCATGTTTTATGTGTGTGATATTATAACTTATTCTCATTAACGTGTGCTATTTTTAATCATTTTAATCGCGTATTTTATTTTCACGTTACAAATTCTTACCACTTACATTGTATTTGTATTGCAGTGTATTTGTTTGAAAGGTGGTATAAGTAAAGCTTGATTGATTATTGATTTTGTACTCCGTGACAGAGCGAGAGGGTCCTTGTCCGTCACACCTGGTCGTGATGTGTCGTGGGCGATTCTTCACATTCGATGCACTCTGTGACGGCCAAATTCTTTCACCCCCTGAAATCCTCAGGTAACAAATACCAACAAGAATAATATCCAAATATGGAGTTTAAACACAAAGAGGGAGCTGATGTAAAGCAACCTTGTTTAATTTTACGTGTTGGCTCCACTGTCTAGGCAGCTGAGCTACGTGAAAGAGTATTGTGAGGGAGGACCAGAGGGAGACGGTGTGGCGGCTCTGACCTCAGAGGAGAGGACGCGCTGGGCCGAGGTGAGGATGCCTGGGCTCGTCTCGCCAAATAACACAGATCTTCTATTCCGTTAGTGAGACACTTCTCATGTAGCACAAATATCTTCTCTTCGTCAGTATTTTCAGCACTTCTTTGATTTTTTCCTCTACAGGCTCGAGAGTATCTCATAAGCATTGATCCACACAATAAGACCATCCTGGAGACCATCCAGAGCTGTCTGTTCATCATATCGCTGGATGACAAGAAACCCTACTCCTCTCCAGAGAACTACACAAATGTACCAGCAGCACACACTTGAATTATGCATGATTTCATGAGTCACTGCTAGAAAGGGAAATGTGCTACTTTGTGAATTCTGACTGCAGCTGACACTGGAGGCCATCACGGGTGACCCCACCATTCGCTGGGGAGACAAATCGTACAACTCTATTGCGTTCTCAGACGGCACTTTTGGGTCCACTTGTGATGTGAGTATTTATGTGTGTCATGTTAGAGGTCTGTAGAGACTGAGATGACAAATCCCGCTGCTGCTTTTTTGCAGCATTCTCCATATGACGCCATGGTACTGGTGTCCCTGTGTTGGTACATCGACCAGCAACTCAAAGCTACAGATGGCAAGTGGAAGGTAACCACAAGTCTTTTTTCATCTTATAGATACATTAAGATTACTGGTATTGCTAGAGATCATTTCATGACATCTTTAGGGATCGGATGCAGTCAGACCAATGCCGCTTCCTGAAGAGCTGGTTTTTACTGTTGACCAAAAAGTCCAGAGTGATATCAGTCATGCCAAACAGCAATACTGGGAGATGGTGAGTCAAGCATAGATACCAGAGTCAGAATGGCTGACACACTGTCACATCTTTTCTATAATCTGTGTCTCTCTGTTTCTGGTCTAACAGGCTAAAGACCTCCAGGTTGTGTGTTATGCCTTCACTGCTTTTGGAAAATCAGCCATCAAACAGAAGAAGCTGCATCCTGATGCTTTTGTTCAACTGGCAATGCAGTTGGCCTACTATAGGCTGCACAAAATGTATGTGTGGGCTAAATGTGACATTTGACCTCTATGAGGACGATTACCTTGAATATCTCTGCTTTCCTCTCTCAGACCAGGAAGTTGTTATGAAACTGCAATGACTCGTAAGTTCTACCACGGTAGAACTGACACTATGCGGCCCTGCACCCAGGAGGCTGTCAACTGGTGTAAAGCCATGATGGACCCAGCATGTAATGTGAGTGTGCATGGGGAAAAAGTACACCCCAGCAAAATCAGAGAAGAAAGGTGAAAGCAGTCTTTGCATGTGTGACCTGGTTCATAGACTCTTTTTTTTTTTTTTTTGCTGCAAGGTGAACGAGAAGAGGAAAGCCATGCTGCTGGCCGCTAGCAAACATAGCCAACTGATGGCTGAAGCTCAGGACGGAAAAGGTCGGTTGATGTCACATGTGGGTTATTTCTTCTGTGTCTTCGTGTCACTGTTGAATACAGGCTGGGTCGAGAGAAAAACTAGTGATAAACAGTGGTATGCTATCCTAAGAAGTGGCTGCTACCTGCAAAAATGTGTGTGTGTGTGTGTGTGTGTGTGTGTGTGTGAGAGAGAGCGGGAGAGACATCAGCTAATATAGTTTTATGATATTGTTACCAGGTTATGACAGGCATCTTCTTGGGCTGTATCTTATTGCCAAAGAGGAGGGATATCCCGCTCCTGATCTCTTCACGGATCCTCTCTATGCAAAGAGGTACGGCTCCTGTATCAGATGTTGTTTTCTTTCATGGAATGGCCAGTTGCATCATGTGAGCTAAATCCCACCTGGTTACATAAATTCAAATAAAATGAATCACATTGGCCAAAAGGTGCATCTTTGAACATCAGAATACTTTGAGGTTTTACATTAAAGGGAAATTGAAGCATCCTATAAGAGAAGAAAGATAGTGTCAACCAATCATTTTCAACAGACATGTGGTTGAAGAGTTTAGCTGTGTGTGTGACTTGTGTTTGTATCTGCAGTGGTGGCGGTGGGAACTTTGTGCTGTCGTCCAGTCTGGTGGGCTACACTACAGTTCTGGGGGCTGTAGCTCCCATGGTGCATCAGGGCTACGGTTTCTTCTACCGTATCAGAGAAGACAGGTGGGTTACAAACGCGTCTGTAGAATTTAAAGATTCTGATTTGAAACATTTATTTTAACAGCAGTCAAAGCACACCCTGTGATGTAATAGTGCTCAAATCCCTATACCAACCCTGAATGTTTTTTTTTTTTTTAGCAGTTTTGCTTCAATCCCTGATTTCTTTCTCCCTTCCAGGATTGTAATCTCTATCTCTGCGTGGAAATCCTGCCACCAGACAGATGCTGCAACATTATTCAACAACTTCTCGAGCTCCCTCCATGAGATGCTTCACTTGGCCACCACATCTCAGCTTTAAGGACCTGCACCAAGACACAGATGAGCTGAACACACAGCCATGTACACAGCTCACTCTAACCATCACCTCCTATTTGAACAATAATGCACATTCATAGTAGTTTCTGTCTCTACTGCATGAATTTTGTTTTTACCTGTAAGCTAAGACAACTGTTATAAAACTCCTCTTCATCAAGTGAACATCAGTTCTTATGGTTTAGAAACTCGACCGTGACATAAGACACTCACCGTTCATGCCGACAGAACTGGCAGCACCCTTCCAGGCTCTTGATTTCAAATATTAATCTTACCTGGCTTTTTAGTTTCCCCTCCACCGTTGTTAGAGTTGAACTTGGAAACTCTGCCCCGTGAGTGCAGCAGGGAGAAGAAGCTATCTGATGAGGTTGTTTTGTTTCTGTCAACACTGAACTTAATAGATTTACATATAAAACAAAGGCACCTTGTGAACATGGATCCTGTAGTCTGCTAGAAATAATCATGTTCGCTCTCAGCACACATCAATGCAAAGATAGTGAATCAAAACCACCAGGGTGATATCCACTGGTAGCTCATTTTGAAATTTTTTTTGGGAGGGGTTTATATATTTTTTCATGATTCTTATTGTAGCTGTTCAGTTTTAAATCCGAAGGTATTAATACGCTACAGTTTAAGCTCTTTATTTTTATGTCTGTCTCTTGTGGCCCCCTGGCCTTAAATTTACCTGTGAGCATAACAAAGGGCATTCCATATAATCCCAGAAAAAAAAGATGGGTTCTTTGATTTCCCTTTACAGAAATACAAGTGTTCAGCTCTTAAACTTCTTAAGAACAAATAGAGGCCTTTGACTGTTTACCTTCAGGGAAACTGGTGGTGACTTGGGCTCTCATTTTTGGGCTCTGCACACTGCTCCTTTCTTTTCTGTTCTCATGTGTCAGCTTCAAGAATAACTGAATGTTCTCACCTGCCTGTAATTGAAGCTTTTCTGAATGTCAAAAACTTCCTTCCTATCGCCACAAGGAACTACAGCTCAGTCATTTTTTAACTCGTAGGACAATCAACACTAACTGTATGTGATTGAAGAATGTTGCTTTACCAATGGTCCAACAATATGAAGTTGATAATAAAGATTTCCATCCATTTGATTTGCAGTTTTGAGTCTTTAAATCATTTGAAAAGAATGTAACGCAAGCCAATACACGAATATAAAACTTTTAATACTTTTATATTTATATTGCAAACAGGTTAGTAATTACATACATTTATAGAATCAGGATTCTTAATGATTCCAGCCAAAGTAGGTGAATGAAAATAAACATCTGCTCAGTTGTGTGTGTAAAATATTTTCCTGGGTAATACTATTCTGTCACTTCTGCTCAATTATTAAACGAGACAGTCTTGACAGTCAGTGAAGCAGTTATCTAGCAACTTACACAAATAAACTGAAAACACAACTTAGTAAATCCAGTGTTACCTTACTGAGCATTTGTCTGAAGTATTTGGCCCTTAAAACAGAAGGTGGCGACAGAAATCAACAACAGGCACATTTCTATCGAAGCAGCTCCACTTTTGAGACCCACAGATAAGTAAGTTCCAGGTACGGAAGAAGTGAAGAGAGAACACAGGGGTCTTTGTCCCGTCGGAGACTTTTAGGAATGATTGTGTCCCGTCAACTTTAGACTAAATGCAGCTTTGTGGAATTGAACCATGAGTGAGTTTTACTATTTATTCGTGTGAAAATGTCTTCAGTGAAGGAGGCCTGTCATGGGGTCAACTAAAACTGATATAGGCTTCTGACGAAAACCCATCCTGTGCAATCCAAACCAAACCAGCTGAAGTTAACTATGAATTTTAAGGGACTTGATGATTAAAAAGGCACAAGTTTTGAATTCAGAGTCCTCTTAGTCCTTCCCGTGGCCCAGCTGTGTGGTGACCAGCATGTGATAGACTCCCTTCTTGGCCAGCAGCTGTTGGTGTGTCCCCTGCTCCACCACCTCTCCTCCCTGGAAGACAGCGATGCGATCTGCGTTTTGGATGGTGGACAGACGGTGGGCCACGACTATACATGTTCTTCCTCTCCTGGCTTGGTCCAGCGCCTCTTGCACCACCTAGAAATAGAAAGGGAGTAAATGACCGAAAAAAAGGAGCCAGATTTGTGAGCGAATCACTGTCAATCACCAGGAGCCTGATTTCTCTGAGAGCCTTCAGTGCCCAGAAAGGAACATTTTATCTCTGTATTTTAATACTAAAGAAGACTTGTGCTGAGTGGTGATCTGAGGTGACGCATGTTGCAGAAAAAGGATTTTAGCCCTTCCCCCGCTCTAAAACTACATCTCATCATGAAAATCAACAACTACAGTCTTTCACAAACTATTTTATTGTATTTCTGATTAGCTCTTACTCTTAGTTGACAGTCGGACCTGATACCGTGACACATTTTCTTCCATTCTTCTTGCTGATTATATGAAATGATAATTGTCTCCATCTGTAGTGGAGAAGGACTTTTTAATCTCAAACTCAGGAGAGACTGAAAACACTCACTTTCTCGCTCTCAGTGTCGAGTGCAGAGGTAGCTTCATCCAGCAGCAACAGTTTGGGGTTTCGGATGATGGCTCGGGCTATGGCTATACGCTGCTTTTGACCGCCTGACAGCTGCGTCCCCTTATCACCTGCTTGAGTATCGTACTTCTGCTCAACAGAGACAAATAGAGGGAAAACAGCATGTTTATGTTGCCAGATAAATGATTCACATAACCTGAATCACTGAGATCCCTCTTGATTGACAGCAAATACCTTGGGTAGAGTTTCTATAAAGCTGTGAATGTTGGCTGCTTTAGCAGCTGCCTGTATCTCCTCCATAGTTACAGTGCGGCTGTTGTCTCCGTAGGCAATGTTTTCAGCTAACGTGCAGTCAAAGAGCACCGGCTCCTGGGATACGATGCCAATCTGGGATCTCAGCCAATGGATGTTCAGCTCATTTGCACTTATAGAGTCCAACACCTGAAAGACAAAATATGAAGAGGAACTCTAGCAGGATTTGATTTTTTTTTTTTAACAGGTGCTGGATGAGGATCTTGGCAAAATGTAAGGTTTTGGTGTCTCATTGCAGTTTTGTGAGAATTTTTCTGTCTTCATTCCCCATATTGGCTGCATCTCCTCCCCAGCCCTACATGGAGTAGTTGTTGACAGATGTGCTGCTGATGTAATTATGTTATCAATTTGGTATATCAAACTGATTCGTGTTGTGAAATTAAATACTTTGTCTCCTCTCTCCGTGAGCACCCACAGCTCAATCTGACTTCTGTTCCATTGGCTTTTCTTCTTCTTCTACTGTTTATTGGGTGTCTATACCCTCCCTAAACTTCCTGTTACTGGTCTCAACACCTAATCGATCTAAAAAATCTACTTTTAAGGAGGATCATGGTTCAATTTGAACCAAATTGGTCTGAGGCACCTTTGGCAGCTTTCACACCATGGTTCGGATCAAACAAGCTAGATGAGAAAAGTCCTTGACCTTGAAGAGACATAAAAGAGCATCAGAAGGCAATAAAAAAATAATCTTACTGTTGTTATAAATGACAGTCACTCTGTCAGCAAAAAGTTCTAGATAAAAGCAAACACCATAAAAGCTTTTCTATAAAAAGGTCTGATCGGGTACTGTAGAGCAGCCATAAACATACCAGACAGCTAACCATTAGCTAGATGACAGTAGGTGAAGAGGCACACGTGTTATGAAACCTGAGTGTGTGTGTGTGTGTGTGTGTGTGTGTGGGCGGGCCTGTTTTCTCACCACTCTCCCTTGTAACGGGTCGTAGAACCTCTCCAGCAGCTGGATGGTTGTACTCTTTCCACAGCCGCTGCTCCCCACCAGGGCCAGAGTCTCTCCCTTTTTCACCTTCAGACTCAGCCCTTGAAGGATGGGAACATCAGGTCGCGACGGGTAGTTAAATCTAACGCCCTCGAAACGTACATTCCCGTCAAATCTATCCTGAAGTTTTAAGAGATGAGAGAGAAAAATGATTTGTGATTCTGTCTGTAAACATCAGTATTGTGTCCACTGTGTTCATACCATACCAGAGTCTCTCCTTCCTGTGAAAGATTATCAATGGCCGGCTCTCGGTTCATCAGCGTTATGAGGTGGGAAGCTGATATTTTGGCTTTAGCGTAGTTTGGAGTGAAGGAGTTTGCCTCTCCGACTGCCATGGCACCGTACAGAACTGCAGAGATCACTCTGGGAGAGGAAGTCAAAGGAAAACTCCCTCATTTAAAAATCCACAGAGGGCTTAACAGGGGTTACATAAAGCTAAGCTAACACGTGGCGATGACATAGCTGGTTGGGTGTATTTATTGATGGGTAACAAAACACCATCCCCTCTTATATCCTTCACAAGTCAGTTTAGTTTGCTCAGGTGAACATGTACAGAAACATGGCTCACAGATCAGAGGTGCAGAAATGGGTGAGCTCTTTTCAAGATCTATCAAAGCAAAACTGAAGAATTGTCTCCAAGTCTGCATTTTAGCCCCCCTACATTTGTTCTTCCACACACAACTTTGTTCTTTGTTATCTTCTTTCATGTTACACTTGTTGTGATAATCAAGTGTGTTTCAAAGTTTAATGGCTCTTTGGAAGCTCAGCCAGATGAACTACGGACTTACTTTTATTACAACATGTAGAGTATAAATGAAGGCAGTGGGTCCACCCAGTTGAGAGTGTGAGTGTGAGTGTGCATGTGTACGTGTGTGCGGCTCTCTTGTGTGGCCAGGTGCTCAGAGCCCCCTCACATGCTTCAGACCAGGGTAATGATTAAAAGCCATATAAACAGCTTCTCCTCCCAGCAGGGATGATTTGCTGCAGTGAAAGCTGCTGGAATATTATGTAACAAGCAAACAGTTGGGCTTCTCCATCTAAAACAGTTGACTGTATGAAGAGAAACTGTACTCACAGGAATACCCCCTCAACATCAATCCTTCTTTCATTAATGAGCCACGCTCCGAAACGGAAACATCCTGCATAAGCAAAGTAGATCATAGCCTGGGAGAAGGAGAAGGTCAAACCGTACACATGGGCCTTTTTCTGGGAATTTCTGGAAAGAAAAACATGAATCATCAGAAAAAGCGCTACCATACTGTGTATCTATCTATCTATCTATCTATCTATCTATCTATCTATCTATCTATCTATCTATCTATCTATCTATCTATCTATCTATCTATCTATCTATCTATCTATCTATCTATCTATCTATCTATCTATCTATCGACACTTATCATACTTGTATGGCACTTGGAGGTTTTCGTGGTACAAAGACTCAAACTTGGGTTCTCTGGTGAGAGAGGCAACAGTACGGATGTTCTCAATGGCCTCTGTGGCAATCTGGAAAGATACCAAGTACAGTATCAATGCATCATCATCCCTCCTGCTCATCCCTAAAGTGTCATACAATGCTGACATGCTGAACCCCCACCTTTCCGGCCTTCTCCAGCTCCTTCTTGTCTTGTGCAGCATGTCCGCTGAGCAGCTTCATCTGCACAGCCCCAGCTACAGCCATGACGGGCACCACGGCCAGGATGAGCAGGGTCAGCTCCCAGCCGTAGACGAAGGCGATGATCAGGCTGGTGCCCAGGTTAGACACGTTCTGGGCCAGTGTGGCCATACGGAGTCCTGTAGCCTGGGTAGAGGTGACCGATGATAAGAAGTCACCATGGAGGATCGTTATGGTACACAAAATGCTTTTATTCCACATGTGGTTGTGTGTGTGTGTGTGTGAGAGTGTGTGTTTAGTGTTAGTTACCCCCTGTACTTGGGCAGCATCTGTGGCCAATCTAGTCGTGAGCGCTCCAACACTGTTTTTGGCGTCATCATACCAGCCAAGGTCCTGCAAATAAAACAAAACAGGATAAACCCGTTGTCACTAGTTATGAAAATGATTAACGAATAAATTCCTTTCAAATGAAAAATAAGTTGAATTTGAAATCTTTACTTACTGCTGTGTTTATCTGTTTCAAGAATAGCTTTCATCTGTTTTTGTAAGTGAACTCGTCATATGTTGTTTAATCTATACAACGACCACAGTATGAAAACAACATCAACGCAATTTGCTGATTTCTTTAAACAGAATCATTCATCAGGCAGTTACTGACCAAACTAACAGTCCACCAAAAAGTGAATAATCCTATTTTCCAACACGTTAGTACTCTTCTGTTCAAATTGAACTCCAATAACTGTTAACTACAAAAAAATAAGGTCATTATGAAACTAAAAAAATAAAAAGCTTTTCCCTCTGGTTTATGAAGACAGGCAGTGTAATTTACAGATATTTGAATTTTTATGAATTTGAGTCCTACATTGTTGTAACTTATTTTTAAAAATGATCTTTTATGGGGCCTGCTGATGGGTATCTGGCAGATTCTATTAATACCCCTGCTTGTCATTTCTTACCAAAGTAACATCTTTATCGGTTAGCTTTGACATGATGCTACACAAAGCTGTATTATAACTATTAATGAAGAAATATTAAAAATGAGTGTTATTCAGGTTTTTGTAGATAAAATATTGTTAACACTATGTCAAGTCAATTATATCTCTCTGGGAACATTCTTGGCATCTAAACATTGACACATAGGGATTTCAGTTTGTTGATACTCGTATCGAGCCAGTTCTCTTTGCATTTGCTCCTGTTACCTGTCTCATCATGGACTTGAAGGCCGCCAGTCTCAATTTCAGGGTTAAGATCTCACCTGATTTACCAAAACAGAAACCCTGCAAAATAAAGACGAAAGAAAAACAGTTAGAGAGGACACGTGGATATTTTCCTGACCTGCAACCGCATGTGAATGTGTTCACTACCAAATACATCTTCAGGCAGGTGCTTGTGTCATTGGTGCCAAGGTCCCAACACTGGCAGGAGGGAGTGCAGGTGTTTCTGGGTTTAGCCATTGGGATAATGGTTTAAGAATAAGTTTGATATTTTGGGGAAATTTGCTGAGAATCCAAGAATACTGATCAATTGATACACACTCGTGTAGGTGATAAATATGAAGCTGGAGCCAGCGGCTGATTCGATCAGCATGCGCCTAAATGGAACCTTGGCGTTTTAATAAGGTAAGCTAATTGGCTGCTAGCTGTGCGAAAGATCTAACCGTTGAATACAATATGTGCATTTAAATATCTCTATTAAAGCAAATAAAATGTGTAACATCACATATGACAATGTGCATAAATGTGAATGCATACCTGTAGAAACATGGTTACAAAAGATATAGCTCCAATGGCGGCAAACATGAGAGAGAAGAACAGAGATCTTTCCCTGACAACCTCTTGATCTGGCTCTGCAAACACCTGGGGAGATGGAAGTAAAAGTTGATATTTAGTTTTCAGCATTTGAATAATAATTAAAAAAAACAAACTCCTGCAATGATCAAGGTTCAATTCCTCACTTCAAATTGTTGTCCAGACCCCTAAAAAAACACTGTCCATGACATGTTGGTTGATGAAGCCGGGAGTAACGTACCGAGATAATCTTGGAAAAGATGATAGCGAACACAGGCTGCATGACTCCATTGATCACGGCACAAATGGTTCCCACCAAAATATACGGCCACTCAGGAAGATTAAGGCGCATCACTTTCAAGAATGACACGGGGTGAACGTTTTCATCCTGCCGAATGAGAAAGAATGAGCTGAGTCAGGTTTCCTTTTCTCCTCTTTGGCGAGAAGAGTCAGGACAATCATGGAAACCCCCTGAAGAGGTTGAACCACAGCTCACCTCTTCTGCTTTGTCTGTATCATCCCCTGACTTTTCTTTCTCCTCTTTTTCTCCCACGGAGGCAGCAAAGGAAGAGCCTCTGGTGGTCTTCCTCTTGAGGAGAATGGGATCAGAGATGGACCTCTCCAATTGGATCCTTTCCTCCTCTGACTGCTCGCACTCATTCTGCTCCCCATCCGTGACTTTGTTAAAGGTCTGCGAGGCAGAGAGGGAAAGTGACTTTTCTGAAAGCACAAATCTCTCCTACACATTATGTGTAAAAGCGTGCTTGGTTGTGTTACCTGCATGGTGACGAGTGTATGGTAGACTCCCTTTTTTTCCATTAGCTGGCTATGAGATCCCAACTCTGCAACTTCACCATTTTGAAAGCCAGCAATGATGTCAGCATTTCTGATAGTTGAGAGGCGGTGGGCCACGATTATGGTGGTTCGACCCTGTCGGACCTGCACAAGAAAGTACGTTGTTATATTCACTTATAGTGACATGAATACATGAATACAAGCAGCGTTAAGCTGATGCACCAGCACTCATCAGCTACCGTGCTAACATGCTCACAATCACGCTAACTTGCTGATGCTCAGCAGGTAATTAACGCTTAGCTACGGCCAGACTCAATTTGAGTGACAGTTAAAAAAAGAAGAAGAATGTTTTCATGAACTCATTTTTATTTAGTTGTGACAAAGGTCAAATAGATGCTTTGATAGTAACCCTGCGTAGTAAAGACAACAATGAAAAAGTGACTGGTTTGCAAATACAGTATAAGGACATGAACTATCATAGTTGCGAATGTCCCAAAGTGGAAATTTGATCAATTTAATTGCTATACTGAAAATCTGATGAAGTAAAAGCCTTAAAACAGGCTGATGAAGCAGCTCTAGTGAGCAGTTCCCACAGGAATGAGAAGGACGGCATCGCTGAATGTCCCATCCAATGTTTCTTTGTACATTTGTGGCTGAGACATTTCAATAAAAAAGCCAGTGTGACACAACAGGAAAAGACAAGAAATCTCACATTGTGGTTTCAACAATAAATAAAACATTTATATCAAGCACACTTAAACTGCATTTTATTGTCAATGTGCAAATTGAGGCCAAAGTTTGTATTTTTACGGATTTGGCAGAGTGTGTGTCTGAGTGTGACTGTACCTTGTCGAGTGCAGCTTGCACTACAGTTTCGCTCTCAGCATCAAGAGCAGACGTCGCCTCATCCAGCAGAAGGATTTTGGGGTTGCGGACAAGAGCTCGAGCGATTGCAATTCTCTGCTTCTGTCCTCCGCTCATCTGGGTCCCTCGGTCTCCCACCAGCGTCTCAAACTTCTGCTCGATGATTCAAGTTTCGTTATCAGCAAGAAGTGAGCATGGTTCTATAAAAGAGCAGAGGGCACTAAAGGGAGTCTTACGTTCGGAAGAGTCATGATGAAGTCATAAGCGTTGGCCTCCTTGGTCGCTTGTTCAATCTCCTGCTGTGTCACGTCAGAACGGCCGTATCGGATGTTCTCGGCGATGGTGGTGGCAAAGAGGATGGGTTCTTGACTGACCACTCCGATCATCTCTCGCAGGTAGCGGATGTTGAGAGTGCGGATGTCATGATTATCAATATATATCTACAAAGACAGAGCGACACAGCAGTTTCAAGCTATGAATATTTGAAAGACAGAACATTGAGAGGACTATCACTTACAGTTCCTTCCAGAGGATCGTAGAACCTCTGTAACAGCTGGATGGTGGTACTTTTACCACAGCCGCTGCTGCCCACCAAGGCCATGGTCTGTCCATTCTTCACACTCAGAGACATATTGTTTAATACCTACAAACGATGGTAACATGAGTGAAGAGATACAGGAGATTGTTTCTCTGTCAGGGTTTAGTAAACTAACAATGGGGAACATACTTTGACTTCAGGCCTTGTTGGATAGTTGAAGTGGACGTTCTTGAACTCGATGTTTCCTTTGATTGAATCTGGCTTGAAGCCGGACTCTGAGTAGCTGTCGATACTCGGTTTCTGTTGAGACAGAGTGGAATATTTTACTTTCTTCTTTAACTCAGCTCCATTCTGGTTTGAAGTTTGGCCACAGTGGGACCAGGAACCTGATTCTTATCATAAGATCAAGAGGACAATGGGAGGAAGAGTGTTGGCCCCTGCAGGTTAGACAGAGCTTATTGAGCGGAGCCCCTGTTTATTTACACAGCTCTGTATTTCAACTGCTTCTCTCTGTGTGCCTTCACAAGCTCAGTATGCACCCTTTTGCTTTGTTGCTGAAAAAGGTTGAGCTCTGTGTTGTGGAAGAATTAGAGACTCTCTCTTGAAGGCTTCACCCTTCAGAGGAGAAAGAAAACTTGATAACCCTCTTCTAGATTAGGTGTTAACAAGTGCTCTACTTTGGAAAAAAAATTAGAAGGTAGCAAGCAGTTCACGTATGTCAGGGTCTTGGTTTAAATGGAGTTTGATGTAGACGGATCGGTAAAGTTGACAAAAAAGGCAAAGCTCCTCAATTACCAGATGTTTCCATGACTGCAAGCTTTGGATAGTGACCCAAAAAAAATGACATTGTTGATACGTGCAGCCAAAAGCAGTTTCCTCCCTAGAGTGGCTGGGTTTGGACTTAAAGAGACAAGTACAGGAGCACCTACATGTAGGAAAAGAACCACAGTTTCCTCTACAGCAACTCATTATCGCCTCTTGAGGTGCAAACTGGTATTGCGTGACGGCGAACCATCAATAGCTTGTTTTCAATGTTATACATATAGCGCCTATAAACTTGTGGTGTTCGCTGTGATCCACCAAGGGTTAACGGGTATCTTCAAAAGAAACAAGCGAATAATTACAGTGAGGTCTGAAATTGATTCCTGCTCTCTGGAATGACGGGCTGGTGATGTTAGCTGTCGTCAGGATGGAACGAGTTGGAAAAAATGTCTCAAAGAGAAACTGAAAAAGATCAGCAATGATTCTCCAACATGTACCAGGCATAGAACTTGATCATTCAAATGTCTGCAACAGAGGTTTGCTACATGCTTCCATGAAAACTAGTGTTTCACTTGTCAGTTGTCCAGTGTGTGGCCCTCAACTTCGCCCTCCCCTGTATTAAAGGCACAGGCACCACAGCTGCTCCAAGCCATGCACATTCATACGCAAACAGACATGTTTATAGAATCTAATATCCGGTATCTATGCTTGTAAACTCACTCGAGTGTGTTGTCACTGTTGAAGCCTAACAGACACACAGCAGCATGTTTCCCATATATGTGGTTGGCCTGGACCGACTGCTGATGTGGTTTGAATTTATCTCTGCTTTAAAAACATCTCTTCCTCTCACAGAGAGTTTTTTCTAAACTCCTCTCAGAAGTCATATTGCTTTATTAAAGGCAGTCAGTGAGAGCAGGTTCACGGTAATCTCAGGAAGGCTGGAAGCACAATACACAACCCAATAACAAGTCATCTTCATCCAAACAGCAGGAGCTCCAATTAGAACAAATTCCAACATCTCATTACTACTCCAGGTTGCCGGCTGCATCAAAGAGACTTCCAGGAGTGCCGGAGTACAGCTGTGCATGCTGGGTGATACGAAGTGACAGCAGAGAAGCAAATCTGCCGTGTTTTCTTTTGGGGGGAAATGGTGAATTCCTTACATTGTCGATGATGCTGTACACTTTGTGTGCAGCTCCGCGGGCGCTGGCAAAGGACTGGATGTTAGGTGAGGTCTGTCCCACAGTGAACGCACCAATGAGCACCACGAATAACACCTTGAAACACACACACACACACACAACAAAAAAATCTTTTTTAAGAGCATCCCTAAAGAGAAAGCAATGATTTCCAGTCCTGATGTTGCTACTTACTGTGAGCACACTTCCGATGGTGTACTCCTGACTCAGGATGAGCGTGCTGCCGTACCAGAAGGCCAGAGCGTAGGACAGGTAGATCATAAGGAAGGTGATGCCCATGGCAATGTTAGCAGAGATGGCCTTCTTTATTCCCACGTTCTTAGCATCCTCCAAGTTCTTGTGATATCTGTGTTGCAACACAAACAGACACAAGAATGAACAAAGCTGGGGGTACATGCGGCAAAGGCTTGGGTCTTTGAGACTGTATAGAGATCAGAGCCATTTAGCATCTGGAGAAAAGAGAAATCTCATTATGAAGGAGCTTTATCACATTACGACAGCAGCAAGAGATCTCTCCCTCGGTGTGGATTACATTATTGAACATTATCTGACGAGTAAAAAAACAAACAAATATATTCTCTGTCATGACTGTCAATTGAGTTTGGAATCGTTTAAGTGTTAAGTCAGCTGGCGAGTGAGTGCACGTGATTGTGCAGTGCGTGCATCCCAAAAACCAAACAACAAGAAAGGAGCTTTTGTACATTACAAAAAACTAAACAACAGCAAGTATCGGCACATGGAATGTACTAGTATTTATAAGAATACGAACACTACATCATTAACGTGTCTAAATACTTCCCACACCTCTTTATCTCTTTATCCTGACCACCGAAGGCAAACACCGTCCTGATGGAAGAGAGCACTTCCTCCGCCACGGCACCGGCTTTGGCGTATGCAGTCTGCTCTTTAGAAGTGAATGCCGTCAGCACCTTTTCAAAAAACAAAAAAAAAGTAAATAAAAAAAGGAGGTGATGACAGTGAGAGGAGGCTCGTGTCCACATGATCATAAGCACGGCAGGATGAGGGATGGCGAGGAGAAACTCACTTTACTGAAGAGTCCTGCACAAATACCCAGAATGGGGCTGACGGCCAGGATGACCAGGGTGAGCTTCCATCCTTTGACGAAGCCGATGATGAGGGCTGTGAGGAAGGTGGAGATGGCCTGGACCAGCATTGCAACCTTGTCTCCAATACCTTCTTGGATCTTGTAGACGTCACTGCTCGCACAAATGTGAATTACATTACATACTTATTTGCTTTCTTAGTTTTCATGAATGGTTTATTAGTTATCTTATCTGACCGCCAGCCAAAACATTGGAGATGTTAGCTTGTCTGGGAAATTCCACTTTGTATTGCCATTGATAAATTAAGAAAATAATCCCAAAAATGATAGGAAAAAATGATCAATTGCAGCGCTTTATGACAGTAAAATATCAGCATATAATATACACGGATGACCCCAGTAACTATTTTAGAATCTCTAGACTTCAGTATCCCAATAGTTGAGCTCATGTTCTACTCACTCGGTGAGACGTGTGTTGAGCTCTCCTGTCTCGTTGACATCGAACCAGCCGATGTCCTGCTGCATGATACAGTGGAAAAACATTGTGCGGATGCGTTTGACCTGCCGCCCGGCCGCCAGCGTCCAGAAGGAGACCTGCATGTAGGCAGCCACCAACACCACAGCTCCCATGATGGAGTAGTAGATGGCAAAGCTGGAGTGGATGACGTAGGACTTCACATACAGCTTTTTTTCAATCATGATTTTTAATTTCCTGACAAGTTCTGATGATTTAACATCTTACTTGGTCATTTCCTGTTGTAAGGTGCTGTTTTGAAACGTGCTGGTGAAATCTGAGAAAAGAAAGTAAGAGGAGACGTTGCTGTGCGTTTAAATACTGATGCCAGATGTGTGCCTGTGTTGGTTCACTCAAAACTCACTGGGGTTGGTGTTGTTGATTTGAGACATCATGGAGTCTGATATAAAGCTGTCGGTCATGTCCCCAAACACAATACACATGAGAGGAAGCACGGCTCCGTGGGTCAAGGCCATCACCGTCCCCAGCAGGATCAACACCACGTCTAAACCATCGGCAAATCTGAACTACATTCAGATGAAAAAAAAAGAAGAGAGAGAGTGAGAGTGACAGAGAGAGAGAGAGAGAGAGAGAGAGAGAGAGAAAGAGTAGAACAACCAAAAGACTTTTTTTTTAAATCAAGTGAAATCAGTTTCTGTATCTTGTAGATGTTCCTGATTATTCTCTGCTTCTGTAAATTTCTCAGTAGCGGATACACAAACATCAAACTGTGTGAAACAGCGATTATATTCTCACAGCAGGAGACAGGTGGAGTCCACCCACACAACAGGAGGATGTGCTGCACTCACATCCTTCCACACACACACACACACACACACACACCACACACACACACCACACACCACACACACACACACACACACACACACACACACACACACACACACACAGAGTCTCCGCTTCAGTCAACAGGTTACATTTAAAGTTTAAATAAATGCCAAATTAATGATGATTAAAACGCTACAAACTAAAACATGAAAAACTCCCTAAAAATCTGCGAGTGTGAACTCACCAGGGCGATGGGGCCAACCATGGATAGCTTGGCCTCTTTTTCCTTCTTCTTCTTCTTTCCAGTGTTTTTATCCTCTGGCTCTTCTTCACTGTATAAATATAACATTTTTTTTTTTTTAATGAATACACTTATTTGATTTTTTTTTTTTGGTTTGTTAAGTGGTTCTTTGCGATCATTATTCGTCCTGAGCTGGTTAAGACAAAGAGAAGATATGCGTTTACGTTAAAGTCCCATTTTGGCCGTGTTTAGACTCTTCCAGCTTTTTCATCTTTTCCTTCTCGTTCATGTCTGGATCCTGTCAGAAGAAGGAGGAGGAGGAGGAGAAAACCTCATCAACATCTCGCAGCTTGAGTTTATTGATCCATTATTATTTCCTGAATCACCCCAGTGAGTCGGGGATTTCAGCGCTGCTGGGTTTGATAAAATCACGATAGAGACGGAAGCAAACCTGGATGGATGTCCCCGCGGTGTTGCGCCTCCAGACCGGTCTCAGTCCTCCAGTGTTTGACAGAAGTGATGATCTCTCTCTCTCTCTCTCTCTCTCTCTCTCTCTCTCTCTCTCTCTCTCTCTCTCTCTCTCTCTCTCTCTCACACACACACACACACACGCGTGAGCTGAAGGGCTGCTCTCCCCGCGTCACCGGCTCCTCACGTGGCTTTATGGCTCTCGTACAACCCCCAATAGGAACTGTCACTCGTCCTCTACGGTCCACTTCACTTTTCTTGGGCTATTTTATTATGTGACCCTGGTCTGGTGACAAACTGCCGTCTCGAGTATGCAACGTCATAGCAAACCACTGATTTACCGCGTGCTGCGTCTTCGTCCGTAAGCGTGTACCATTTTTTTGTTTGTTTGTTTGTTTGTGTGGTTTTTTTTTTGCCGAGTACAGGTGACGAGGTTGATCCCGCCATGGCAGCATGTGAGGTTACTGGTTAACATAGCCAAATTGAGATTAAAATACTGTTAGTGACGTTTAAAGGTACAATTTAGCCAGTTTCCTAAAGCTGGTGAGTCATATTTTAAACTCTCAGCCGGCAGGGGGCAGCATAGTGACACAAAGTCCAATATTAGCGTCAGACATGAAACAAAGAGAGGCCAACTGGTTTAGCATTAGTTGAGGAGTGAAACTTTAAATTTATCAGTTGATTAACACCACTCAGTTGATTGTAATTTTCTTTAGTTATTAATTACAGTAATTAATAACCTTAATTGAAATTACGTTGCCTCTAGAGGAACAAATTGGTACTGCCAGACAAGTCCTGACCATGCTTAGCTTGGAAGCCATAATAGTAAAGGTTCTGAGAGGCTTCAGAGTGATAGGTTCAGGTATTTCTGTTTCGTTTTAATGTTCTTTTTTAAAATAATAGTTGTCTTGTGTATAGCCAGATATCCATCAATGTTAGTGATAAAGAACTGTGCCGCCGCAGTCAACACAAGCACTTGACGCTGCTTCCTTCCTCCACGAAACATTTTATCTCACATTACTTGTTTCTTTGGGTGCTTTGACAATTATTTTTTTGTCTTGCTTTCAATATGTTTTACAATTACATATATGTTTCGAAATGATAATAGGGCGTCATATCTATATAGAAAAATATGTTCATAAATTGTGCTCGTGATTTAATCCAAAACTGGGCTTTGTCATTTATTATTCATGAGTCATTTACTCCAAACATAATAGATAAGAACACCAAACAACAGACATCTCAAACACATCTCAAGTGTGTGTGTGTGTGTGTGTGAGTGTGTGTGTGTGTGTGTGTGTGTGTGTGTGTTCGATGTTCAATAAACAGGAACAGCCATGAAGTCATTAAGCTTCCTGAGGGAGGACTGACCTGTCTATGAATGAGTGATGAAGATACTCGTTTTGTAGACCTCAAGAGGTATAAACTGTAGTTGCTTCATTCAAATACACCTGCTGATGACATCCCATTGAACTCTGACATAGTGTGACTCTTTTTAAGGCCCCATAAAGAGAACTGTCATGAAACAGAGTTCAGGTGGGATATAATTAATCCCTTTACTATGAGCAAAGTTAGCTTTATACGCCTACTTAATTTGTATCATCTTTACATGAAAAGTAACCGATTTTAAAACATATTATAAACAATGTGAAATCTAAGCGCACGTCGTGAAAGACATAAGCCTTTAGTGCGGGTGTGAATCATTAAATTTGTTCATGTATGGGGTCTAATTAAAAGAAGATAATGTTCAGTATCATGTAGGAGATAATTCCATAAAGGTCATCATGTTTACAGCTGACACTTGTGCTTCCTTTCATGAGTGGGCTGCCTCTCACACGTGTGAAGATTGTGGGAAGTGTTCTCTCTGAGGGTTTGTCAGTGGTTTGCTGGTTTCTTGTTTTATGTCGGGACAGAGTTCACATTCTCCCCCCTCACACACACACACACACACACACACATGGGAAAAGTTAAGTAAGTTTTGTACTTATGTACAGTGACACGGTCACTGTACTCTCATTGAGTTTATGTATTTTTTCCAGTATTTTGTACTTTTACTCCTCTACATTTCAAAAAAAATATTGTATTTGTAACTAATCTACATTTATCTGAACCCATCAGCTACTAAATACTTTTGAGAGAACCACTTTGAATAGAAAACATGGTTAAACCTGAGGATGTACTTTCAAATTTGAAATCTGAGAGCAAAACAGGAACACACATCTAACTTGTTTAGAGGTCAGTGGTTTGAGGTTTTAATGTTCCAGAAAACACAAATGCCATGCAGAATGTCTACTTTCACCCTTTATCTTAAGTAAACACAATATGAAATACTTCTCTACTTTTCATTCATTTTTTTAATGGAGACGTTTGCCAGAATACTTTCTAATCTGGGTGTTTCAAGATTTATTCAAGTAAATGAACCAGAGCAAGGATTTTTTGGGGGGGGGGGCCCCCAGGGATGTGACAACAAAAACTGATTGTATCGCAACCGCAGTAAATATTATTACACTGATTATTGTGTGTATTTTTTCAATCATATTGAATATCATGTCTTGCAACTTTTATTTCAACTAGAAAACCACTGCAGAATTGTTGAATGTACTTGTTCGGTGCATCATGTGTTTCATGGTATTTATAGGTACTAATGGAGTTAATGCGTTATGACGTCCTCATGATGTCATCATCATTATTGTTTGATGCTGGGATGAATAGCAACAGATTTTAGGAGTGAATACTAGCCGGTCTGTCAGAAGATGCACTTCCTACTATCTCCCACAGGAGGGCGTATGTGACCTGACTTTAACCCCCACAGCCGCTGATGGCGAGGTGCATGACTGAACAGGACAATTGAATGATTATGTTGTTTAATATTCCAGCAAACTATGTTTGATATTAAATACAGTGTTTTATTGTTCTTCCAATCACTCTAGAAATTCAATAACTATGTTTGAGGAGGGCTACACATTTTATTTCCAATTACTGACATGTTCCTTTTGATACTGCATGAAAACACAAAAATACAGCTTGTTTCTGTAAAAACAACAACAACAACAACAACAACTGCGTTCGTCAGTTACTAGAAGACGTCCGGACGTTCCCAGTTACTCGACACACCCCTGACGTCACTGCGATGACGGAAGTCAGCTGCGCCTCTGTCATTTAAGCTTTTATTTTGAAGGTTGTAGCCGGTTGTGTGCAATTCTTCCCCGAACGCTTACAGACTTGACTAAGGTTTGAGTCCGTCCCCTCCCTCGGCTGAGCGGCGTGTGTTCCTCCGAGGTGACGGAGGCGACTTGTCTGTCTTTCGCCTGGTGCAGAGGGAGCGGAACGGGGACTACGCACCGCTTCCTCCGGCCGCAGGCTCGGACACTAGCCGGGGATGGCGTCGCTCGGCGTGGGGCTGCACCTCATCCGCAAGCGGGCAGCAGGCAGGAGCGCAGCAGTGGAGAGGAGGAATCTGCTGACTGTGTGCAGGTAGGGATTCCTCTCTTTTTATTTGACGGAGATGATAAACATCACCTGCAACTGACGGCAGAGTCATCAGCTCATATTTTCAGATGCTATTTCAGCAGGACCCCCCCCCCCCCCTTCCTTCGTTGGAAATAACTTAACACTAATATGCTATCAGAGCTAGAAAGTCACTCTGTGTGTTGGATGAGTTGCAATAAATTGTGTGCACCTAAGGAAAATGCCTCCATCGTTTGCCTCCGTCACACACAAATTCATATCCACCACGCAGCCTCCATAAAACATTCATGCAATCACATCTCACTTCTCATTACCTTCAGTGCCGGATTGTAGGGGTAGGATTTTTGGAAAGGCCAAGAGTCCAAAGTCCCCCCCCCCCCCCCCCCAAAAAAAAACCCCAAAACAAAAACAAAACCCATTGGTTTGTCCCCTTATAACAAGTTCCTTCTTGTTTTTATTGTGAATTTTTGTATACATTTAATTCAAGTGGGTTCGTACTTGTGTTCTTAAATCTTTTGCTTCTCTCTGTCATTGGGTAAAATGTAAATTCTATATGCAAATAGACAGATGTTTCAGTGAGAACACACACGTCGCCAGGCTGTTTGTGGAAGTGAAAATCAGTCTGCTCTGAGTATGGATTGGTGGTCTTCTGGCAGGTGTCGGTGACTGACTGACAGTCCCTGTGGTGTGTTTGAGATACAAGAATAAACATGGTCAGAAAGAAAGTGTGTTAAAAAAAGTGTGCACAGGCCAGAGAAACACTTTATAATGCTGCAGCTGTTGTCGACTCTGACTCCTCCAGCAGATTTTTCAGTGGCGGGGTCACAAAGGTCACAAATGAAAGTGTTTTTTGCAGAGGAAAGGCATTGAAATTCTAGTGATTGTAATAATAGTAATAATAATGATAGAAAAATGAAGACCTGTGCTCTCTGGACTCTTTCTGCCTCCTCATCGGCTCTCACCTCACTCCAAGCAGGAGGAGGAGGAGGAGGAGGAAGAAAAGGGTGAGAAGAACGATGGCAAACTGACAAAAAATGAATGAAGAGAAAATGAAATGTTACAGTAAGAAAGCTGAACAGATCAAAGGGAGCCTGTTAACCCTTTACACCCCCATTAGAATCATCCTCTTCTCTGTGACTGATTCATCATTAACTCAATCAACTGAAGGTTCTCCAGACAATATCTTTAATATTAAAATGTCAAAATGTCATAGTGTGCTATATATGGCAGTTGCATCAGTGGCATTGTGTTGTGTACTTTTGGTCAGATGAAACACTTTCCTATGTTTGTGTTTTAGATGTGAACTGTTCCTTTTTCGTGATTCCTTGATTTCTTTTAATGACAGAATAAGTTGCAGTCACATTATCATTTATGTTTCCTGTTGAAATTCCATGATTTGTATCAAGTTTTAATGCTACAGGGCTGTGCTTTTGTCCTCATTTTCTGGCGGTGACACGTATACTGATGCACCGTGCAGCTGTAAAATGGTGCAGGAATTGTTTTGAGCGTCACACAAGCCGGAGAAATGACACGTGACACTATCAGATTTTTTTTACTATTTGGTGTGATAGCATTTGTGAAGTCTTGAAGAGTTAAATGATTTGTCCACATTCAAATTGCCAGAGGTGCTAACTGGAAGCAGCCAGCTTGGCCAATGCTTCATTCCCCTCGATGATACAGGAATATCACCACATATACAAACTCCATATATACTGTGACCTGCAGAGAGATTTAGCTGTTCAGGATTGTATGAATGTGTTTGTCCGTCCATCCATTTTCTATACCACTTATCCATCAAGGGTTGGATCGTATCATTGCTGACATTGGGTGAGATCCTGGATGGGTCGCCAGTCCATCGCAGGGCCATCAGGAGCAATTAGGGTTTCAGTATTTTTCTCAAGGACACTTTGACATGGTCACTGGGGGAAGTGGGTATGGAACCGGCGACTCTTCGTCTGCTAGACGGCCACTCTACCCCTGAGCCATGCCATCCCCGAATGTGTTTGTGGAAGGCTTGAATATATGAGACACAGACTTGTGAAAATACGATGTGCTCTAGCTTTAATGGTTGAAGTACTGATGTGATCTCTGACGAGCTGCTGCTCCCTTTATGCTCTCGGAGAGGTGATGATTAGATCACTGCTGGAAGTGTGTGAGGGAGAAGAAAAGCCAGGGACTATTTGTAGCTCCGCTCACCTTCAGCTCAACTACAATTTTCCCCATTGAAGCATGTTTTCTTCTCTTTTTTTTCACCTCTTTTTAAATAATGTACTCTTCTCCTTAGAGCTGAATGTCACAGGTATAAAAAAAAAGAAGAAAAAAAACAATTATTTATTGCAGTATGACTCATGGTTTTAGTAAGAATGGTTCCTCAGATTTAGATGTACTTGTACTGGGATAATATTCCCATTAAATCTTCCACTCCACTGGTGTTCTTCTTCACCACCTGCATATTTTATACCCGACTCCAGCTTCACTCTTTGTCGTGAAGACGCTGGTTTTAGTGTTCTTGGACTCTGGGTTTACTCTCAGCGGCGTTGCAAACGTCACTGTCACTTCACATTTTGTTTACGCTCAGAAGGTTTGGGCAGTCTTTGCTTTACAATCCTTCTCTTTCTGAGTTGTGACCGGAGGGATGAATGTCCTCCATCTTATCAGAAATGGCATGAAGAGAAAGTACGTCTACTCTAGGAGTTCTAGTCGATGGTTTGAGGTCTTAGCATTACTAAGTCATCTTGATAAACGCCTCTGAGCTTTTGCGCAACACCATCACCCCCCCTGTTCTGCAGCATTTCCTTTATTGTGGTGTGGGAATCTTTCTGATGGGGTTGCTGATGTGCTGCAGTATCACCAGACTTATTTTTTTTCCAAGTGTGGAAGCACATGAAAACGCCTTGAGGGTTTGTGCCTGTTCTTCTGTAGAGGTGCTGAGTGATCAATCGGAGACCTTCCTCACGCGCCGAGGCCTCTTCTCAAGATGGCTCGACAGCAGCAATTCGGTTGAGGTCATCAAACCCAGCGATGGGTTAAATTGAGGGTCTATAAATGTCATTTTATGTGGTGAACTGCAATCACTCAGAGTGGTAAAAGAAATCTTGTATCCTGTCCATGGAGGAAAACAGAAGAAAAAAACTGTGATTAAAAATATAAATAAACTCCAACTCATTCAAAGGCTGAAGAGAAACGGCAAATGAAGAGGCTGCGTTCTGGTGAAGTTGTGTTTTTTGAGCATGAATGAACTGAGCTCATCGTGTCAGCGGAGTCTGCACTTTTTACCACAACAATCTTTATTCACAAGGGAGATGTTTGACTCATCAAAACAGGGAAACAGGTGACCATTAACATGAATTGTTCCTCATTTCTGTGGCCCAGTGAGGGAGGGCAGCGCAGCACCAGGAAACCTTTTTTTTTTTCCAGGCTAAAAATATCTTCTATTTGTCTGAGTGGACTAACAATAAATGCTTTTATGTCGGGTTCTGCTCACTTTGTGAGGGACGTTATTTTTCTGTTTTTTGTTTTTTTTAAACGACTCCTCATGAATGGTGGTACTTTTTTTTTTTTAATCCTTGAGAAAACCCCAGGGATGAAAAAAATGAAAGTCATTCACCAATTTTGAAAAATGTTAAAGTTTCCGAGGTTCTCGTGACTTGACTAGTGAACGTTGGTGCACATGACTTCTCGTGTCAAGAATGCTGTTTTTGAGGGCTTTGCCTGAAAAGTCAAAACACCTGCGTGGGCGTACGGGGTGTCTTCGCGATATATTCAGTTGTTGCAGTAGAAAGGTCAGCCATTTTGACCCTGATGTGCTAAAGGCCTCTTCACACTGGTGTATGCAATGCTCTTTGTTGGTAGTTATTTTTGTTTTTAAACCTGAAATGTCAGTTTTCAAATGTTCCTAAGTAAATAAAAGGAGGATAAGTGCAGTTTTCTCTGCAGGGAGAAGAAGTTGGTTCATGCGCACTGCTCAGTGATATATGATTTAAGACCCTCTGGAAATAAGATAAAATCTTTGATGTCAATCTTGTGTTCACGAGAGGCACACACTGCTTAGCAACGAGAGAGAGAGAGAGAGAGAGAGAGAGAGAGAGTATTTGGTTGACGTAAACACACGCATTGACAGATCTCACACACACACACACACACACACACACACACACACACACACACACTGACATACAATGCAGTCTCATCCATTAACTCTCCTTTTTGCCTAATTAGTTAAACTAGATTAGTCAGAGTCGTTGGAGCCAGGACCGTTATAGTGGGCAGCACGGTATGACTGATATCCCCCCGCCCCCCCCCCCCCCCCCCTCCCGCCGGTCATCAAAACCTCCTCACATCTTTAGATCTCACATTCCCTGACGCGCCTATGTTCCTTCCTGCATAATTGATTGAAATGTGAAGGTGTGAGTATGAAAACACATAAAAACACATTCATTTCCCAAATGCGAACACTTGCACAACAAATAGAAACACACGGTAAAACATGTGAGGTGCATGGGAACTGCCTCCATATGGTAACGTGTGGCACAGACGCCAAAAGAATATTATCACATGTTGTAAAACATCACAAATACTGCACATTTTCAATGTTTCACCAACTGTCATGACCTCCATATCAGATCTGGACTGTCTAATTAATGCGCATTATACTTCTATCCAGTTTTGCCTTTTGTCATTTTCATGTGGTACTTTCGTGTCTTCTTCAGTAGTCAGCTCTTGACTCTTCCACAGATGCGTGATATGTGTGGGCCGACATTTTTTATTGTAGAAACTCCATTCATACATCAAAATGTTCAGCAAATTCAGGAGATTTTTGCTTCTACTTTTAACATAACTGCCTTCAAACTTTATGTTTTATTTAAAAAAAAATTACACTTTCTTTCAAGGTCCTCCAACCCATTCAAGCTTCACCTTGAAACAATATTAGAACCTTGAAACGTTTACAAAGTTCTCAACATTTTCACATCACTGGAGCTTATTCATGTCATCCATAGCTTTTGCAAGATCAGCGCTCAAACCATCATCGTGATTTCCGCTCCTCTCAGGTTTTACATGGTGTGTCTTGCGCAGCCTAGGGTGGTGATGTCATCACTAGAGTGGGAGAGAGGCTGAAATCCCCGGAGGGAATTTCTTCAAACATCTACTGGGATTTTAGGATGAACTTAAAAGATTCTGCCGGTCAAAGGTTACAGTGATGGGTAACTTTCATGGAGGCTACAACTGCAGTGCGGTATTTCGAGTTCATAATTTGGCGCAATTATTTTATTTCTCACCTAGAAACTCCCTTCAAACCCTCAAATGTTCCATGTAGAGTTTGCATGTAATTGCCTCAATTCACGCATGAATTTTCACAAGCTTCCCATGTGCAAATTCAACATGAAAATATATAACATTCCATTTATCCTTTTTTGGATTTTTTTTGAGCGTTTGTTTATTGTAATTTTCTTATGCTGTACATAAATTTCACATTTTTTGGACTTTATATTCATGTTTTTTTGGTATTTTCTGTCTTATATGAGACAATTATTCTTTTTTCTGTTTTGTTTTTATTTGTGATGTATTTGGTTAAGTGTTTGTTAATAGGGAGGTTTGTGTGAGACAGAATAAGCGTCTGTGACAGTTGGATTAATGTGTCCTCCTTGTCCTTCAGGGTCCTGTCAGACAGCAGCAACAGAAGTCCTTTGATATTGGAAATTATCATTCATGTCATATTCAGCCAACTTATCTGATGAGCATTAATACGTGTGTGTGTGTGTGTGTGTGTGTGTGTGTGTGTGTGTGTGTGTGTGTGCGCGCCCGCGCGCTCGCGCATGTGTGCATGTCATTTTGTATTCAGGTTTTCAGTAAAGACTCTGCTGGACCGTTCCTGTTTCGACACAATTGATGACTCATCTCCAGAGTTCATTAACTTTGTATCCATCCTGGAGCATATCCTCAGCCATCGACTTAAAGGTAAAATCCACACGCGTGTCAACAGTAACGCATTCTGATATGTGAAGACGTATTTAAACACACAACGTCAGCGCACACACACAAAGTGTTCATTCTGCAAGTTTTATGACCTGTCAAGATGCCTCAGTATGCAGGATGTTTACTTGCAAATGTGATCAGACTAAATTGTAATTCTTGTGACGAGCAGCTCGGGTCTCTACTGAGGTAATCATTTCACAATGCTGGGAAACATGTAGACGAGCTACAGGATTTAACAGGAACTAAAGTGTGTTTCTGGGGGAATGAAAAATGACAGCTCAGAACAATTTGAACGCGAACCTTTGCTTCTGTTTTCTTTTTTTGTCTGCCAGGTCAGACAACTTGGTTTGGCTATGAGAGTCCTCGCAGCTTCTGGGATTACGTAAAAGCTGCTTGTGGTAAAGTTGCTCATAATTGCATTCGGAGCATCGAGAGTATGGAGAATGTTCGATCATCACGAGCAAAGGTGAGGAGTGTAGTCAGATTCAAGTGCCTCAGGTGGCAGGGAGGAAAATCACATGCACAAAAAAAAGCTGTGTTTGCTGAAGATGTTCTTGTGTCTAAATGGGCAAAAAAAAAAAAAAGATTTGTACACAGATTTGAAGGTTATTTTGAGTCTAAATGAGTCCCGGCGTATAGCGCATACGCACAAACACACAAGGAGGCCGAGTCAGACATTTTTTTAGGTTTCCAGCCTACTTTGTATTATCCACTTAGAAAAGAATAAAGAGAACACAAGTAAAGACATGTTAAAAACACTTGAGGTAGGTTTTTTTTTCTGAATTAAATTGTTTTTAAACCTGCTAGTCCGCCTGATCTCCTCTGGCAGGTCGTTCCAGAGTCGAGTGGCCTGTTTCCAGATGCTCAGCCTCCTGAATTATAATCTTTATCTGGGAATTACAAGCAGACTCTGCTGTGGAAGCTCAGACTCTGAAGGGGTCATTGAAGTTTTAGTTCTGACACATACAGGTAGCAAATAAAGAGGAAAAAAATACTCTGTGTACTCTGAGTTTCTTTTCGGAGTCTTGCTGCTGGTCTTTTTTGGATGTGGATAAGGTTGGAGAGGTTGCTTTGAGTGAGAGCAACACTATAGGTTCTAGAAATCTGGGATGTAATGGAAGCGGGGACAACAGTTTGTAGATCCTCAACAGATTAAAAAAATCCAATTTTCATAGCATTATAAAGTTGAAGAAACCATTAAATGCCCTTGTTACAGCAGCCATTTTGACATGTCCTTGATCAACTTCATTATGTTCCTGTCCTTCCACTAAGCCAACATGTACAATATCAGGACCCTGGCAAGCAAAAAGCAGTGGAGCCATAATTAATGTTGTGTATTACAGTTGTTTACGCTGCAATGAAAAATCTATTATTGAACACATTCATTTGTCATCAAGTTTGCCAACAGCCAAATTTCTTTACTTGGCTTTGATCAAAGAAGCCCTTGTGGAGGGGCCAGGACGATGATGGCCTCTGATTTATTTGAGATTCACTGAACAAAATATTTAAAGAGACAATTGCTGTGTTGTTGTAATCAAATGAGAGATTGATCTGTCAGTTGTGATTTAAAAATAGAAACTGATATTGAGAATGATGAAGGGCCAAGGACTGAGCCCTGAGGTGCGCCACACGTGGAATGGAGGTGTAGCATTTATTTACACCCGTGGCTGCGCACAGTGTGATCAGATATGCAAGCATAGTCAATTTAAATCTACAGTTGGCCTGAGGTCCTTCACCCCTTGCCCTGCTTCACCCTCAGGTGCTGCTGCACCCCTTACAACCCCCTGCTTTTATACAGACAGAGGGAGGATAAAGAGGCTGTTAATGTAAACTCTCAGACATGAGAGTGTTCTGTTCTTCCTCGTGGACTGTGATACTGATAATATTTTTTCGTGGTAGCCCAGACTGCAGGTCTTACTGTTCATTAAATAAATGGTGTGTTTTTTTTTTATTGAATATGATATTATTTTTGTTGTTAAATTAATTGGAGGGAATTGTCAAGCTGTTTTTAGGTCAGCCAATACATAACACAAAGTACGAGTGGATGTTGAGAGAAGGATGAGACTTCTCGAAGCAAAAATACCTGCTGTCACCTCTGCTGCCATTCATACAACATGATTGATGAGCCATCTAGATTATAAGCTTTTATAAGTTTTCTTCCCCCTCCGCAGGGCAGAGCGTGGATCCGAGTGGTTTTGATGGAGAAAAGACTGTCAGAATACATCACATCGGCACTGAGGGACTTCAAAACTACCAGGTCTGAATGTAGGGCACAAACAAGGGTTAAGGTTCCCCTCAAAGCAATTACATTAGTTTTATCAAAGCAAATGTACTTAGAATTGGTTTCTCGCTGACGTCAGTGTGCTGCAAGTTAAATTAGATCTTTTTTACACTTGAGCATTTGTTGTTTTCATTCTTTGCTCAGTCTGTTGATGTGTGTTTCACGCAGGAGGTTTTATGAGGATGGAGCGATCATGCTGGGAGAGGAGGCGGGGCTACTTGCAGACACTCTCATTGGACTCAACACCATCGATTTCAGGTGTGGGTGTGTGAGAAAGCTTTGGGGATGATGTTCATTTGAAAAAGTAAGCAATGTTCAGGGTGACTGGAATGGCTTTCATCTTAGAGTTGTAATGGAGAAGGAACATAGAATTAATACATGTGGCTGCGGACTTGATTCAAATAAGACTTCTTGATGGATCCTGTTCTTCATGATGTTGAGAAACTTAACAGCGCTGTTACATATTATATGTGTAATAGCAAATGGCTGTGGTAAAGTGAGAGTCAGTTTTTCTAAATGCTGCCCAATCCAGCGATGCAGGGGCGCATGGTTTTGAAAAAGATGCCAATCAATGAGATGCTCATTAATATCCCTGGATATAGCCAGTGTCACTTTAATTTTTCTGTGTTTTCAACGTGTGCATCAGCAATTCAGGCAGAATACAGCTTGGCAGGTGGACAGTCTTCTTTTACATGAGTTTTTTAAGCAAAATAAGGTGACTAAGGGAAGAACAAGACAGCTGCTAGTTATACTGGGGGTGGATCAGCTGGAAATGATGCTGAAGAGTAGGGCTGTAGCGATACACGAATCTCACGATACGATACGCTACATTATATTCAGCTCACGATACAATTTGATACACTTTCATCCTTTTGTGAAAGATTTTAAAGGGACAAAGTGTTTTGGTGACATCTTGTGAGTGTTCCATTAACTTGAACTGAGCTGAAAGCATCAATTACACAACACACGGCTCTGACTGGCAGCTTGCAAATGCTGGACAAAATGAATCAAAGCTGTGGTGAGAAAATTAGTTTCATTTATTGAAACTGAGTGCAAATTGTAGTTTGCAGTTTAGTTTTGAAAAGTAAAGTGAACTATGAAGAGTTGAAGTGCAGCAAGTGGCCTTCTTTGGCAGCTTTTTTAGCTTGATACTGAACATAGGAGGTAGCTACTAGCCAGTCTAGCCACCAGGTGAACTAAAAATAAACCATGGCAGCCAATAATTCAATTCACAGGTGACTATAGCTGAGCGGGGCTCCATCGCGCTCACCATGTGCCTAAAGCCGGTGTTTTCCACCACTAAATTGGGTCTCAAGTCCTGACAAGTAAAGTAGGCAATGGACTCTGTAATTTTCTGCGACCTCGGTGAAGAAGATAGGAACTCGTGGCAACCACCGCCATCACTGTCCAGTGTGGTTTGGTTCAGGTCATGCCGCAGCTTCTTGGGCTCGGTCTCAGTTAGCATTTCCTTGTTCAGGTGATGAGGTTTTAGGTGGGCTAGCAGGTTGGTGGTATTTCCAGAGTACTTAACGTTTGTGTGACACAGTTTGCAAACCGCCATACTTTTGTCTAAATCGTCACTTTCCTTTTTGTTTTTGAACTCAAAGTGCTCCCACACATCTGCGTTTAAGCATGCAGGCGCTGGATTTATATTCACCGCCAATGTTCCCTTTAAGCTGCGTGCTTGCGCAGTCGAGCACCGCTCGCACATTCTCAGCGCACAACAAAATTTATGCAGTGCATAGACTCGTTGAGTGACAGGTGTCCAGCCAATGATAGGATACGGTTCACTTAGGCTACGACGTCCAGAAATAGATGTCTATTAGACGTCCAGATATAGATGTCGTTTAGCCGTCCAGAAATAGATAATATACGAGCGGTTATTTAAACGTCTATGTTGAGGTAGGACATGTTATGTTTCTGACTGTGTTTCTGTACTGAGTTTCAGTTTGTTGTAGTTACCACTGGGATTCCACCAGGGGTCACTGTCGAGTTCGTCTTTTGCTTTGAGGAGCGAAGAAAAAAAGACGGACGTTGTTCTCCTGAGAGCTCGGGTGGGAGGGATTATTAAGATTCGTGTCAAACGAGAGTTATCCATCTTCGCTGCAGGAAAATAGAGCCTGCCAACAGGTTATGGGCCCAGGCTACGACGGATAAGAGAGTTTCCTAGGAGTACATGTGGAATGCTAGCGGGACCTGCGGCAGTTACCACAACGAGCTAAAGTAGCAAGCTAACATCGGTGAGCCGAGGAAACGGCCGCTACACAGAGCTACTGAGATGGAGAACGTAAGGAAGAGCAAGTGGCCCACATTCAATGGACAGGCAGATGAAGAATAATACATACACGTATATTAGCGGTTATTTAAATTATTATTATAAATTTATATGAGTAGACGTCTATAATAAAACGTATATTAGCGGTTATTTAAACGTCTATGTTGGGGAAGGACATGTTATGTGGCGTAAAATTCAAGGGAACAATGCTCGCTGCCATTCTGAATCTCAGCTCTTACCGAATGAGAGAGGCGTCGGCGTATGGGTAACTAGAAATGCTCTACAGCGACACTCGCGGCTGGCAGACCAATTTGCTCTTCCTGCAAAGTGCGGGACACGGATTTGAAGGGGCTTAATGTATCCATACTTGCCGCTGAAAAATCAATAATCTGGGGAAACAAAATATCGATATATATCGCAGAGTCGATAAAATTGCTCAGCCCTACTGAAGATTATGTTGATGTGTGTAGGAAATGTAAAGAAACCTATAAACAAAGAGGAACTCTGGTCATTGCTGGTAAATGTGAGTCTCTTGACAGGTTATTTGTCAACTCTTTTAACCTAACCAACATGTTTGAAGTAAGAGTAAATAAATGTGTTCACATCCCCAATCCAAAATTCTTTGAAGAAAATTGGAGCCTGCAGGAAGGTCTCTTCTTGTAACTCTTTGTATGCTTTATCCTGTCTCATCTCCTCAGCTTCTGTCTGAAAGGAGAGGGCCTTGATGGCAGCGGCCCCTCAGTGATCGACTACACGCCTTACTTAAAGTTCACTCAGAGGTATACAAGGCAGAGTAATTCCTCTGAAAACTACTCGTAACTGGAAAAGGATGTATGCTAAGGATGTATGCTAATAGTTCTCTCTCGTTTCCTGCGAAGTGCTGACAGCATCAGCAGTGATGAAGAGGAGATGAGGACTTTGGGGAGCAGCGGCAGCGAGAGCAGCACCCCTGATAAAATGGCCACCGCCGCCTCCATCTTTACTGAGCAGAGCAACTTGGTCAGCAAGTGCAAACGCTTAGAACAGAAATATCGCATGGCACTGGAGCAAAAGGTAGCACCTGTTTGTGTGTGTGTGTGTTTGTGTTTTATGACTTTTTGATGAATGGTAATTTATGCCAGCATGACATTTTCTTTTGTGTCTGCATTGGAATTAGGATTGAATTCTGAAATGTCACAAGAAGTAAAGGAAGGAGTGCAGTTCTCTCTTGAATGATAAAAGTTTCGAACTTTCCTCCCTTCAGGTTCATTTGTCACCTTCAGCAAAAAGAAGTAATTACTGTGTGCAATGATCTGTGCTTTTCATGGAAAAACACTGTGTGTTTGGATGTGCTGTGCGTGTGTGTGTCTGTCTCAGAGTTACCTGGAAGAGCTGGTGCGTCTACGTGAAGCCCAGCTGTCGGAGGCTGCGTCTCATAACAAAGCCCTTCAGCAGAGCCTAGCAGACACACACCTCTCCCACACGCTGGAGAAAGAGCAGCTGGAGTATATCATACTGGAACTACAGGACCAGCTGTGAGTTCACTCTATTGTGCGTGCGTGTGTGTTTTGTTTTTGGTAAGTGTGTGCGTTTGAGGTCCTTGATGATCAGTTGAAGAACATTGTGCAGCTGATCCAACTGTGAATTTGACATTAAGGACACAGTGAGACTCCTAGAGGCAGCAGGTGGTTCATTTGTGTGTTGCTGAATCAATGGCAGTAGAAAACCGTGTCATCTGAGTTCTAATCAGTGAGAAGAACCCCCTCTCTTGGTTGGAATACTCCTCGTAGGCTGTAAAGCCCCTCAATTGGTTTTGTGTCACGATCTCTGGGAATGAAGCTACGGTCTCAAGCCAGTGTGGTGAGTCAGTGGCACCTTTCAAATGCAAATAGAGAGAATCGAAGTCATGTGACACACGAGGAGCTGAGAAAGAAGAGTGAAACAGAATCAGTGACACAGCACCTGGAGACATTTATTTATATTTAGTGAAGAAAGTATTCAGCTTAAAGACTGAAGAAGAAAAATACTCAAGTCAAAAAAAGAACATGGCATAGGAGACTGGAAGCCATGTATAGAGACCATTGAACATGATGTCATGTTAGAAATTGGGCCATTTTTTTCTTGATTCAATGATCAAAATTACAAACACCAATTCTGGCGGGATTAATAATCAAAACCTGGGAAAATCCTTTTGTAAATGAGAAAATACTATATCATGTAAAAATGCCTACAGCGGTACGATATTCACTGTGTGAGATATTTTTATAATGTGGATGATTCGCAGCGATATACTGCCATTGATACGATGTGGTACAGCGCTGTTGGTCAGTCACAGTTTCTGCTTTTACACTTGTAGGTGGATCTTTCAGTGTGACAACCTTTATGCAGATATTACAAAAGTCAGTAGATGGTTTCAAATTGTGACCCTTGTTTAATATCTTCAGGACCGTGTTGAAGAACAACGATTTGCGGTCAAGACAAGAGTTGACAGCCCATCTGACCAATCAGTGGCCATCTCCTGATGCTTTGGATGCCAACGCTGTTGCTCTGGACACATTGTTGTACAGGAAGACTGCAGGACAGTGGGAGGAGTATGTCCACGAGATACACTTTGCTTTCTCTTTTCCTCATGATTCCTTTTTTTTTTTTTTTTTAATTTATGTAATCATTGATTCCCAGACTGAGGGAGATTCATATCTGGAACAAAAACAAATTTCCTGTTTTCATATGAAAATGTTTATATTTTCTTTTACCTTACTCTGTGTGTGTGTGTGTTTGTTTGTTTGTTTGTTATGTAGTAAGACTTTCCACAGTCTGGAGCAGCTGTCTACAGACATGAGCCTCTCACAGACATCCCTGGAACCGTCACACAACCTGGAAGCCCGACCAGCCAGTGCACACTGGTCACTCCAAGGTACACACCTTCCCCCCATGTACACACTGCTGTCCAGGAACATTTGAGAGTGTTGACCGTGCGTGTATGTGGCTTTCCAGGTAAAGAGGAAACACCATCTCTCAGAGGTCTGTGTGGCTCCCTGATATCAGTCGCCAGCTACAAATCTCTGGCCAGCCTCAAATCCAGCGAGTGTTTAGCGAGTCCTGCCACGGAAGTCAGCAGTCCAGGAGTCACCCCGTCCTAGGGGCCGGAGCGCTGGACACCCCCAGGGCCAGACAATCCTCTCAGTATCAGTGGTATTAATTTATTGCTATATGTTCTCTATGTGCGCTTTAGAAGATGGAAGTCAGGATTACAAGTGGATAATCCGGCATGTTCAGCCATGCCTCTGTGAAACACTCTTGTAAACTTTAAATTCATAGATAATGTGTTGGATTTATTCTGTTTGTTAGGTGTTTTAACTGTGGACCATTTTTTCCCTTTATTGGATTAAAAGAAATAGAATGTTGAAATAGAAATGAAAGGATCACTCTTCAGTATTGAGAAAGACAGTGCCAGATCTGAGAATCAGAAAATACAGTCTTTTGTTTGTGTTTTGTCTCTTAAATGTCACTGCTAATTGTTTCCTGCTCTTTTTTTAAAAATCTTTTTATTTATGAGTCAACGTACCGGCACTTTAGTTCCAATCATGCCGTCAAAGTTAGGTTTTGTTCTCAGGTGTTAATGTTTTTGTGCCTTTTTAAAATCATTATTATGTTGTCAACATTGTTTAGAATGCAGTATTATGTTCTCAGGTATGATTAACGTTCTCCCTCCAGTTTAGCTTTAAATTATTAGCGTTCTTATTACCTTTAATTATTCAGAGCAGTATTTCACTATGGTGGCTGGTTACCAGAGATAGATCGTTCCTCATTGGGATAATTTGGATTGTTTAATTTGAAGTGGTTGTGTTTGCAGGCAGGCTGACAGCTTTACTACGTTTACGCTATATTTGTAATATTTCAGCTGGTTTACTTTCAGCAAGTGACAGACATTTATTTTGGCTCTTCTTATGTCAACCGTAGAACTTCTTTCATACATATCGGTGACAGGTTATAGAAATATCTGCCTGCAACACTTCTCAGATACAGGAGAAAGCACAAGCTGGTTGGTTGATTAATTTAGCCTGTTTGCTAGTTTTAACTCGCGCACTGTCAACAGTCAATCCAAACTCTGCAAGCAAATTGAAGGTCACAGAGTTTTCCGTCAAAAATGGATAGACTTCGAGGTGTAATCATGGATTTAGAGAGCCAGAGACTCCTGATGTGGAACTGAGGTGAACTGTGGTACATGCAGCAGCAGCTTGTGTACCAATACAGAAAGGCAGTCTGACAGCTCAAGTAAAGCAGTGGAAATGTGACAAATATGGTTTCCATGTTAAGGTATTAAGTTGGATTGAAATGTTTTCCTGTAGAGCGCCTAAGTAGTAAATGATGCCCTCCAGTAGTAAGACCTTTACTTACGTCACACAATCCCACTTTAAACAATTCAATATCCCGTTGAAGTGAAGAGTTTGTGTGAGGCTTCGGTAATGAATATCCTACAACTGGCATGTCATCAGTATGTGGTGTTTTTGGTGACTGGCCTGGTACCTCAACACTGAGCTCAACTCTATTTGCCTTTTGCTCGTTACAGCGGTCATTTGCACAGACACAAGACGCAACTTTTATTGGATTTCTTTGCCTTTTTATTCTTCATTTTCAATAAATTTCACTTTAAAAAATATTTTGGCATTTCTTGTCCATGATCCAACAGGTGCAATTAAAGATCATTACAAAGAGTTAAATGAAACTCGTGATTTTATATATATATAAATATATATTTCACACAGAGGAATCAAATCTATAACAACTTACATCTCTGACGTAAGAACATAGGCACAGTGCATTTTCAGACAGACAACTAACCCCCCCCCCCCCCCCAAAAAAAACCCATTAACATACCTGTGGCTGCCATCTGCTGGCTACTCAATGCATCTAATATATTTGGGACTCTTATTAGATTTGAACAAGAAAAAGTTGTCAGGTGTTGAAATAGAATCATGATATCATACTTCAATAAACTTCATTTAATATCATTGCGTTTCCTTTTTGCAGTAGGGAACATCAGTCTAGTGGTCGTAGTGCTGTCTGCCCAGTGAAGAGTCAGGTGATTCTGGTCTGCTGCCGTGTCAGTATTCTCTCGTTGTATCTGTGGAAAAAAGCCTTTCCGAACTCATAAGAGCTGATCATGATGGCGCACGCGGGGGCCACTTTGATCACCCTCGGCAGGAAACCTGGCAAAAAGAGTAGACGTGACAAGTCCTTTAATTTATTGTAAACTATTCACCACTGTGACATCATGAGACATTTACCTGCGAACAATCCAGGAACGCCGTTCTGCGCCACAATCCTCTTCATCACGCTGAAGGTGGAGAACGACATCTTACTGGACACTGATGAGACACCAGCCAGCATCAATGCACAATCTACTCGATTCGACGAACATAAATCTGGAATTATTTACAACTTAAAATGATGGAAAAGAAAAACAAAATCAATAATTACAATTCATTGCTTGTAGCTCTCCAAGCTCCACCTGCCTTCTCGTTTTTACGACGTCAAAAGGTAAAGTTATGACGGCTGCAATCTGAAAAAAGAAAGGGGGGGAATTATCAAGTAGTACAGTTTACAAAATCCAAAAATTCAAAGAACACAAAATAAACAGTGCATGAGACAATAAAAACACTAGAATAATAAAGTCTTGTGATAGAAGAAGTGATTCTGTGATAAAATATTGCAAGACGATACATGAGGATATCTGTGTACCTGAAAAAAATATCTAGCACCGGTCTATCAACGTACCGCCAGAGGAAGTATCACTATATAGCGCGGTATCAATATTTTGTTATTATAGATCCTTGATGTTTTAACAGGGAGGGAGGAATAATTTTAAAGAATATATTTTAGTTTTTGGGGACAAAATGGAAACCACAGTCAAATATGTGAAACCTTATAATGTAGCTCTATCACGTGCCACACGTTTGCATTCGTATGGAGAAAAGTATGTGGTAAAAATGTAATTTAAACAAACAAGTTAAATGCTCTCCTATCTACCGAGGAATCATTTCACATTTAGGTTAGGGGACACTTACGGAACCAGACACCGCCCCGGATCCGAAGGTGATGGCGAATGTGGGCTCAGTAATGTTGTAGTGTTTACACAGCAGTCTCTTGCCCCTCTCATAGTTGTACCAGTACATGGCTGAGAAGGGCACGTCTCGGAGCAGCGTGGGTCCCAGACCGCGCCACAGAGATCGCCAGCCCTCCGCCTCCACCGCAGTGCGAACGAGGTTGGTCAGCTCCCTGTACGAGTGTTTCTGAGACTGCAGCTTTGTGCGGATCAGCTCCAGAGGACTGATGACTGTCACTGAACCCACTGAGGCACACAAACACACAGAAAATAAAAAAGAGGAAGGTCAAACCATCAATGAGCCCTACAAAATAACGGAAATAAGAGGGAAATAGCTTCATTCTCACTTTTCCTGTTTGCAGGATTATTTTTGAGTACTAAAATAGCCGTACCCCACTGAGCCTTTTTTTTTTTAACTACTTACATGTGGTTATTAAAAAGAGAGCTGAAGAACGCCGGGGTCAGAAAGCCTCAGATTAGGTTTTTAAGAGGAAATCTAGTGAGGGCTTAAATGAGCTTCTGAGGCCTGTGGGGCAAAATAAGATGATTACTCTTGGAAATTCATCTGAAAAAGACACCACTGACCTCATTAAACTATTACTATCATTTAACCATAAACCCTAAATTTAACTGTGATACTTGCGCTTTTTCATCTTGTTAATTTATGTTAATTAGAACAACAGAAAGCTTTGGAACATTCAAGCTATTCGGTGGCTTCTAAACCAAATATATCCAGACTTTCACAACCTTTATCGTCACTTTCTTTCTTTCTTTTTTGGTAACTATAAATGTAGTTGTGAAAAATACTTCAGAGCCATCAATGTATATTGTGACTGACTTCACCAGATGTCTTGTATTCACCACCATGACTTAACCCCTGTTGATTCTGACAAGACCAAAATAAATGGACTGTATAATTTTTTTTAATGATTGTCAAAATTCAAACAAGGGACTATTCCGCCTCAGTGACTGCTCAGTTATCGTCTCACCTCTAGCGAGGGCTCCTGCCATCATAGGAGCAAATTCTTTGTGGTCGGCCATCCTGACCGTCAGCGCCGCACGCAGCTGGTCATAGCATGTGAAGTAGATCACCGTGGCCGGCACTGCCATCACACTAGAGAAATCACATGGGAAAATGTCCATAAAGTAGTCCAGGACTTCAAATTTGACCAAATAAACATTGTTTAGCTAGACTTATAAAAATGCTTTAGAAATTAAAACTATGAGAACTATTAAAAAACAAACAAAAAAAACAACGTGGCTTGCTCCTAATTGATCAACATACAGTAAAAGAAAAGTACCCACAAAGAGTGCATCACTTACAGGCTAAATGAGAGCCCAATAAATAGCAGGGCAGGCAGATGAAATCACAGTGAGGAAATGAAATGAACACAGCCGCGCACTCACAGGGTTGGAGGGAGGCCGCTCCATAACACCTTGATTCCTTCACTGCGGACGATCTTGATAAAAGCATCCTAGGAAATGTGGACAGTTCCATGTATGGTTTTTGGCAGTTATATTTGGAAACTTAGATTAACTCTGTATATTCTATTACCGTGAACACTATAAATACTGACAGACACTGGGTGAGTGAAAGTTTTACCAGTGTTCCACTGAAGTGACCGGGGGCTTTGTACCAGGCCTTAGAGTTGCCATTTTCACACACGCACATGTGGTCCATAAGTCCATTGCAGTAGATGAAGCATTTCCCTAAAAAAACAGTGAAAACACATGATCAGGGTATGTTAAAAACCAAACAAACAAACAAACAAACAAAACAACCAGTACTGGACCAGTGTACATCGTGTTCATTATACCTTTGGGGAAAGGATTTTTCTGTGCCTGCAGTCTGATCTTCACAACATCCAAAGGTGTGACTGAAAAAAAAGCCAAAACCACATTTCATGAGGAGACTTCCGCTCATGTTCCACTTCCCAAACGTTTGCCTGTGCTTGTCAAAATTCTATGTTATCTGGTGTTGAGTCTTGACAGGATACAAATGATTGGAAGAAAGGAAACAACAAACAATGAACTATAACCTAAAAGGGGGAGGTGGTTGCCAGTTATGTTATGAGGGGAAAATTATTTTCCTTCAGTAAGCTGTAAAGACACGACATGTTTACGTTATCTCACCTAACAGAGATGTCATTAAGGCTCCAGAGCACGACGACACCATCTGTTGGATGGGAGTTATGCCATTTCTGACTGAAGCAGACGAACTTTGGACACTCATGTTGTCTCCTAAAACACAAAAGTTGGACATTAGACGGTAATAATGTATAGCTATCTAACAATGTCTGACGATGTCAAGAAAAAGAAAACGTGAACGTTATCATGACAGTAACAGTGTTGTGTGCATTTATGTAGTTGGGCTCCCCTGCTAACCGCAGCTGGGTTGGCTAACATCCTACCTGCTAAAGCTCCTCGGGATCGACGATGACAGTCGTTAAAATAAGCATTTCTGTTGCTTTGGTTGGTGTCCTGACAGTCACCGCGACATATTCGGTCCTCTAGCGTCAAAATGGCAATACATTACACACGTGTGTTACATCAGAGAGTAGCACAAGCGCTGCGAGGTGGTTTACGCGACGAATCTGTATTTAAATGCCGATCCGTTACGAAATTTCAGTTTCCTTTTGACTCATTCTTAAACATGCACATTTCAGCAGGGTTTCAAGAAAACAAGAATGCGGTAAAGCATGTAATTGCACAGCCATTTAGTCAGTGATTTTTAAAAACAAAAAACAAAAACAGCTCAATGTTTACTTTTAAAGTTGAAGGGCTCATTATAACGATGTAGAAACATCACATTCGAGCACAAAGGGCGTGTTTACTTATTTTCTGTGTTGCCAGATATGGGGACGTAAATCCGTACCACTTGTCAATTCTTGGAGGGAACGGAGGGGAAACCAATCGGATGGATTGATATTATCAGGGAATTTAAATGTTATATGAAATACTGAAAATACGACCGTGAAATTAAGTCACAATTAACAAGTTTAGCTAAATAGTGGCTAAGTGGCCGGAAAGTGTAAACCTGGCAACATAGACTTCCGCCACCATTATGTTGTCAGGAGCGGGAAAGGGACGTCTCACGAAGTACGGAAGTTAAAGTTTACTACGTCCACCTAAACAGTCAAGAAACTGTTTATAAAAGAGTATCGGGTGTTAACAAAGATATAAAAACAGCTATACTGTTATTTAATGTGCGTTAAATAATGAATGGATGTAACGAGGGAAACGCAGCTAACGGACAATACAGCCTGTTCTCAGGCTAATCAAACTCTGGACGGTAAGTGAAATACAACTCTTCGCTTGGAATCACCAACCGCTATGCAGTGTTGTTGATACAGTGGAAATTGTTTTAGTTCCTGTCCTTTAAACAGACGTTTAATGTGATTAAAAAGAACATTTCTGTTGACAAACAATGACATTGTCTCCACACAGGAGGGTGAATGAAACAATAAAATGAAGCCAAAACGCACTCAAAAGCACACTGGTTCCAGTTGCCAAGGTAACAATATGTTAACTTGATATTATATAGTTGTTGGCACTTTCAGTTTGAGTATTTTGCTTAAGATCGAGAAGCAGAGACGATGAAATATTAACACATTCACATGTGGGTTATGATAACCGGCTGCTCCCCAAACCAGTACGATACAGAATTCATTCAGCTTCTGATTCTGCCGGTGGTGTTGGACATGTAATCACTGTAAAGGACTGATTACATTAGTATTGCAATAAAAAGGACTAAAGCTATGTTATTTAAATAAATAACTACTCGTAATTTTACATAAATAATGTTACTGAGGTGAAGTAATAAATGTTTGGTATTGGTAAATACATTAATAATTGTAAGTTGATCAACAAAGCCTTTGTGTCTTAAATAATTTGAGAGTTCAGACTTTACAAACCTTTTTTGGGATTAATTTCTTTCCCATCCTGTTACTTTCTTTTTTTTTTAAGGAAAAACAGGTGACAAGAAAACAGTGCGCTCAACAACCACGACAGCGAATGTGTCCCTTCCTGCAAAACTTCAACCTTTTGCAGGGAAAGTGTTTTACCTCGACCTGCCTTCAAACAGAGTAGCAGAGACACTGGAGAGAGATGTAAAAGAACTCGGAGGGGTGAGGCACACACGTATTTGTTTCTTTTTTAAATGTCAGAAATCCAAGCGCCTCCTCATCATTTCTGTAATTTGCCACATAGCGATTGAGCCATTAGTGAGTTTACAGCCCATCTTATTTTATGTTATGAAGGGAAATGTCTTCCAGTGGATGCTGCAGTGAATGGGATCTAACTTTTTCAAGTATTTTCATCACAGTGTTGTTTTCAGAGATTATATATTTTTTATTGGTTTATTATTGGTTTTGGTATTATTACTGGTTTATTATTTCACAGTGTGAAACTAATTTAGCTGATCATGAAACTACAGTGACTTCAATAAGCCATGATGGATTTTTAATGTTTGAAATTTTGTTTCTTAATTCTCTGTTAGTTTTGATAAAGAAATGTACTTGTTTTAATTTCTCAGAGAAATAAGGTCTTAGGATTTTGGAAACTTTTCTCACAATCAATTTTGAATGTTAAATGCAGGCTGGAATATAAAAATTAGCCCCACGACCACCTTACTGACACAATATACAGCATCAGCCACAGTGACTGGTTAATTATGGATTCAGCCTCTCACATGCTACTGAGGGTCTGCTGCCTATCATGAAGCGATGAGTTTATTGATTAAGATGAAAAAATGTAATTAGCAGTTTGTGTACTCGGTTGGTCTGCCAGGGTAGAGACTGTGTGGTACTCAGACTAAATAACAGGTGAACAACATGATACCTTTTCTTCACACAGTTTTTTAGCTGTCTGGGCTTTTCGCATATTTGCGAAATATTGATTTAAGTTTGGATACCAAGACACATGCGCATTATTTTAGAGAAGTTAGTCTCATGATCACTGTGACTTTCCAAGAATACATTTCCTTATTTTCCTTTTCTCTGTTAAGCAGACAGTCGAGAAGTTTTTCAGTAAGGAAATCAAGTACCTTGTATCCAACAAGAGGGAGGCTAAATATGTGCAGTGCCTCAGGCAGGACTCACCGATCCCCAGTCCAGGCTCCGGACAGAGTTCACCTTACCCTCGGTCCAACCGGCAGCTGCCTGGAAATGGAAGGGACAACATCAGAAGCAGGACGAAGAGTCAAAATGAAACAGTGAGATCAACATTTTCTTTCTTTTGCTTTTGGTTTGATTGAACAACATTGCATATCTCTGCCTCCTTTTTGTTTCTGTTTCTGTTTCTATGGAGAGCAGTGTTTCCCAAACTGGGGTCCACAAATTGATACAGGGTTACAGGAAAGGAAATTAAAAACATGATTCACAAACAGCATGATTACACTGTGAAACTGGAATATAAATAGACATCCAGTGTGAGGTGCTGTCTCGCACTGCCAAATATTCCATTCACATTCCATATTCCTATTGTATGTAAATGCTATGTCGTCACTCATTCTGCCAGGGTAACCGCTGAAAATGGAAAAGATTGGTAGATTTCTTTTTTAAAAAGTGAACAAGTGTTGCAATAATATCACTGAAAATGCTGGTAATCTATCAACAAATAGATTATTTTGGTGAAAATAATTCACTGTAAGAGATTTCATTTGATGTGTGTATGTTTTGAAGGGCTCAGAAGTAGGTGGTACACAGCTGGGGGTCAAATCTCTGAAGGGGTGCAAAACTGTGAATAGTTTGGGAATCACTGGTCTAGAGGGTTTAATTAGTTAATAAGATGTTCCATTTTCATCTTCTTATCGGGATTCTTCCCAGCTGGTTTTATGTTTCTGTTTGCTTTGTAGTCTGTCACCAGTCGAGGGAAGTCTTTGGTGGAGATAGCGGTTAAAGAGAAGGTTTGTCAAGTCAATGCTAATGAGTTTACTGAGACTCACCATGTTTAAATAGTATTTTTAAAGTCCCCTTTGCGTCCCTGAGCTAATAAATGCTTGTTTGCTTTTCAGGAGAAGGTACGGATGAACAAGATCCTGTCAAATGCTTTGGAGTGGGGTGTGAAAGTCCTCTACGTAGACGGTACGTTTTCATTTCATTTTTTTAACGTTGGTGTCTTTCTGAAAGAAGGGTGATTTTATTTTGTGGTGACTGGATTTATTGGCACCTGCAGATGTAATTGCTTATGTTGAGAAGAAAAAGAAGACCCTCAGCAGCCAGTGTCCTGTTCCCATGCCTGTGAAAACCAGCGTAAGTTTACAAAGTCAAAATCCAAACATAGTTTTTGTTGAATACTTTGGGACTGTCATGTTACAGATGATTGATATAAAAGTGTGAAATACTGTCTTTTACAATGTGTTTTGCCCGACTTTACAGGTCAAAACTGAGCCAGCAGCAAAGCGAATTTTTCAAAAATACAAAGGTAAATGTACGTTTTATTAACTACCCATTTCTTTTTTAACCATATTTTGCATGCATGTTTTCTATTTATCTTGATGCATAAATGTAAATTTAATTCATTCATGTATTCCCCAGGAGGTTGCATCACTAAACCCTTTGTGAAGGTTGAGGACTCAAGCAGGTAATTAGTTTACATCCTTTTAAAAAAAACTTTGAATGATTAACATCTTATACTTCCTCGAATGATTCTTTTGTTCTCTCTGCTCAGACACTATCGTCCAATCTACCTCTCAATGCCAAACATGCCTGAGTTGAGTCTGAAGACCGCTTCTCCCTGCAGTCCCTTCAGTTTTGAGGACAAAGATCAACCAGGGAACCGGTACCGTTGCTCTCTGCTTCTCCTTTAACAAGCTGATAGTCTTTTATGAAACATTTTGTTAAAACTGTCTGTAAACATAATGTAACTCCTGGAAACGTCAAATCTTTAAATCTCTTTCGTGCTTTCCCAAATTGGTTGAACAGTGGAAAATCGCTGTGTTGAAATGCAGATTGTTTTCATCTTGATTTAATTTGTTCAACCTCTCCTAGCAGAGGTGCGAAAGCCTCAGCCAGTGACGAGAAAGCACACGGCCGCAAGAAGAACAAAGACAAGAAACGAGGCGGCTTCTGCGAGTGCTGCATGATCAAATACGAAAACCTGGCAACAGTAAGACGACTCAGTACTTGCTAATGTGAAAAATTATAAATGCGTTCCCATGTCTCAAATACAGTAATTTATTAGTAGTTACGCAGTGATATTGTCACTTTAGTTTCCTGCAAGAGTCCAAAGGTAGGTAGAGGTTAGGAGTGCTGCATGAGAGAGGAATAAGGTGCTCTTCAGTATCAACAACAGAAATTTCTATTTGGCGTAGCACAACATGATGTTTGTTTTTTCATATTTTTGATTATTGACAAAGCATGACTTATAATGTACATGTAGTTTCAGTAGAACATTGTGTCTAGGGGCGGCGCGGTGGTGCAGTGGTCAGCACTGTCGCCTCACAGCGAGAAGGTTCCGGGTTCGTGCCCCGGCTCGAGCACGGGATCTTTCTGTGTGGAGTTTGTTTGTTCTCCCTGTGCCTGTGTGGGTTCTCTTCGGGTACTCCAGCTTCCTCCCACAGTCCAAATTGACCGTAGACGTGGCTGTGAGTGTGAACCTGTCCTGGGTGAACACCGCCTCTTGCCTGAAAGCTGCTGGGATAGGCTCCAGCCCCCCCGCGACCCTTAACAGGATAATCAGTAGAAAATGGATGGATGGATGGTGTCTGGGACCTTCTCCAAGTTTCCATCTAAATGTAGTGTAGCATCACATGGAACACAAACTGGTGTTGTTAATCTTCCACAATCGTCATTGAGGTTGTAGATAAATAGAGTAAAGAGAGATCTGATGTACTAGTAGGACTAATTCACATGGTTGGCTGAGTCCAAACCATCAATCTTCTGAATCAACTTCACATTGAAAAATCAAGCTGCTGAACTTGATGTTTCTACTTAAACATGAAAACAGTTTTGATTGGTTGAGCAGCTGCACTGCATAGTCATTTGTCCTCATGTTCGACGTAAAACATGTAATAAACTTGTGCAAGGGAGAATATACAGAAAACAGCAGTGTGCTCTGTGGCATCAACTGTTACTGTTAATAATTCAACTGTGTATTATTTTTATCTAGCATCTACAGAGTGAATGTCACAAGGCTTTCTCGAGGAGTGAGGAGTATCTGGTGGTGGACCGACTGGCTTCCACCTTGCACTGCAGCTTCGCCCACTTCAGAGGTCCAAGTAAAAGGTAGGTGTTGATGTCTTCAAAGAGCTCCAGCAATGTAATATCTTACCAACATTTCAGGTCTCAGCTGATTTTTCTTTGTTCCCATTAGACCAAATTGCAGCGTTTCCTCTGCTGTGTTTGCTCCCGGACCACGTGGGAAGACTGAGCTGCAGCTAAAGGGAGATCGAAATGTCTCAGAGGTTATTAATGAGGGGCAACATCTGACTGTTGACATCCACGAGGAATCTGCTTCTCTGATCAACAGAGAGGGTGACAAGAGGGACTGTTTTACTTTCTCAGACAGAAATAATCACAGATCTCTTGCATGTAAACAAACACACAGACAAAATTCTTTGACTTTTTGTGCTCAAAAAGCTCAGCAGGATGAAATTCCACAGCAAGTGAAAGAGATGACGCCCTCTAAAGGTGAATGCCTTGAATACATCCCACCCAAGGTTCCTCAGGCTGACCCAGAGGGCCAAGTATCTCACGCAGACAGGAACTGTTCAACCTCACACTGCTGTGTTATTGAAGTACAGGATGAATTCCACGCAGGAAGCATTAATGTAAGGACAAATCAAGAGGGCTGTGAAAAGAACAAGGAGCCCAGGAGAAGGACTGACAACAACCTCTCAGAGAGAGAGGCAGAGAGCCTTCCATCCATACAGAGGAAAATCAGGGCGTACAAACATAAAAGACGGAAAGTGAGCACGCACGTTACATGTCAGTTACATCACAAGCAGAGTGACGTCTGTCATGACGCCATACTCAAACTTTGGGAACTTTTCCACTCAAGTGACGACATGGATGTGGAATTTCGGGGGTTTGACGAGTAGAAAGGATCGCCGGGACAGCGTTTCTTTTCCTGAAGATTACAGATGAAGTCAAGGCAGGACTACGGAGTGTCTGATCAATGTCAGACAGGAGAAATAAAACCCGTGATTCATTTTAGATGTAGGGCTGCTGCTTCAGTGTTGAAGATTTAGTTTACAGCCTAGTCTTAGACAAAAAGCCCATCTACACACACAGACACACAATTACAGTCTGATGTCACGTCATTCAATACAGTCGCTATAAGATGTCCGCCTACTGATATTTTGCACTTTTTCACATGCTGGAAAAGGTATGTATTTGTTTTGTTTTTATATTTTCAAATCAATAAAGACAAACAACATCGGACTGGAAATACATTCAAACTTCATGTGATTTCTGTTGATGTACATAATATGGTTCGGTCCCTCTGGAACTCGTATCTTTACCTACACCTCAGAGAGAACAGGAAGTATGTCATCGCAAAGCAATAAAAGTAACAGTTGAAGTAACTGTCAGTGTCCTTATGTGCACATTGAAATATTCATTGTCTGGTCACATGGTCTAGATCATTCATGCTTGCATTACAGGCAGGAGACATGAATAAATGGTGTTTGGTAATTTACAGAAGAAAAATTAGAAAAAGCACGTGAATGTACTGCATAATCACAGGTGGCTCATTGTGTTTTAACATACATGTACTGTTTTAATGGTTGGATGTGTGGGACTTGACAGTCATGATATTTTAGGATGCTACTTTTCATAACCTGCTTTTGCGTGCTTTCTCTGATGATGCATTTGCGGCCCTCCTACCTTCTCTGCTCAGCAATGGAAACTCTGGGTCCAGTGGGAGTCTCTATGCCACAGGTATAGTGTTCCTACACCAGTACTGCAAATACATGGATAAAATACTGAGCGCTGCCATTATGGTCATTTTAATCCTGTCCTAGGGAAGAAGAGCCTGCTGCTTCAGGACAGCATGAAGGTGTTGTATTTAACCCAGGATGCGTTTGTCCGTGTGCGTGTCCTGCAGTGAGTCAGAAGGTGACAGGTAGTTATTGACAACCTGGGCGTTGGACTGTGAGAGACGCACAGAAAAGTTCCACCCATGAGTTTGTCAGATTTCTAGCTGTAAGAAAAGTTCTTTAACTGCTGAGACAACTTGAGGATGAGCTGGTTAAAGTTTGGTGGTCAAAGGTCATGACCACTGTGACAGGCACACGTCCCAGATGTGTACAACTGTGACGTGGTGTTTTTAAGTTTACCCCCCCCCCCTTTTTTTCATTTTAAATCACATGCTTTGAACAGATGAAAAACAAACATGGTACCAGATCTCCTGTCTCCACTCCTGTCAAATCCTCGTGTAAACAATCATGTTTTGGTGGACAAAAACACTGTCTCTCAGTTGTGTTATTACAAAAACAAACAAGCACCACATTCATACTCGATTAAGAGGGGTCTCCACATAATTTCTCCGATATCTTTGAAATGAGGAAGGCGTTAGATAATGAGTGAGACATGAGGGTGAGGAGGAATGGCGCACCTGCAGCTGCTTATCACGGAGGGACGTCGGTCCAGTCTGTCGAAGGCCGGGCCCGCAGCTTCGCTCCATCCGCTGCTGCTCATGTTTATGCATTAGGCGTTTCTGCAGTGAGCCGCTGGATATTGATGTGTTTTAAGGAGGTGTCCCCTGTCTTCTCCTCCCCTACCCTCCCTCCACCCCTCTCCCCCCCCCTCTCTCTCTCTCGCTCTCTCCTCGCTGCCTTCTCCGTGCGGCTGATCCGCGGGGTCTCGGTGCGCTCAGACGCGCTCGGCGTTCAGACTCATAAGGAACCCGATGGCCTCCAACCAGAGGGACTGCGTTAACCAGACGACCAGCCCCGGCTCCCAGCTCCCCTAGCGAAGGCAGGTCCCTGCGAGCCTGCTCCTGGAATACCGCATTGTTTTGCCATTTGTACAGAGAGAGAGGAAGGTGATGATGCTGATGATGCGCCCGCGATGGTGGATTTCCCTTTTGTGCGTCTGTGGATTGATGCACGTTGGTCACCAGAGCAGCTCTAATTCCCAAAACGGTAACTGATGCTATTTTAAGTATTACATGAACTATTATCGCGCAGATACCATCCCGCGGCTACCTCGTGATTTAATATGCATGTAACTGGCCCGTCGTATCACAGGAAATAGGATCAATCGACATCTCAGATGGCGGTGTTTGTGATGAACATGTCTGTTTCCGCACGGAGGGACAGGCGGGGAATAAAAATCGGTGTTTTCCTCTCTGTGTGCAGGAGACGCCTCGTCGAGCTTGAAGGCGCTTCACGATGAGGGCAGGTTCGTCGGGAAGGAGGACACTGTGCCTCTCCGGCTGCTCTACAGCAGGCACAACCACAGCCAGATCAGCCAGGATGAGCTCAGCACCCGGGTGAAAGGCAACCCCGGTTCCCCTCAGGTACACCGTGTTTCAGGCTGCTCAGGATGATGGAGGAGATGTTGTTTACATTGTTTTCATTCATCTGCTCCTCTGTCCTTGTCCTCAGAGGGGCCAAAGAGAGAAAAGGGACTAAATGAACTAATAAGACTAGATTTCCCTCATAGCGCTGCTCAGTGAAACATCCTCCTGGGATGCTGTTTACTCTGTCCTCTCTGAGCTCGTAGAGAGCCGCTTTGTGAGTGCTGACCCAGGCTAATTGATAATTAAATGAGAACTTAATTCCATAGAGAAACATCTTGTCCGTCCAGATGCTTTCTTAGCTGCTGTCTCGTATCTAATGTCACATAAAGCAGTGGATATTTCTTTCCTGATGAATGGAGTGAAACGCCGAAGTGGATGGTATTCGTGGCTATAACCTCCTCTCATCAGTATCCCTGTATATGTAAGCTGATGAGGACATTTCGGTAACAGAAATGACAAAAGGTTTGTTTGAGGCGATGTATTGCTATTACACCGCTGATCCACCAGGGAGCACTGACAAAAATATTAAGGACACAACAATACAATCACATCTCTTTAACTGAAAGTGAGGGCTCCTTGTCAAAAATGTTTAAATGGCAGGAACCCCTCAGTGGACCCATGCTTGGACAAATTCTCAGAATCGTTTCACATCTTCGAGGTGCGTATTTGCTGTGGTAAGGGAACATGCTCTTGGAAAGGAAAAGTTAATGGGATTCTATGATTCCAGAATGATGGATTATTACTTTGCAAACAAGAAGGACTTTTTAAGGTCATTATTTTTCTGCATATGCATGAAAATGACTCACATTCAAGTATTCACTAATAGGTGTGTTTTGTTTTTGTTTGTTGAAGCTTCTTTGTTGTTGTATTACTTCTTTATTACTTCTTTTTGACTCCAGAATGCATCAAGAGCCAGCTACATAGACTTAGCTTGAAACTAGCAAGTGACTACTGACATCATCAAAACTGTCCCAAAAACAATCTCTTACAAACTCAGAAACGCATCGCCCAGTGTCGCCCACATCCTTTTTATTCAGCTATTTGCTCAGTAATCCATGAAACCCTTTTGATTTAAACAAACTTCCAGTTCATCCCTATTGTGAACAAGTGCGAGTGAGTTGGCTCCACTATGTGCGCTGGCTGGTTGCATTATGTCACGAAATTGATGAATTGAAACATTATTGTTTGTATTTAGCGCAAATCAAACTAAAATGGCTGTTGATTTCTGACTTCTAGGGTCACAAAGAAGTATTGTTGTTGTTGCCACAGCAAAAAAAAACAAAACATCTTTGTGAACTTAAGAGTTGTGGCACGGTGGTGCAGTGGTCAGCACTGGCGCCTCACAGCAGGAAAGTTCCAGGTTCAAGTCCCGGCTCCAGCACAGGATCTTTCTGTGAGAGTCTGCATGTTCTCCCTGTTCCTGTGTGGGTTCTCTCTGGTACTCCAGCTTCCTCCCACAGTCCAAAGACATCAAGAGAGGACGAGGCTGATTGATACTCTAAATTGACCGTAGGTGTGACTGTGAGTGTGAATGGTTGTCTGTCTCTATGTGTTGGCCCTGTGATGGACTGGTGACCTGTCCAGGGTGAACCTTGCATCTTGCCTGAGGGATGCTGGGATAGGCTCCAGCCCCCCACCCCCCCACCCCCGCAACCCTTAACAGGCTAAGTGGTAGAAAATGGATGGATGGATGAACTCAAGAGATATTGCACAGAACTTTTTGTGTGAAGCCACGTTTTAAGGTCATTGTCTCAGAGTAAATCTCTCTGCATTTCACAGTAAATAGTTTGTTCAAGTGGCAGGACTCCTGCCCTGTCTGGAGGATGCAAACGGCACACGTCCCATCAGTTTGCACAACAGACACTCACGGGCTGTGCTGGCTACTTTTGCACTGGATGTGGCTTGCTAACTTCAACATGTGTGTTTTTTAGACTTCCCAAATGTTATCAGACCAAGTGGTTGAACCCAACAGCAGGAGAAGTGTAAAGGGAAATGTGGCGGCACCATGCCACCGTGGCATAGTGTGTCCTCCTCATAATGAGAGCTTTTTAACAGTTAAATTTAAACTTCAAAAATAATAAAAGTAGTGTTCATGTGTGAAGATTACCATTATAAACAAAACATATTAATCTTATCAACTTGTGTTCGTCACAGAGATTATTTTTCAGCGATGATTTGAAAATCCAGTGTAAAAAATCCCATTAGCTTTTGGTTGAGGGAACCCGTAGCAGCTAAATAGTCTCTCCAGCGCTCTATAGCATCAGTATCCATAGCCAAACAAAATACTGCAGGCGGGTGGTAAAGTAGGATTTATACGAGGCAAAAACTGTTTCACAAGATGTTTGTCCATCGTAAAAAAAAAAAATTATACTGCAAAAAGTTATCCAAAAAAAACCCCAAAACAGCGCTATAGTTTGGGAAGAAATGCTACATCAGCCGTTGCGTTCTGCTGTACAGTTTATGAGAAGGTATCCCGTAGCAGTAATGATCATTTACAGAATAACTGTGACTCAGTTCAGTGAAGCAACATGTCTGCTGGGTTCATTTCAAACCATGAGTCAATTAGCATTGTGCAGACCTGTCATGTGTTTCTAATGTGTGCATCTTGGGCCTGTGTAGGCCTATTCAGGGCTGGGAGTGGAGAGGGCTACAGATGGCAGCAGGCAGGGAGGTGTTAACCCTTTGTCTCTCTCACACCTCAGACAGAGCTGCAGCCTGCTGCATAAACAAGCTAACAAGAACCATCTGCCATCAAATATCATTTTAATATTTCCTTTTGAAGCTGATGCTAATTTACATCCCAGGTTTGAATCCAGCTTTCTGCGGGGAGGGTTCCATTCGTCCTCACCATAAAAATAATCTCCAGATTTGTTTGATACCTTATCTCTGTTTTTTTTTCCCCATCATTAATTTCTCTGCTTAAATCTGTTCATGAGCGTGGACGTTCTGGGTTTACAATCCAGGAAATGCCTTTACTCCGTCTCATTGCAGAAATGAGATTCTACCCGTTTTTATTGAAATTCTTTGTATACAAATGAGTCTCAAAGTTCTATTAAAGCTAGAAAATATACATTGTAAGCAATCCAGGAGGAGCGAGGCGTCTTTGATGGAGCCTCCAGAAAAATGAAACTTCCTGGCAATCATCTGTGATGTCACAGTTGCAAAGTTTGATCAGTTATTGGCTGTTTTTAGATCAACGGCCTAAAAACAAACCTGTCAAATAGTTCTGAAAATGTGTCACGCGCGGGATCTTATTTTTAGATTCATAGCCTATTTCAGTCTCAGACGCAAACAGCTTCATGACTGAATGAGCAGTTGGGGGTTCAGCAAAGTACTCGTGTTGTTTTGGTACAAAAAAAAACAAACGCTTCAAGGAAAATCGGTCTGCGTGTATCTGTTTGTGTGTGTGTGTGTGTGTGTGTGCGTGTGTGTGTGTGTACGTGTGCATGTGTGTGCAGTGGATTATAGCACTTACAGTCATACTTGATGGATATCAGTGGAAAATCAGGTCTGTTGTAACTTAGAAATCAATGTAAGAGAAGTCAGTGGTGGTCTCAGTCAAGCTGGGATGTGCTTTCATTACTGGTATCTCCTCCCATCATGGTTTCAATCTAGCAGACTAGATTTCATCAGAGGTGTGCTGTGGAAAGGGATTGCCCTTTATATGTGCTCACACACCCTCACAGACACACACCCACTCACCACCGCCTACTCATATATGCATTGAACGGACACACACTCATGAACAATAGAGTGTGTTGTCACGGGGGACCTCGTGGGCTAAGGTCGTCCTTGGGTGAACACAGGGACCCCCCCTCACACACACACACACACACACACACACACACACACACACACACACACACACACACACACACACACACACCCCTCCTCCCCTCGTTATGGTAACCAGGTAGCCTGCAGGGTGAGTGGGGATGGGGGTTGAGCTGTGTTTAGCTGGGCTCTGGGACTCCCCTGAACCTGCTACGGAATGAGTGTAGGTACGTGTCATTGACCTGAGGGTGTGTAATGAAACCAGTGCCATCTGTGTCCAGCACTGGTAATGAATCCTGTCAAATCAATCACACACACACACACACACACACACACACACACACACACACACACACACACACACACACACACACATGGAGTCACAGAAAATGTGTGTGTGTCTGTCTCTGTTTGTAAATGTGAACATGCAAGAGTTAAACACAAGAAGACAAAACATAAAAAGGCAAAAAAGCAGCCTCAGTTCTTTATATATTAACTGTAATTTTCTTGTCACAATGTTTGCCAACTAAGATTAAACAGTGTGGATTCTTACATTGTGCCTCTATAACACAATTAACATCTTGTCAGAATGGTAAGCCAAATGGCATCAGGGGAATCTGTTTATAACGCCAGTTGTTCTTTTTTTTTAACACAAATCTCTAGTTTGTAGTACAAGTGTACTGATATCAGAAGAGGCGGTATGACAATATACTGCAGTATCAATATTACAAAATAACCAGATCTCAGTTATCTCATATGTCTTGCCTCAAACAGTTTAAATAACCTGGTTTCATGAGGCAACAGGCTTTGTTAATTTAAGATAACGCACTCAGGAGCTCAGATAGCGTAGCAATCCATTGTGTTGCCTACCAACACGGGGGCCGCTGGTTTGATTCCCGGCTTGGATTGGCATCCGTACTGATACAGTTGGCTGTCTGTAGGCGGGAAACATTAAAGCAAAAACAATTAATGTTGTAAAACCTAGAGATGTTACGTTTTCCCAAAATAGCAGCATCTGATGTTCACTTCTGTCTTTGTCAGTGGAGGAAAAACTATACTGCTGGTTCATCCTGGAGAGTAAAAGCTTGTGCATGAGTTAAAATACGAAGGAAGGCCATGACTTGATGGCTTCATTAGTCTTCTCCTCACTGCTGATTAGTGCTGAAAGAGGAAATACAACCATCCATCACTTTCGACCTGGACTGATGCATCCATATGATGACGCACTGCCTATGCTAATGGTTGCTTTTAGGTTTAGCTGACTTCCTGTCTTCTCTGTCTTTTTCAGGTGAACCATGTGGCCCAAGCAAGCTTTCAAGTTGATGCTTTTGGTGGAAAATTCATCTTGGATGTGGAGCTGAATCAGTGAGTATTCATGCTGCTATCTACTTTTTTAGCATAGTTGCTGCTAATATGCCAGGGTTTACACTTTTGTTTAGTACGTAAGTGAATGTGCAGATTTAATGTTCATCTGTGTGTTAAAATCATCTCAGTAGGAGGCAGAAGTCACTGGTTACGGCCATTTTGTGATGAAATTCTCACTGTGTTCTGGTGGAATATAAATCTGGTTCACTAATAACTAAGGTTGGTTCTCATTTTGTGGCTCTCTTCGCTGTTTTTTCATTGCCTGCTTTTGGAGAAAGCTTTGTCAGGATAAATGTGCTGTAGTGGCCAATTGCACAAGTGTATTCACCTTGGTATGTGTTTGTATGTTTGCAGCTAGTCATTTATTGTGTGTGTGATTTAGAGGTTCCATCATAATAGTAAGTGATTTACGGTAAAGGCTGCAGCGCTGTCAGACACTTCTATTGATCACAGCACTGCTGATGGAAAGTCAACAACTCTCTCTTCTTACTTCCCCCGCTCACTCTGTTTTTCTTCCCCTTCATCTGCCCTGCATGAAAAAAACCTACCATCTATATATCCTCATCTCTCAATGATTCACTGTCTGCCAAGACGGTAATGTGATTGGTGCCGTTTGTCTGTCGGTCAGCAGGATTATGTGCAGTAAAAACCATGTTGAAGGGGTGTAGCAAGGCCCAAGGAAGAACCCACAGCATTTTGAGGAAGATTTGTTCAAAACAGTGAAAATTACATTTATTTCACATTGAGTTTGGCTGAGGTCTTCAAGCCTTGTCTCTCAGAAAGATTACGTCCTATCATCTTGGCGCTCTTTAACTCGTTTGTCCAAAGTAAGGGAAAATAAAAGGCATGCAAATACACACACACACACACACACACACACACACACACACACACACACACACACACACACACACACACACACACACACACACACACACACACACCGATGTTGCCTGTTCATCACAGCAAAAAATTCCCACCATACTGAGTAAAAAGTTGCATCATAGGAATTCCCAGGTTTTGGAGGATAAAGCTTGCAGCTGACACATCGACCAGTCACAGCCATACATTTAGTTTACTCACACATAGAAACACAAATCAACATCTCTTTAGATCCGCGTGCAGACTTTTCATCAGTGCCGGGTTTATTTGCAGAGTCATTATTCATGTGAGTGATGTAGTGCGCTCATAGCATCCTTCTCCATAATTTCTTGATTCGGTAGAGAATGTCCATCACAATATCAGCTGAAAGGAAATACGTAAGTGAAATGAAATCCCATTTTAAGCTGAGCAGAGAGTGAATTAGCCTCCAACCAGGCAGCTCTGGGCAACAGTTTGACATGTGTGGCTCTGAATAAGAATGAGAGGCTGAGACTGCAATAAAGACTTCCACTCAGTGACTTTTATCTGTTTCATCTAAAATCCCTGTGGGATATTGAGAGCTGGAATGTCCAGTTGTTGTTGTTTTTTGTTTTTTTTTAAAGACATTATATTAAACATCTATTCACTTTTCAAAAAAGAATAACCGCTGTTTATTTTCTCGTTAGGTAGTTAAGATTTTGAGTTGTTGATGACAACAGTTTGAGCTTGAAAAAATGTAAATGGGAGATATTGGAAACAAATTCAAAAATGCCAGTTGAAACACAATAATTCTGAAATAATTTGTCAGTCATTCAGCTTTTTGACAAATACCTTCACCCAGGTTGAAGTCGGTGTCAGCAGGATAACACAAAAACTACGCGACTAGTTATCAAAAATCCAGTTGGAGGGAGCTGAAGAGGAGACCGTTACATTTTAGAATTGATCCGAGCCATGGAGCACAGCATTTGTTTTTAAGATAGACCCTTTTTGCACATCCACATTCAACATAACATGTAACATAAACGGGGGCTCGTCCAGGTCCCAGCTAGTAGTTCCAACATCTATATCTATACTGTTTCTATTCTTCACTGTCTTGAATTTGGAAGCTTCAGTCATGGATTTGATGAAAAAGGGAACTCTGGGCGAGGAGAAAGTTTGACAGGCATGTCTCACAAGCGCTTTCTACAAAGACATTCTGCAACAGGTCCACTGAAGATGTCCCCGCCGATATCACGCTTTGCTTCTTTACGCAGACCCAAGCAAAGCCGGCATAAACCATTCATACTTCATTGATTTGAAGTAACATTGTGTTGCTGCACAACGTGTAAACTCAACAGTGTCTGTGTTCTGAGAGAGCTTTTCATCCGGCTGGCCCTTTTGAGTCAAGGCTGTAGCTCTGTCCCGTGCTGTCTGTGTACTTTAATACACACAGCAGCATAATATTGCCTCCTTGAAATCGCTGCATAAAATTGGCTACTCTTTGACATCTGATGGAATGAGGGATACATTTAATTTTGAAAATTTGAAGATGAAAAACTAACGCTGGGATGTACGTGTATGACTTTGCATGACACCTTGTGATACTGTGCTGCTCTCTATACCAGTGTTCCATCACTCATAGGGCAGATTTGCAGTTCACACGTGTCAGTGTGTGTGTTTCTGTGTGTGTGTGAGTGAGTGTGTGTTTGTCAGTTTCCCCAGATTCCTCCTCCTCCTCTTTCTTGTTGTCCACCAACACACTCATCTCCTACTTGCTTGACAGCCACACTGATCTTGTTTACTGATATCTTTGCCAGACTAAGAAAGAAAAAAAACCCAGTTGTGTGCAGGAGTGGGAGGTATTTTAGCTGAATGGGCCAACATTTTTTGGCTTTCAGTAACAAAAACTAGTTCTCACTGTTTGATCAATGAGGGACTCTGTTGCTGAGTGTTTTTGTGAGATTAATTGTTGCTGTGAAGAAACAAAATGTGATTTTTTTCATCAGCTTCTGTTGTTGGTTGTCATCCTCCTCTACGGTCTTTGCATCAAGTCAGTTTGTAGGTGATAGGATGTGAATATGAGAGTGTAGGCATTTTATTATGAATGCAAAGACTTTCGAAATGAATATTTGTTCGACTATTTCCCATTCATTCATTCATTCATTTATTGTGCATGAAAGTGTGCCTTTGACATTAACTCTGTCATTGCATTGACACCAGCCACCCATCTGATGGTCTGTAGAAAGGAAGTCATGAGGGCTTTGGTGGGGTCTTTATCCCCCACCGTCTCTTTGTCCCCGTCTTTCTCCTCCATCACAGCGGCTGGCTCCAATTTGCCATTCATGGGACAAGACAGAGCGGAAAATGTGCACAGGATTGGGGGGTTGCCTCCTTTTTTATCATCTCACACACACACACACACACACACACACACACACACACACACACACACACACACACACACACACACACACACACACACACACACACACACACACACACACACACACACACACACACGTCCCAACCCTTGATTACTGCCCTCTACCCTCCATTCAGATCACCCCTCTTACCCCGCCCCTCCCACCTGCTCTGGCTGAATAATAGATGGTGCTGTAAGATTAAAGAGGAACGAGCACATGTCCTGGTGTGTATGTGTTTGTGTGTGTGTGTGTGTGTGTGTGTGCCTGTGCGTGCGTGTGTGAGAGTGCACAAGGGCTTCTTGTACATTGTGTGATAAAAACCAATGAGTTAGTGCACAAAGTTGCACAAAAACACACAAAAAACCCCCAAAACAACTTACTAATGCGCTAGTACAGAAATGGAGAAAAAAAATAGTGAAAGGTGGTTTGATCCAATGAATCAAAGGATATTAACAGAAATACTGTTTTATGTCTTGCGGTATGAAGAGTTTAATGACACAATATTAATGTCACCAACTGGCTTATGAAAAAACAACGTAACTTCCACCTGACTGCCAGCGTGAACCGCTAAATATGTAAGCTGCGCTGTTTGTCTTCTCAGTCACGACTTTATACTCACTTTCTGTTTGCTTGTTGGTGCAAAACTCAGCACAGCGAGACGCAACCAGAGACGCCTCCTTGTTTCTGAGGACTTTTTTACATGAATTTCTGTGTGATACTGAGGGTCTAGAATATCCATCCTGAAAACATGTAGCAGTTTGTGTGATCCTGCATCTAAAATGAATCCTAGAAATGTTTGTTTTTAAAAGTTATTTACTGTATCTGATGTGTTGGCATGTCTCTGTTGTCTTGTTGGAACCACATTTTTATTCTGTAATTGTAGTTAGCCTATGACAAAGATGATGGGGAATAAAAACAGATCCGTACAAATGAACCCTCAGCAGTGCATAAACAATTAGCTGACATGTAACCACCATCATATTCCAGTTCAACCCTTGAATCCGATTGGACGTTTGCGCTAAAATTGAAGTAATTCCACAAAGCCCTTCTTGAGATATCACGTTAATGTGGTAACATTCAAGAAGGCGTTAGGTGTTGTGTACATTCAGTATCCTCAGTGTTCAGTTTTGCGGCAGGTATAAACGAACTAAACTTGATCCTCCATCCAAACGCTCCCCACCAACAACAGATTTCCAGTTCGTGGGGCCTGCTTTCTCGGCACCAGGAGGAGTGCAGGCTCCAGTGACTCACCTGCAGTGACTGTGGATGTGTCGTCGTTGCCTAAGTGACAGGCTTGATGAAACTCTGTGTGTGTGCGTGCACTTCCAGATGGTATGGACATAGATGTGGAGTGATGCGTCTTTGCCTAGTGAGATGCTCTCTCAATGTTGTGTAGGCTTCGGTGGAAAATAATCATATTTCATTCCACTGGGACACCCAAGCAAACTCCCTTTTTATTCTCGATGGTAACAGCTGTACCATTATTAAGATATCTAGTGGACTATCTGTGTTGGAGGGTCACGATTGATTCGTTTTTTAGGATTTTCAGCTGCACACATTCAAGAATATTACCACCCATATATCACACTTTTCTCTTCCGCTGCATTTGCTGATCCATGAGAGGAAGTTGAATGTATGGAATATTGAATGTAAAACTGGGGATATTCCTCAGGGGACTACCTTGAGGACAGGAGCTTTCTGAGATCTCTATGTTCAGGCTTTTAAAGCAGGGTGTTTTTTTTATTGTTGGATTATTAAATGATAAATCTTAGATTCACAAGGGTTTGCTTGTTGTCTGGCTGAGTCAGGTTGATAGACCGTTTTATGTTGATTGTTTGGACCTTTTAAGAACATAAACAGTATATGTTCTCAGCCATTCTTTATTATTAGGCTATATATATGTATGACAATCTGTCATAACAGGAACAGGTGGGCTGGCCCATGTGGGACTGAAGAGTTTTATAACCTCTCCGGTGTTCCAAAATAAACCGCTGCGTAGAGAGATGAGCGTGGCGCTGACGCTCATTTTATTATGATTTCTACTACAGTCATGTCAGATTTCCTGTTTGCAGACACACTTTATATGCTGATACGGAGGGTCAATTACAAATGATACTAAATGGATAATTCATTTCTGTGAAGGGAAGGAGTGTGTGTGTGTGTGTGTGTGTGTGTGTGTGTGTGTGTGTGTGTGTGTGTGTGTGTGTGTGTGTGTGTTTGATCAGTAAGACACAATTGAGTGGTGGTGGGGGATAGAACACTGATATAACCATAGGGTCCTTCCAACTGCTGATATTAAGCAAAAAGCTAACCAAACATCCCATGGCTCACTGGTTTTGTTGAATGTGTGTGTGTGTGTGTGTGTGTGTGTGTGTGTGTGTGTGTGTGTGTGTGTGTGTGTGTGTGTGTGAGAGAGAGAGAGAGAAAACGTAAAATAGCAATGCAGTCATCTCTAACGTGTAAAGCTGCTGTTACTTTGTGTGTGTGTGTGTGTGTGTGTGTGTGTGTGTGTGTGTGTGAGAGAGAGAGAGAGAAAATGTAAAATAGCAATGCAGTCATCTCTAACGTGTAAAGCTGCTGTTACTTTGTGTGTGTGCGTGTGTGTGCGTGTGTGTGTGCGCGTGTGTGTGCGCGTGTGTGTGTGTGTGTCGTCGGTGGGCCTCAGGTGCAAGAGAGGCCCCAAAAATGTTGTCTTAATTAGTGATAACAAGAATGGATTGAAAGACACGAGGCTCCAGAAACAAGTAGGACTTAAGAGGAGGACAACAGAGAGAGTAGGATAAAGGAAGAAAGCAAAATTTTCCATTGAATGTTGAAGAGTTGAATTGAGCGGGGCAGCAGGGCTCAGAGGTAGGGTGGCCGTCTAGCAAACGAAGGGTTGCTGGTTCGATCCGCACTTCCCCCGGTGACCATGTCAAAGTGTCCTTAAGCAAGGTACTGACCCGTAATTGCTCCTGATGGCCCTGCGACGGACTGGCGACCCATCCAGGGTGAACCCCGCCTCTGATCCAGTGTCAGCTGGGGTAAACTCCCCCCATGGCTATATAGATATAGAAAAGGGATGAATGGATGGATGGAGTTGAATTGAGTCCAAGGTTTTGATATAATATCTGTCAAATGTATTATTTGAACTGAGAGAGGAAAAGAGGAGATTGCAAACCAACATGCAAAGAAGAAATCCTACATATAAATTTGATAATTGAATATTAATTAGAGCTGCACTGACTGGACAGTTTTCATCTTATAAGGTCACGACCATGGAAACCAGCCTTCAGCGTCACCGATGCCTTTGATGTGGAAACTCTTCCCTCACACACACGTGCCGTGTCATTCTTCTGGTCGGCGATCATGTTTTAAAGGGATCCTTCTATCCCTCTCCTCTCTGTGCAGCATCACATTGAAAACTCTCCTCTACACACTTTACATAGGTGAATTCATTCTTCTTACAGAAAGGCTTCTTGGAATTTCTAGTTTATTTCTATTCAGCATGTTATTTAAAAGGGGTTTTACTTGTGACAGTTATTCAAAATAAGAAACTTTTTTTCCCAGTAGTTGCTGGTTGTTGTTTTTGAGAAGTCTTCTAAATTTAATCTCCATTTGAGTTCAACTGTCTGTCACTTCACATTTTTTCTGCCAAAAAGAAAAAAAGACTGTTGATTTCTCAACATCTGAATATCTAAAATATCCTTTCTACCTTTAATTGTGACGCTTTTTAAGCAGCACATGTGTTTCCTGGATTTACATTTTTCTCTTGCAGGAGCATCAGAATGTGTTTCAGTTCGTGTTTACTTTTTGACTTCCTGCATGTTTGACTTTGAGTTGAGTTTGTGACATTGGGCGTTTGATCTTTAAAACGTGTGTAATGTGTGTAGGCGTTGTCCTGCTATCTTTGGACCATAAAAGGTGCTGATGCTGTGCTCTTATTGGTGTGTGTGTGTGTGTGTGTGTGTGTGTGTGTGTGTGTGTGTGTGTGTGTGTGTGTGTGTGCGCGCGTGCGCGCCCCCAGCTTGATGTATCTGTATTTATGAATGTGTCTCATATACACGTACACTAGCATGCAGCCGGACATACCTACGTATATGATTTAACTTGCTCTCGTGTCCCATTCCAACATCATTCATCATCCACCAGTTTGTCCCTCTCAGCTTCTCTCCTCCTGTTCCACCTCCATCTTTGTCTCTCTTTTCCACAAGATTGTAATTTATGACAGAGAGGTGTGATCTGGTTTACTGCAGACCTAATGAGAAAAACAGAGTTGTGAAAGAGGGAGAGTTTGCAGAGAGCTCTGTGTGTGTGAGAGAGAGAGAGGGAGAGAGAGGGTCGGAAGAGAAAGCGTTAAAGATGTAAGAAAGACAAAGTGAGGTGTACAATGGTGGAGAGGTGTGTGGATGTCCTTCATACACCCTTGAGTCTCAGTGTGTGGGTTGAGTAAGTGCAGAAGATTGGGAGAGATAGAGTGGAGGAGAGTGTGTTTGCATGCTTGGGGGAGGCAGGCACTTGAAAGAAGTGCTCTCCTTTCTCTTTCCCCATCTCCTACTTTTTCATCCTCGGTGCCTCAGGCAGGGCTTCTCTCCTTGATCAGTGCGTCATCTGATCACACACACATGCTCACACTTTAGCGGTCACACTGGGAATTAGGTTGGTGAGTGTGTTTGTGTTTATGAGCTAATGCTGTGTATATTACCAAACATGATTGCTCAGTGGCACAGACAGAACTGTGCACTTAATGTGCCAGTAAGGAATAAAATGCATGTTTGTGTCTGTGTGTTTTGCAGAGTTTGTGGTGTGTGTGTTTGCGCATGTTTGTGTGCATGTATGTGTGTGTGTGTGTGTGTGTGTGTGAGAGAGAGAGAGACAGAGAGAGAGAGAGCGAGCGCGTGTGTGTTAGCAGGATTAATGTAGAAGCACAAATAGAAGCGTGGATGTTAACAGTAACAGTGAGTCAATGTGTTTTGGGGGTGTGTTTGGGAGACCCGTCACTCCTCAGAGGCCCTGCAGTGCTACTATAGGCAGAACAGATAAACAACGCTGGGTCAAGCACAGGGCTGATATTCCTGTAAGAGCACTGAAGCTGTTTTTAGTCTTCCTCTCCACACGGTCACTTTCAAGCGATGGGGGAAAAACATCTACAGTTTGTGTTTTAGCAAGAAGTCCCTGCTTGCCCTGGTATTCATCTTCAGCAAGGAAATACTGCCAGAGGAAGAACGAAGGAGAAAGTTTTCCCTGAAATTGAAAGAAAATATCTACTTCATTTATCTGTATATCAGCTTCTTCCAACTTCCAACTTGGAAGTTAGCATCACCAAGTGGTTTTTGATCCGTGGAGAAAATAAACTATGTGGCAAACAAGGAGTATTGGACTCACATCTTTTGCCCCTGCAAGATAATCTTCCTCAATGAGCTCCTCTTGTGTGATTTATGAAGCGTAAATGCAACCATTAGAAGTCGAAAATGTTGAATATGGATAATACATCAGACGTGTGTCTTAAATATCACCACAACTAGCTTTGCACTTTTTCTGTTTTAGTCTCTTCGACAATCTCTGTCACCTGGTCTTTATTAACCTGCTATCGACTGCCATTTTTAAGTCACATTATATGCTTCAAAATTCACAAGGGAGGTGTTAATGGACGTACCAAACGCAGTGGGACAAAAGATGAACAACAAAGTTTAAAATGTCTTAAAATGGTCTGAATCACAGACCTTATTTCAGCCATTTACCTGAAAACTCATTCAGAAATCCCACCGACTGTGAGGTGATGGATGCAGATATTCAGCTATTCTAATTTATTTCTGGGGTTTGGGATTAAATCCTGCACCAGTCTATTGGAAGAGCAACGACATCCACAAAACACAACTATCTAATAGCAATGTCATTTACTCTGCAGGTCATAAATCAAAAATATTGGTCAGACTGGGACTAGAGGCTAATGAATGTGCAAATTTGATGGTGGTGCTTTGGATTACCAGTCATAGGAATCTAATCTCCCGGGACCCTGAGTGTCTGTGCATGGCAGTCCATTAAAGGAATACTTCAGACATTCTTGCAATTATGACACTAGCATGCTCAAAATATATAAATATGAGAGCAGTGTTTAAGTTTTATCAACAGTATTTCCTGCCTCATCACCCACCCCACACCCCCACACATCTACCCTCCCCTTCTCTGTCGAGCCGTCTCACTCGGTTCGGAGGATTAGCCAAAACAGAGAGATCCAGGTGCTGGCTCTCGCTGAGGACAGGAACAGGAGGATGGCTGTTGTTCTCTCAGCAGGAAGACATACTAATACCTCTTAAAAGACTGTTGTCTCTCCTAGATTACCCCCCACCCCTTCCCCTCTGTCATGCTACATAGGAATCAATTTACAGTAAGAGATTAACCATTTAACCCAATTTGCCACTGTAGAAAATCTTATGGATTTACTGGATTGACACATATTGATGCATGTGTGGGCAAGTTGAGAATAGAATTCCTGCATCGGTGGAATGTGAAATGAGGTCATACGGTCCAAGTGTCCAAACTTCCAGAAGTATCCCTCTGCTTCTATTAACCTTGTTTACACTACCATGCACATGTTGTCACAGATACAGTTCTGCATGTTCTCCTTAGAGCCCTCAGCATCCCCAGCTGCTGCATAATGCAAAACCCATCTCTGGCTCTGTATGTCGCGTGCTGTAGAACCATCCGCATAATGGACCCAAGACGTCTGCTGCTTCTGAACCAGGCTAGAAGTGAAGCTTTCCTTCAGATTCCTCTATTAGCATGAATACGTCTGCACGAGTATTCCCTGTGCAATAAGACGAAGGCTCCTGAGTGTGCTGGCAGAATTGTATTTCTGATAAGTGATTGGAGAGTGAATGAATTATAGCCTGGAGACCTTTAATGAGGCCTCAGTGGGAGAAAGGGACAGGGAGGGGGTGGTGGGTGGTGGGTGGTGGGCAGGTGAGAGCAGCTGTAGCTCTCCCCACAGAGAAGCCTCCTCCCCCACTCTCTCCTTTTCACATCTTTATGTCTCTCATACACCTTTTTGTCTGCAACACCCCAGCACCCTCATCCTTGCTCTTCACTGGGTTTCTCCTCCTTCAGCACTCCCCCCATCTACATTATGTAAAGCCATACATGGAGAAAGTGAGCGCTGTTCCTGTATGTGGCCATGCGTCTGAGTTCAGAGTGTGTGTTTTGAGATCTTGAGTGAATTAAGTCTCTGGAAGTAGTTTTGTGTGAAAGCAATGAAAAGCCTGGAACCTCCACACTTGTGCCAACTCTCGTGCACACATAAACATTCATCCTGCCAATGCTTTTTTGTGCTCTTTTTCATCCGAGCGGTGCCTGCATGGCGACAGGGATCGTGACGGGAATTTCACACCACATGGAAACTCGTTTTATGTGATTGGTGCGTGGGGATCAGACTGGGTTGCCACAGCAGGTGTCATCACCCAGAGCAACTCACAACAACATGAAAGGATGAAGTCTCATGCGCTGATTATCACTTATTTTTAAAGACCCATTTAATAAAGTAGAAGAAAGTATTTCCACAGCTGAAGCTCTTAGGTGTCCATTAGTTTAGCAAGTGTGTGGGTTGGCTGACATTTAAGAGAAGACGGAGCTACAGAGGGATGTGATTATATGTAAATTGCTGTTCTATGAAATGGATGCTGAAGTGGAGCGTCTGTCTCCTGATAGACAGCTGGACATCAGCTAACAAACAAGCCATGAAACATCCCCCGTCTTCTATTAGAATATAGGGTAAGAAACAATGCAAACATATTTTGATGCACATTTTGAAGTATCGGAGGAAAAAAGGCTGATGGAGGGGCTCAGGTAGTGCATCGGTCCATCAGCAGGTGCTGGTTGCACCTGCTGTGTTGCCTCCAGTTTGGCTGGACCCCTGTTCAGACACCATTGGCTGTGTCTTCAGGAGGGGAGCCAGATGAGGGTGTATGTCCTGGTGCCTCCACTAGCACCTCCTCTGGTCGGTCGGGGGGGAGGGGAAACTGGGGGATAATAGTGTGATCCTCCATCTGAAAACTCCTCGCTATCAGATGGAAATATGTGGCCGACAATTCCATGTGTAGGTGGAAGCATGCGGTGATATGCTGTGTTCCTCAAAATGACAAAAGGGTTTGAGCAACAACCAGGTTAGTTTGGAAAAAGGGTGAAATTGGCAATCTACAAAAAAAACACCAAAAAAGAAAAGCTTAATGTAAATAAAAAACTACCTTAATTATTTTTCTTTTACTCTCGCTTGAAATGTTTTCACAGAGCAAATACACAAATAGACGATGGAAGCCCCTTTTTAGAATAAACTCCCACTCGCAAATCTTTAACCCATGTGACTGACTGACCGACTATCTCTGTTGCTGACATTTCACCACATATTCATAGAAATTTATTCTCCAGACATCATAAAACCTGACTGATACTAGCTTGCGCAAAGAACAAGTAACCCACAAAATGTAATCCCTCAAAAGCTTGCTCCATTTTTCCCTGGTAGATGCTTTGGATAACCATGACAACTTTTTCTTCTTCTTCTCTGTTTGTTGCAGCCATGTGTAATATTGCCAATGGAACTGTTACGAAACTGTTACGAAATTCACATTTCCTTTTTTTTTTTTTTTTGCAACATTTCTAAAGTTTTCATCAATTTGCTCGGAGGAGAATTCAGTGAGCAAGAGACACGGGCGCAGCTTTGCTCTCATCAATGCATCTGGTGTCCACAGGCATCCCCTGGTGCCACACAAGTACAGGACCATGTGGGCTGTGGTACATCTGTCACTTTAGAGTCTTGAATTTGACAGTTTAATTCCTCCTTCCCCCATTCTTTAAGTCCTCTGTTTTTCTCCTCAAATTGCCTCTGATCTTTATTAATGTCGCCGCTAGTTTGCAGCGTTTTTTTTTTTTTTTGACTGTGGGGAGGTGGATCAAATGCAAACAAAACACAAGCTTTTTTTGTGTTTGTATATCAGAGTGGGACTACAAAGAAGCCCTTAACATGTGTATATACATATTGTGAGCATGTTAACTGGACGGGAGGTGTGTGTGTGTGTGTGTGTGTGTGTGTGTGTGTGTGTGTGTGTGTGTGTGTGTGTGTGTGTGTGTGTGTGTATCAGTATGGGGGATGGGGTCATGGCGAGCAGCATGAGCAAAAGGCTGAGTTCGCGTCTTTGTCTGTCAAATAAATTATTTAAATCCCATAACAATTAAAGCTGAAATCTGTTATCAGCGTCCTCCATTAGAGGCCCGTGTGTCTGCCGTGCTGCCTCAGTATGCTCCTCGCTCGCTCCCCTCGTCTGGGCTCAGCGTGGGGCTGGATAAAGATCACACGCTGTGAATCTTAAACACACATCCCAGTAGAACAAAGGCTAACAACACGTCGGTGACCTAGGGACACATTCACTCACCAGACATCTTTATCACAGAGTGTATGAATATTTTGACAGCGGTTCTTTTTGATGCAAAATAAAGTGTTACTTTTGTTTTAAGAGCCATTTTGTGTTTAATTTGAAAGATGGCATTCAGAGGGCGTGAAGTGAGTACAAAGAGGCTGCCTGTTTTACATGTACTGTAGATGTTACAGGGTTTTTCCAGGAAAGAGTGCATGATGGGATATTTCTTAGAACCCTGAGCTCTGCATTCACACCTTATTCCTCTCCCTCTTTAATGTTCACTGCCTCTTTATTTCCCCCTTGATGGTCATTCTTACTCCTGTTTCCATTTATCTCTCTCTCTCCCCTCTTTCCATGTTTTTATTGCCAAAGCAAACGAGCCATTAGAAAGGAGTGTATATCCTGTGTGTGTATATGTATGCTGTCAGGGTTTCATTTAGAATAATATATTGTATATTATAAGTGGGAAAATGTTGGAAATGTGACATCTGCCATTCAAAAACAGCAGAACATTTGTCTTATTAGAGTTACTACAGTAACTTTGTAGTGGAACATGAATATGTCATCAGAGCAGGTAATGATGATTATTCTTTGACTAATCAAAGATGTCCTAATGATGACATGTAGAGAGAGCCGGCAACAAATGTTCCTGTAAATGGCATCAACACAAAACATCCTGGATCCAAGATGCTATTTATAAAGTAGTTCTATAATTTCTGTATGTATTGACCTCCAGTCTTTTTTTCTGGTGTGTATTTATTTTTGTATATCCGTGCAATAATTCTAACATTTCTATACTCTGAGGTGACTTGCCAGTGCCCCTCTTGGACTCTTGTGACTATACGGGTGAAGGTGTTGCTATGACCAAAACGCCATGCTCGTTGCAATTTTATTGCATGTGTGATATAAGTGATTGAAAAATGTTCTTCCTCCCCTTGACTCTTGTCACATATTTATTAGACTTGCAGTTGTTGGGAGTGTTATGTGATAATCTATCCAGTATGAGCCGCTAATATCGAAGAGTATATTTTTTTCCCCGGGTATATGTGAATGCCTCGATAAGTGACCAAAGGGATTCCGAAGCCTGTGATGTAAAAACCAAAACAAACCATTACTTAAAAAAAAACTAAGCAATGATGTGAAACAATTAATTCCTCTATATTTTGTGTAGTAAGGAAAGTGCCAAGTGTCACGCTAACGCACTCAGAATGTTGGTTTTGTTCTTTTCATTGGACTGTAAGAACAATATGAAATCATTCAAACTTTTTCCCTTGATGGACTCACTTATATTTAATCCGAATTAATTCAGTTACATTGAGTGGGTAAATTATAGATTTGCATTCTCTCGGAAAACAACACCATTTTCAATTCTTCACTGGACTTTCAAATATGCTATGTGACACTGAAAAAAGAGGCTATGTGTTTGGTTTGTGGACAAGGTGAAGATCTGTCCTTCTCACTTGTCTCCTGTCAATGTCTGGACGCTGACAGGAAGTTGGACTTGATTGATAGCTCAGTGCTGCTAGAGGTCAGTTCACATTGTTGCCCATTTTGGTGTCAGTTTGTGACATCAGTTCTGCCAATGATTTAAAAGTTCATTGAAAGTTGGACCCTGATTCTGCAAATGTTATTTTTCTGTCTTCAGATTGTTATACTGATGCATGCAGTTTCATTTTTATAATGCTCACTATTTGTGGAAAGGTGGATTTATTTGTTGGAGCGTGAAATGTCTCTGCTCACTGAGTGTAGATGTATAAAGCAGCTTGGACTGTATTTGCATGAATATGTGAGTCCATGTTCTTGTCACCCATTTATGAGATATAAACTAAAAAGTCAAACTTTGTTCTAATATGTTCGAAAAAGGCAGAAGACAGAATGGATCACCATTCACATGTTGCGTGTGTGTGTGTGTGTGTGTGTGTGTGTGTGTGTGTGTGTGTGTGCGTGTGAGTGTGAGTGTGAGTGTGTGAAACCTGAGGGTCAGCACCAAGACTGCCGTCTACAATGCCGTGTGCGTGTGAGTGTGAGTGTGTGAAACCTGAGGGTCAGCACCAAGACTGCCGTCTACAATGCCGTGTGTGTGTGTGTGTGTGTGTGTGTGTATCCACTTTGCTCTATGTGGCAGAAACATGGACTCCATACAGACGACACATTACAAACTTGGAGGCCTTCCACATTCGGTCTGTCCTGGGAAATCCTCAACAGCATTAACTCCATCTGTATGGGAGCAGCTATGGCCAAAAAACCCCACCTACATTGGATTGGTCACACTATTCACATGCCTGCTCATCGCCGACCCCGCCAAGTCCTTTATGGCCAACTAAGAAATGCAAAGCGTGCCGCCGGAGGTCAAAAGAGGCGCTACAAGGACCACACAAAAGACCTCCTGAAGTGCTCTAACTTCAACCCCACGCAGCTTTAAACTCTGGCACTTCATAGATCAGCCTTGCAGGCCCCCTGTGCCAGAATAACCTCGCGCCCAATGGCATCAGAGGGCAGCCACCAATGTCTGGGCTCCCCTACCCCACCTTTGGACAGATGTGGGGCTCACCCATGAAGTGGCACCAGCACCAATGTCCCTGACCCCCCCCCCCCCCCCCCAAAACCTGGAGCAAACAATATTATCGAACACGATGGACAGCTAAGAGTGTGTGTGTGTGTGTGTGTGTGTGTGTGTGTGTGTGTGTGTGTGTGCGTGTGTGTGTGTGTGTGTGTGTGTGTGTGTGTGTGTGTGTGTGTGTGTGTGTGTGCGCGCGCATTGCACCCTACATATCTCCTATATATCTTTGTCTCAGGTTGGGCCACCAGTGTGTACCTCCAGAGGGGTTCTGGGGCTCAGCTCTGCTGAGAAAGCACAGGCTGCGTCTTTCGTCTTATTTATGTCTCTATTTCTTCTTCTTACTCTCAATTTATTTAGTGTTTCCTTCCTTCCTTCTGCCCATGCTGCTCTTTCACTCCTTCCTGACCTTCATCTGTCCTTTGTTCCACTGTTAGACACACACTCCCCAGACATTTGCTAGAAGGCAGAATTTGTATAATTGTGTTTGTGTGAGTTTGTGCGCTGGAAATAGCTTTGTCCCCGTACGCTGGTCATAATTAGCAGAGCTGATGCTCTGAAGCTCTGTGCTGCCAAGACAGAATACAATCATTTTATAAAACACAAGGACACTGTTAAACAGAGTGACACTTGAATGAGAATCACACATTTTATAACTTTTATTCTATTTTTCTCTTTCCTCTCTGTTCCTAGTGATCTGCTGTCTTCGGCGTACGTGGAGAGGCATTTGTCACAGAAAGGGAAGACTGTCGTCACCAATGTAAGGTTATGGAGATCATACATCCTGATGCTCACTCTTTCACACAAACATGTGCATTCTCTCTCTCTCTCTCTCTCTCTCTCTCTCTCTCTTTCTCTCTCACACTCTTTCACCCTCACCCTGTCACCCTATTACATATTTGGCACATAGCTTGAGAACAGCATTGTTATTAATTTGCCCAGGCACTGCAGAAGCTTTGGGTGTAGTTCAACCACAGTGATAATGTGGGTCATACTCACCTTGCATTCACCCTTTACACTGCACGTCGGAGTGTTTCATAGAACCATCCGAGAAGTCACTATTTGGAAAAGAGCACATTTTCAAAAAAGTACTTGTCAGGTGATTGGATGAACCATCTGTCTGTCACCGTCCACCTCAGGCTGAATACCACCAGTCAGATCAGTGACTCAGATCAATGAACTGACCTGAACCCAGTCAGTAGAAGAGTAAAAAAACCTCTCCTCTTTCCCGAAAACCCTTCAGTGCTGTTCTTTACTCTTCTTTCGAAGATGAAAATACTCTCCATCGTTAATGTAGCTGATGCTACAGCAGCATTGATGCTAACCTTTTTCCAAGAAACGCCATTGCTGTTTTGAATCAACCGTCTCGCTGTCGTCACATCAAAACCACGCTGCTATTTCCTCCAGTGATTGGTCTGGAGGTTTGGACATGATGAATTCTGATGTGATTTTGTGACATTGTTATGTTGCAATATGAACTCAACATGTATATCAATGCAACATGTAAACAGTCTGTTAGATGAGATTATTCAGGTAACTTATCCAGATAAAATGCACATTACACCAGCTTGTCAAAACACTTCGGATTTGTTACCTGCTGTATTTTACAGATTCCTGTGGTCTCTGCTGGTACTTCTCTCTCCTTGAGCCTTTTATTGGTTAATCAGTGTGTGAATTTGCATTTAGAGAGAAATCAAATCTCATCTGGTCTTTGTATGTCGTAACTTTCATCGGAACAGTGGCCCAAAACTAACATGAGATTAAAATTACTGTGATAATCCTCCGAAAATCTGGACGCCTGAGTTTAGCTAATGTTAGCATGATGCAACAGCAGTTTATAGGAGTGGGTTTTATTGTCATTGTAAAAAAAATTATGGCTAAATTTTTATTGCTAAAATAAAATTAGAGAATGCAGAGAGCAGGAAGGGAGTGTTTGGAGAGAGAGTATTTACTTCAATCACATAAACTCCTCCTCTTTCTAAGAATGCTATTGACATCTATGTGCAGCAGAAATAAAAGTCTGAGCTATTGCATTATTAGTGTATTATATTTATCCCAATGCCCAATCCCAATAATAGACTAGGCTGTTTTACTAACCTTAACAAAGTATAATCCTAACCAAGTCAATTAAGACTTTCTATAACATGATTTGCACATCGCCACCACGTAATGCAGTGTTGAGAAGTTTCAGTTTCATGGTTATTTTACGTATTTCTATGAATTCTGCTCTGTAGAGAGATTTTGAACATTGATAAAAGACGATCAGTCACAGAAAACCAGTGGGTATTAAAAATCTTCATTACTTCATGTTTAAAAGTGCAGTAAAATGCAAAGTATCAGTGCAAAGTGTAAATACTGCTTGCAGTATAAAAACAGTAAAATATAATTTATATTTTTTCATTCTTCTTCTCCGATCCCACAAACGTACACCAGGAGGAGAGAGTGTATTGTTTGATAATCCCGATCTTTTTGTGGCTTACTATATTTAATATTTATTATATGCTTAATTACTCCTAAACTAGCAGATAGCAGATCCGAACCATTGAGCAACGCACTGACACACACACACACACACACACACACACACACACACACACACACACACACACACACACACACACACAATGCTGGGTTTGGGGTGTTTCTCGCTTTTGATGAGAAGTGGAGCAGAAGGTTGACGCCGACAGGCGCAGGACAGATGCTGGGATAGTAGAACATAGAGCCTCTTATAAATAGCTTCAAGCTCTCTCTCTCTCGCTCTCTCTCTCGCTCTCTCTCGCTCGCTCTCTCTCTCTCAGTCTGGTAGGGCTCATCAACTTAAGCTTGTCTTGCAGTTCATTTTAGAACCATTCTGTCTTGTCTCACCAGTACTGCCAGTCGTTTGAGCTGTACCCAAGGCTGTGTTTTGAGAGGGTTACTGGACAAGCTTCTAGCTGTTACCTTTTCCTTCATCTGTTAGACTGAGTTTCAGATCAGGAGCAGTTTTTAAGGCACATCCAAGTTTTCCTTCAATGTGTCATCATTGTGAGGTTACCTGGCAACCAGTATTGTTCTGATTCTAGTTTGTATCTCTCGGTAAAGCCATTGTTTATTTTTATCCATTGAAGAGTGAAAACAACAAGGTATAATAGCTTACCTTACAATCTCTCTGCTAAGCTAATTTCCTTCGGAAGAAGTGATTTTTTAGCACCTGATTATAATTCTTTTGCCGTATTGTCAACAAAGTAAATATATTGCCTTTCTTAAGAAGATTGTGACACCAGGGGTGCTGAGAAGCTCAGCTGGTGGAGCATGTACCGAGGCGGCTGGTCCTCTGAAGCAGCCGTGGGTTCGATGTGGCCCTTTCCTGCACTCTCCTCCCTTCTTTCCTGTCTGATTCAGGCTTAGCTGAAAAAAAAAATCTGACTTTAAAAGAGCATCTCTCAGACAAATGCATCAGGGGAAAATTCACTTTGCTAAAGGCCCATCTCTCTCTCTCTCGCTCTCTCTGTCTGTCTGTCTGTCTGTCTGTCTGTCTCTCTCTCTGTCTCTCTCTCTCTCAGCAGTACTCTCATCTCATGAACTCAGGCAGGATGCTTCCTTCCTGAGCGACACATTTTTCACAGATCTGGCAACCTTCTCTTTCACAGCCTGGGTTCACTGCAGTGCCACTAACTTTGTTTCCAACCAGAGAAACACAATTTTATATAGATTTATAGGTAAAACAATGATTTAGAAAATGAAAATCAATGTAAAACATGCCATTCATACTAATGGTGCAGTTTTTTTTTTTACCAGCAATCCTCCTCATGCAAAGCACAGATGAATTGAGAAGAGGCCACAGCGAGAATTGGAGGTAGAGGAGGACGTAGTGGTGCGTTGCTGTGCGCAGCGTCAGACTGTAGAGCAGTAATTGATCCTCTGATAAAAGCCGTGCTTCCTCAGGGAGGCTAGCTTCCTGCCTAATGGCTGTTAGGCAGCAAGAAATGGACCAGGAAGAGCTGGCCTGCCCAGCACTTAGACACTTAGACATCATACGCATCTACAGAAAATAAGAACACACAAACACACACACGCATAGAGATGGAAAGGAAAGGATTAGTGGTTGAAAATGTTTTGTTTTTACGAATGAACACATGAGCACACACATGCACCAGCAAATTAATGCTTTGTCATTTATTCATTCCCTGATGTTATAATCAATGCTGCAGATTTGAACATATGAGACTTTTTAAGATGTAACCATGTGTGTGATCTTCGTCTGTTTGTGTTCACCCCTCAGGGAGGTGAGCACTGCTACTATCAGGGGAAGGTCAGAGACGTTCCTCGCTCTTTTGTGGCGCTCTCAACTTGTCATGGCTTGCAGTAAGTATCAGCAAAATGTGTGTGTGTGTGTGTGTGTGTGTGTGCGCGCGCGCGCGCGTGCGCATGTGCGTGTGTTCAGGTGTGTTTCTTTCTACTGTCTGTGTGTGCCCAGGCCATTAGCCATTAGGTCAATGTAATTAGTTTTGGCCAGCTCCTCTTTGTTATCATTCTCTTCTCTTGTCTTCTCTTCTCGTCTCGTCTCGTCTCGTCTCGTCTCTTCTCTTCTCTTCTCTTCTCTTCTCTTCTCTTCTCTTCTCTTCTCTTCTCTTCTACTGTACGAGTGATGATGGATGAGGAGTGCCCATCCTTCAGGGCAGACATATTATGTGGCGCTGTGTACCGACATCTGTGCTTTTAAGGATACTGACTGAATTATATTGGTGGTACTGAGTCACATTCTTGTTAAATGTTAAATTCGATAAAGTCACAATACTTGTGCACCCATTCAGTATGAATAACAATTGCAAACTACACTTTTGCAATGTGTTTCAGTGTGTTGTTCAAGCAAATTTTATTCATATGCATTTATAATAGAAATGGAGGAATTGGAAGGGATATTTTGATTTAAATAGTTTGTTAATCAATTTGTCCTCAGCTATCAGTATCATCTGATGTACATATACACAGCAACTCGTGTTTTCAGCTGTATTTTTATTTATTTTTTTGCAAACTATGTAAAATATTGAAATGTATCAGGATATCAGGTTACTATGGTATCGTGATACAGGCTTGTGTTCTGTATCGAACAAGCAAAGACTAACATGAAACAATTGAGTAATTGTCATTTTGGCATCAATATATCGTTTCAGGAATAAAACATTGATCAGTGATACTTAAGAGAATCACTTTATTATGGGAATTGACGCTTTCTTTCACCAATACTTGGCATGTAAATATTTCAGACATCCATCCATCCATCCATCCATTTTCTACCACCTTATCCTGTTCAGGGTCACGGGGGGCTGGAGTCTATCCCAGCAGCATTCGGGAGAGAGGCGGGGTTCACCCTGGACAGGTCACCAGTCCCTCACAGGGCCAACACATAGAGACAGACAACCATTCACACTCACAGTCACACCTACGGTCAATTTAGAGTATCAATCAGCCTCGTCCTCTCTTGATGTCTTTGGACTGTGGGAGGAAGCTGGAGTACCAGAGAGAACCCACACAGGAACAGGGAGAACATGCAGACTCACACAGAAAGATCCCGTGGGACTCGAACTTGGAACCTTCTTGCTGTGAGGCGACAGTACTAACCACTGTACCACCGTGCCGACCCATATTTCAGACACACACACACACACACACACACACATACACACACACACACACATATATATGTGTGTGTGTGTGTGTGTGTCTGAAACATATATGTATATATATTCAGTTGTGATGACCAAAAATGTAACACTTGACGTCTAAACATTCACATGTATTGGTTTCTGTATTTTAACCAAAAACTTAGGAACTAAAATCTCAAGCTGTTGCCACACATATTTAGCACATTAAAGTGTCTGCTGAATTTGTTTATATTGATTAAAATACTAGGATGTGAGTAAACGCCTCTCGTTGGTGTGAATCACGCCTTTTTTCATTCATCCACTGTAATTTACGGTACATTCATTATCATATTGTGATTCATTGTGCTTGCATTTGGCTCTGAAGGATGCTGAGGTGTCATGGTGAGGCATTTTCATTGTGAATGACAGTGAAAACAGATGTGTGAGTCCAGGTCAGTGCAGCTGATGATGGAGTCTTTCTTTGATGGCACAGTCAAGGTTTTCTGACTCTCGCATTCTTTTTATCTGCATGCTTGTCCAGTTGTTTCTGACACACTATCAATCATTCTTGATCCACTCGCTCCTTTAACTCTTTCTTTCTTTCAAATCATCAGTGTAGAGATGAAAATTCCACTAATTTTGGCAAGTGCGTTCAATCAGAGGGATACTGGCTGAATAAGCTAAATCAAGCCCCGGCTTTTAATAACTTTTGCATATTTCATGGGATTGTGGCAACATGTAGGGAAATTTGTCAGCTTAGCAAATTATGTAACAGCACGCACAAGATAATGCAAAGTAGGACATGAATTAATCAAAGCCCAAACAAGAAAAATGTAGCATACATTTTGTCCATTTATTTCATTAGCTATGTTACATTTTCAGGGTTTTCACACAGGCTTTATTGTCAAATTATTTCACTGTTTTCATTTCCTGGCCTATTATCAGCTTGTTAGTCATTCTAAATCACTCTGAATGGTACTAAGTTCTTATAAAAAGCTCCACAAATAAAGACTAATCAATAAACTGATTACAAATAGAGTGATCAAAAGTGACCCAAAAAGACATTGTCTCATATGATCAGTGTCTTCTTTCTTCAGCCATATGCCCAGTAAAGTGATGTAGAGTTTGTAAATAGACATTTTTATTCTGCTGTTGTTAGTAGTTGGTCGCCATTAGCTGACAGGTTTACATGGCTGGTTCTTCCTGCATTCTGCAGTCACCTAGAAGTGACGCAATGAAAAATACACTTTTTGGGTGAAGCGTCACTTTAGTGTAAAGAAATATATAAGCTGACATAGTCAAAAAGGTCAAGACACACTTGTAATTTACTCTGCATACACAACTCTGTGTGCGTGTGTTTGTGTTTGTATTTCTGTGTGACTGGAAGGGGGGGGGGCATTAAGGAAGTATGTAGTGGTGTCAGGGGTTCGACATTTGAAGGAGAGTATTTCCCAGATGCTGAGTCAGGTATTTAGCATAATATACATCCATCTCCCTTTCTCTCTCTTTCACTCCCCCCCTCCCCTCTCTCTCTCTCTCTCTATCTCACACACACACACACACACACACACACACACACACACACACACACACACACACACACACACACACGCGCACGCGCAGACAGAAACATTACCCTGCAATGCAATCGGCTTTCAACTGCATACAGGGGGATGGTGCCCTCAGCTTCCTCCATCCTGTGAAACTGAGTCCAACCAACGTCGGCTCAAAACATTATTCAGGTTGAAGGCTTGATAAGAACATAAATTTAAAAAAAAGAATCCTGGTGGCATATGAAATCACCAGAACAGCTGGAATTTTGGCAGATACTGTGGGTTCATTTGAAACCCCAAAGGTTTTCCACCATTTTGGTGGTAGATAAATCAACATTTTCTGTTTTGTAATATTTTCTGCGATAATTAATTAGCACTTTGTTTTTGAGGGGGTCATCAAAAACCAAATACGTCAATAAAAGGAAACAATGCAACCACCAGATGGTTCAGGTAGCCTGTCATACAGAAACAACAGAGAGTGAATGGATCGCCAATCATGTTTAAACAAAACAATCTCCCTTCGGGTAAATTGTGCTATGAAGTACAAGAGGACAAGAGTGTGTCCTGAAGGTGAAAAGAGAGGAAATAAAGCAGATTCAGGAGAAAGAGAGAGAGAGAGAGACCAATTGTGTGTGTGTGTGTGTGTGTGTGTGTGTGTGTGTGTGTGTGTGTGTGTGTGTGTGTGTGTGTGTGTGTGTGTGTAACTGCAGTTTTAACCCTGCTGACTTCACTAGTTGACCCAAGCAATCTCCTAAAAGCTTCAGAGAAGGTTAGCGGTCCGCTAATGTGCACATGCGCACACTCAGATGACTGCGGACAGAGGCGAGAAGACCTTCATGCTTCTTATGATTGATATGTTGAGAGATGAGTGAGCGGCTGTACATTTGAAGTCATTTTTCACAAGGTGTAAGAGAGGAAGGCCAAGGTTTTTACTGCTCTGTATTTAAGAGATGTGAGTCATTGCTACTCAAATCCTCCATCTTCTCATTGTTCCAGAGATAAAAACCAAAATCCTCACATGACCTTTAAGTTATGTTGTGTGGGGAGATTCTCTTAGATTATTGGCTGACCTTTTGTTTCACATTATCCTCCTAAACTCATGGGAGCAAGGCCAGAATATTGTTCTGTCCACAGTTACACCTTTATTACACCGAGAAATGTTCCAAATAATATAATAACCCCCCCCCCGCCCCCCAAGTGGTAGAGCTCAAACCATCTGGACTGAATTGCCTAACCAATCATACTAAAAGCTGAGTGGAATTCAAATGTATTGATGAATAAAACAACAGCAATTTGTATTGATGTGTCTCTCTCCTCTCTCCCTCTCGCTTCTCCTCCAGTGGGATGTTTTTCGATGGCAATCACACCTACATGATTGAACCTGGAGGACGGGGCAGCAGTAACGTGAGTAGTACCCTGCACGTCTAAAGTTATGTAGCCTCTTCTCTTTATCAGCCTCTTCTCAGTCCTGTTGAATCTTCCACACTTCCATAATCTGCTGTAGGAGATAATGAGAGACAAAGCTGGTATTACAAGATTCATCCAGGGGTCAGTTATTGTCCTGAGAGGATCATAAGACAAAAGCAGCATCAGTTACAGGCCACATCAGTCGTTCATCCTAATGAACCTTGAGTGCAGCGCACAGGTCTCAGGACAGAGAGATTTGCTCAGCTACAAAGGCTACAGCCAATTGGATAATAACAATTACAGGCATTATGGCTGGAACGAAAGGACAGATCTGAGATGGTCTGTAGACGCCTTGAGCATGAGAGTGAGTGTGTGTGACTTCCTGTCTGCTCTAATTAAAATGTCCAGAAGAAGCGTGTGTGTGGTGTTAATCAGGGAGGGACGAAAGACAGTAGATAAGAGAGGTCGGGGATTCATGTTTATGTCCCTGCGTTTGTGTGTGTGTGTGTGTGTGTGTGTGTGTGTGTGTGTGTGTGTGTGTGTGTGTGTGTGTGTGTGTGTGTGTGTGTGTGCACTCATTGGCATTGGTAGGGTGTAGAGATACTTAGCATTCATTCCCACATTCACTTTTAGTGCCAGTGGTTTTGAAGCAGCAGGCAGGATAAGAAAGGAGCAGGGTGAAAAGATGAAAAGTGCAAATGAAATAAAGGAAAGAGGAATGGTAACAGAGACAGGTTAAGAAAGAGGAATACAAAGCAGACAACAAACTCACATTTCCTGGTAAAGTTAATGGGACTAGAGAGCACTGAGAGCAGGTATAGATTTGTGAAGACTTCAAAACCTCGATATTTACGTTCTCGGGCTCTAATTAAAGCTGCAAGCAGCAACGAATGGATCATTGCGCTTGGGTGGACGTTGGAGTCTGTGTCTGCTCTGTGGAGCCAGAAGGAGACCTGATAGGATCTGGATTTAGACTGAAGGAGCAGACTAATGTGGACCCTATGGTGCAAATATCCCTCTCTGCTTCCACTAGGTGGTGCTACAGAGCAAATACTTTCTTTAATATGTTGCTGTACATTGCGTGAAGACAACGCACTGTAATTTTGATGGAAATCAAATGCTGTTTGGCACATCAGGCTCACTTCCTGTAGCCACTAGGCGGAACTGCGACTTCAGCTTGTAGATGTCTTCAGGTCGGGACTCTCATCAAACATGTCACATTTAAGGTCTAACTGGCTTCTCAGTAACTCCTCACCAAGTTCCTAAGGTGTTACTGACCAAATATTTGATGCAGCTGGTGGACACACAAGGTGGAGCAATCAAAATGTAAAAAGCCGTGATGTCATTTCCTGTTGCCACCAGGCAGCACTGTGACTAATATGCCCTAAAATTGATTTGGTTCCTCCTTTGCCCACACTACACCCCCTCCCACCAGGTCTGGTGAAACTCTGCATCATAGTTATTGTGTAATCCTGCTGAAAGCCAAACTAACAGACAGACTAAAGCCACTGAAAACATGTCCTCCTCGACAGGGGTAATTAGTTTGCTTATCATTGAATTTAAAACAGAGAAATAAACCCAGACCTTCCTCTCCCCACCCGTTTTATTTCACATCTGCCTCAGCGTCTCTTCCTCTCCTACCTCCTCTCCTGGCCCCATCGTCACTCCTCTGTGTTTGCCACCGTCATTCCTTTTCAACGTTTTCTGGAGAGACTGAATTATTCAAGCGATGAGAGACAGAGAGCCGCAGTACTCTTCTGTAGAGTATCTTGGTCACCTTTTCAGGCACGATGACGTAAAATAGACATAAAAATTTGAGGAGGTTCTTTCTAGAGGATCATGTCCTTTTTGTTCTTGTGTCATGCTAAACATTTGACCCACCCTACATGGGGTTACTAAGCATTGTAAACATGAATAATGTGTATAGACATGTCAGAATGTGAAATGTGGACATATTGTTTTGTACATTTCAAGATGTTATACTCATTCTGCAAAATATAAGGAATAAATATATCGAAGCCATGACAACTGAGGATGTAATGCTCACTGAAGTTAAGATAAAGATCTACACTTAAAATATTTAAACCCTATAATGGCATCTGTGCACAAACGCATTTTTAGCAAACGTGATTCATCGACAGTTTTCATTTTTTACTTGTTAGGTCCGCAAATCTAGTCTGCTTGACAATTGTGCGGACAGTGCCGCCCTGGAGCCCAGCGGTGGCTGTCAGTGTGTCAGCACGGGACAGTGGGTCTGTGCTTCCCGTAGGGAATGGTCCTCCATGATTGTCTGCCCTGCTCTGCATCTCCAGGTTCTACTGGGTGTATCTCTTTCTGCTTCACTTATTTTATGTATGTCTCGCTCTCTCGTTGACAGTCTTCTACAAGCTGTCCACAGATTCTTGTCAGATGTCTGCTGCAAAAACCTAAGTGCTGTCATGTAGCAACTAAAACACACACACACACACACACACACACACACACACACACACACACACACACACACACACAGAAAATAGTGCAGGTTAATATTAGAGGGCTGTTATTTCAAAAGGTTGTATGCTCTGTTGGGTCCTTGTTATACCCGCTAACAGCCACATATCACTTTCTGTCCCTTAGTAACAGCATTGAAGGCATCGTGGCCTGTGATGCACTTCTGACTCCGGCTGTTTATTATCTTGGGGGGGGGGGGGGGGGGGGGGCGGTGTTGAGATGGAACCGGCATGGCTCCTGGGGGCCATATGGTAAACCCATCTGCCCTTTTTTGCCAAGGCAAAAACAAAGTTATACAGGATATTAGCAAAGTGCATCTTGAACAAGCTCCACTCGTTTAAAGTGCCAGAGTGTGTTTGTCAGCAGTTAAACTCACAGTAGTGTCCTGTGTGCTTCGAAGTTGGCCAGCAAAGATCATGTTGTTCCCTCGTGTTATGTGGCACTCCTTGAGCGTGCGATCGTGTGCATTTTCGAAGGAGGATATGTGTGATGCTGGCACGCATGTGCAGAAAACACCATATGTTCAGCCCTTTTTGGACATTCTAAACTCACCTGCACCTCGGGGAACCTGCAGCTACACCCTTGAAGGAACACGCCAACTTTTTGGGAAATATGCTTATTTGCCGTTCTCCCTAGAGCGAGACAAGAAAACAGATCCTCTCTCTCCTCTGTGTGTTTTAAGAAGCTAAGACCCACAGAGATTGTCTGACCGCTAGCTAGCTTAGCCCTGTGAATGGTTGTGAGTGGGAAGTGTTAGCGTTTAACTTTAGGGTTGTGTATAACATCCACTGTTTTAAATTGCAAGATATTGAAATGGCAGAATGAGAGACCCAGTCAGCACCTTAAAATAAGCTATTAAACAAAACGCTTGTTGATGAATAGAAAAGGGACTACTACGAATAATCATGGCTGAATTGTGGTGGATGAGGAGGATTACTGCTGGACAAATCAAGATCCTTGAGCCTATCCATATGTATAAGACTACGCAGAGGAGGAAGTGCAGGTTATGGAAGCCAGGCTGCTAACTAGCCTGACTTTGTGGGTCTCAGCTCATTGATGCACACACAGAAGACAGACGGGTATCTATCTTATCTGGCTCTAGGGAATATATCAAATTAGAGTAATTCCTAAATGGTCGGTTTGTTCCATTTAAAAAACAGACAATTGTGCTGCATTTTACATTGTATATTGTTACACTGAATCGCCATCTCTTGAGCAGCCACCAAAAGTGACATTTTCCTCTTGTGGCCTTGCAGTGTTGAGATTCTTTGCTGTTTCAATAATTTAGCATCTTGTTGTTTTTGTAAAACATTCTCAAATATCTCATCTTGTGATGTCTGTGACTGGTTTGCCTTTTTTATCATCATTGCTAGCTTTTGATACTGGGTGGGTAAGACAAGGAGAGACACGGAGGAAGTCAGAGGATGAGGGGGTGGGGAGGTGAAAAATGAAGGGAAGGGTGTGTTCATGGGGGGTCGTGGTGGTTTTTGGGTGGTGGCAGGTTGTAGGCTGGGGGCCAAGGGGATTTTTTGTTTTATCCTGCTACAAGCTGGGTATGTTGTGGTATAGAGTGAATGGAATAAGAAAGGGAGGGTCTCCCTGTGGCCTCAAGCCGAAATCATGTTACTAAACCTGGACCAGTTCATTCACACATGCAGAGAGAGAGAGAGAAAATAAAAGCATGTTCCCCCTCATCGCATTATATTCATGAGCCAGCAGTCTGTGTCTGAGATACCGTCTCCCTTAGCAACCCAGGCTCCACCCCCATCTCTTTGTAGCAAAACATACGAAAGCCATCTGTGTTTAGACCCTTAATCTCCATCATACACCCCCCGCTGAGTCTATATGGTGTATTTTTTAAGCTTGTGTATGTAAAAAAGATGATCTTGGGAACAAAGAATATTACAACAGTAAATTCGGCGATAACTGCTTAGATAATTACATATTTTGCTTAGCGACAAAGAACATAAACTCCTGTCATCAACTTCTCTAATAAAGGTCTAATTAATCACCAACAACTAAACTGCCAGCAAACATGAAAGTGTGACATCAAAGAGGGAGTTGGTTCCAATTACGACTGCTGCAGCTTTCGCTGGTGGCTGTTAATTCGGATGTTCAGACTACTTCAAAGATAAGACAAAAACTCACTAGAGTCCTGAGTAAGATGCATTTAAATCCTGCTCTCGCTGTCCTTAATTGCTTGCCGTCCCTCTCGAGACTCTGATAATATAAATATTTATCCACACACAGGCCAGATCACAGTTCAGGGTTCATGTTAGCGAGTTCATCTATTCTAAGTGGCTTCTAGTGATTGACAGTTCAAGGTGGCGGCTCAGTTCAGACAGAAGCCAAATAAAACTTGCTCACTAACAGTTTTATTATTGCATTTTATTTTAAAGTCTACAAATAAAAAATAATTAGTCTGTTAATCATTTGGTTATTTGACAGAAGAGTAACCCATTCATCACTGGCTCCGGCTCAAATGGAGATGAGACGCTTTTCAATGTCGTGTATGAATATTTGTGGCCTTTTTTTTAAAAGAAATATTTCGACACAAGAAGTGAGAAGTGAACTTCAAACGCATCTTCATTTGCATATCAGATTACCATTCTTCTGTAGCGGCGTGCGTCTCTATGTGTGACGGAGACATGGTCGCTTTTCATTGTGTTGAAGACTTGTTTATCGCTGACATTACTCAGGTCACTGATGAAGACGAGTAGACGAGCTCATGGAGATCGTGTGATGGAAAACAACACACGTGAAATACATTTTCAAGAATAAATGGAAAAAATAAAGACAAAGCTGTTGACAAGATGAAGATCAACTCAGAGATGGATGAACTACTAAAAGATCAGTTACCTCGTCATCAAGTGAAAGGGAAAATACTGAGTACAGGGGCAGCACAGTCAATTGAAATTTAGTCAAAATTGCAATTTTTCTTACGTCACAGGAAGTTTATCAGAGGCCGGCTACGTGTCAAAACACCGCTTTGAATTAAATATTGTGGTCCTGCAGAGATATCCTGCCTACTTGTCAAATTCCAGACACATCATTATCATTTTAATGGGTTTCTAATGAAAAGTAATAATTGTGAAATACAAACATCCCCTTCAATATCGTAGATCAAGCCATGATTATAAAATCAGTCAAAACAGCGATTTGAATACGCAGCCCTATTCTTTACTTTATCACAGAATTCATTCAAGTCAAAAGTATTTTAAATATGTAAAACAATCCTTTTATTTTAAATTAATTATTTCTAGGAAACCAGAACCTCACGGGTGAATGATTCCTCACATTTTATCAATTAACCTTTAAGTCTGGTGACTTAATCAGTTCATCCATCACTGACGCAAACAGGCTTCAGCCTGGCCCGATTGTTTATTTACTAAGATGAATACATAAAGTTTTGATTGCGTGATCATTTTTGCTGCCATCGTCCAAATCAAGGGCTCGGTTGTACTTAATGTGTACCTAATTAATTACTTAGTGTACTTAATATGTGGTCTACTGGTCCAGTGCATGACACACGAACACATTTATGCTTTATGATTTAATGTTTCAGAAAAAACTTTCACTGACCATAAGGTCACCTAATACAATGACAAACACATTTGATTTACAAAATGTTGCTCAGTGCTCAGAACATTTAAAAAAAAAAAAAGGCAATTAAACTGGTAATGGTGCTTTAACACAAGTAGCTGCTACCACCAGTGAATGAAGTCAATAGCACAATGTCGTCTGGTGACCAACGAGATTTTAACAGTTTATCATAATCTCATGGTCAATAAGAAATAGCGGATACAAACCACAATTTTGGTCCCTTTCAAACACACAATTAAAAAAAAAAAAAAAGGATTAATTCCAGAGGTACAAAATTCACATCTGTACATTAAGTTCAACATAGATTTCTTAGTGCCATCTTTTTTGAGGTTACTAAGCGATAATTAAGTGTTAACGTATCATACTGGAGAACAAACTACAATCACCAGAATTGGGTGAAGGCAACAATGTAAACTGGCAGTGTTCACATGATTAGTGCATTATTTAACTACAGCAGCTGCGCTTGACAGACGTGATCGACAATTTATGTTACACAAGCGGGACTACAGGCAGGTGTTTAGTTCACACAAAACAGTGTTTTAGTAGCAAAAGTGATAAATCGTTTGTGTTCCATCCAACATACCAGTGTAACAGGAATGTGTGATTTTTCTAAACCACGGCGATTTGGCGTCCAGTGTAAAGGCTTCGTTTGATCTAATGTGGGAATAAACAATCAGCAACAACCACAGTAAAAGTAACAGTTCGTATCGTAGGCAAACACTGATGAAATAACAGCTGGTAAAATTCCTTTACCCAGTCCATGTTTTAAGGTTTGATACTGGTTGTCTTCCACTATTTTTGGCTACAAAAGACAAGTTCACGTTCTCCTTCTACAAACCTAAGATGTATGGATGTTACAGATATTTCCTATACTTCATATAAAATCTCCTGCAGTCTTTTGACAGTCTCATCTATCACTGTCATAAATGTACGGGACAGACTGGCTGGATTCTTGACAGTATCTTTCTCATATTACTGACTTCAATCCAAAATACTTGGTTAGTTTTGATAGAGGTAAACTCATCAAGGTAGTTGGAGAGGAACCTTAAATGTGACGTTCTCATCTGCCTCTCTCTTCCTACTGTCCCTGAGTCAGCACAGGAATGTCAATCTCTATGGCAGACATCCGTGAGCGGGAGGAGTAACGGTGTCCAGCGTAGCTTGACGCGTAGCCCTGAGAGGGAGCGTAGCCCTGTGATGGAGCGTAGCTCTGTGATGGAGCGTAGCTCTGTGATGGAGCGTAGTTCTGTGAGGGGGCATAGCTGTACGTCTGGGTCCCACCCACCTCTGACCCATACCCATCTGGAGCAGAAATCTGAGACATGTACACTTGCGGAGGAGCGGGGGCGGCAACACTTTGAGCGTAGCCCTGTGAGGGCACATAAGACTGTGCATCGATCACAGTGGGAGGGAAAGTCTGCGGAGGGAAGGGCTGCGGACCATACACTGGCGAGGGGGGAAATCCATTGGCAGTGAGAGGCTGAGTGGACAGTGAGGTTGGTATGGAGGGCAGAGGCAACCAGAAGGGGGAAGGCAACTTCTTACACATACAGTACCACATGAACATCAGCAGGGCGGCAAACATCAGTCCCCCAGAGCACCCTATGGATACGTACACAGCAAAGCCATCGGAGAAAATGTTGTCATATCTGATGTTCATCTCCTTGGTGCGGAACAGGAACCACACAGAGGGTGCGATGGCGATAGCTCCACCCAGGAACAAAAACATCCCAGCCACCAGGTGACAGCCTGCACTGTTCACCAGGAATCTTAGAGATTTAATGTCTGGCTCAGGTTTGTCTGAGCAGCAGCAGGTTTTACACATCCCAGCCATGGAGAGCAGCAAGGCTAGAGATCCAAACATCAGACCCATAGGCAAGCAGAACTGCAGAAGCCTCAGATCAAGCTGGTCCAATTTAGAGTACCACTGGAAGTAAGAGAGGAGATTTCAGGAGTTGTTGGGATGCAGCAGAACATTTACAAGTAGATTCAAAGGAGAAACATTTTTCAAATACCTCTGAGTCGTAGAAGTAGCATCCTGAATAGCCATCCTGTTTCACGCATTTAGCCCACAGCCCATCATATACGCTGATGTTCTTGGCGTTACGATTGAAGGTGACCAGTCTCGTAACGCGCCACTGCGGGATTAAACATGCAACAAAAATCCCACCCACAGAAAGAAAGGCAATGATGAAGGCAAAGGCATTGGTGGCGTGAATGTCCCGGCAAGACATGATCGCTGGTGCTGATAGGAACTGAGGCCACTGGCAAGTTCCTGTTAGAACAAGTGAACAGAAGAAGCCAGACAATACAAATGGCTTGTCAGTGCAAAGGAAACCTAAAATAACATAATGTTCTCATGATAGCATAATTTCAGTGTATACACATCTTGGTAAAAAAAGGTACAGTTGCACAAGTTTCTGCAAATGACCCTCTTACTAGTGAAGTAAGCTAAGTGTGCCACTGAGTGACCCAGCTTTGGGCAACCCCCCTGCATTTGTATTCACTACGGTGTAGTTGACCCAATATCTGCCGTCCCTGGGAAACAATGCTCTCATTTCATTAGCAAACAAAGTGGCAACGAATCGGTGGTCAAGATGTCTGTGCTGCTTGCGTTACATAGACTGGAAAACTAAACAATCAGCAATTGAATTAGATGTTTCAGCCTCTGTGTGAAGGACTGTGGCCCTGTGTGTAAACTTGATCTCCGTGAGCTGCTAGCTCCTAAAAGATGTCGATGTTGTCCCAGACTGTTGTATTATATATCCTGTAAAAAGTAAGAAACTCTACAGCTCGCTGTCTGCCAGCTGCATCATTTTTCAAATAGTTTGTCAGAGCTCTATTGTTAAAAGCAAGACAGATTCTTATTTTTCTATCTTATTCTGTTGTGACAAATGAATCCTTTATCCTCTTTCAGTTAAAGATTTTATTTATCTGCTATTTTCTCATCGTCATCAACCTACTACCAACTTCTAACACCTAAATACTATAGTAAAGTGAAGTGACACTATGCGTGCAGAATCTTTCTCGAACTGTCCGATAAGAGTGGATTACAAGTCCAATTTCAATTCCTAGAGCACTGCACGTGATGCATGTTCAAGTTTAATTTTGTGCGAGTAAAATCAGAATTAGTATTTTTTTTCCCAGATGATTCTTTTTACTTTTAACACATATGATGGTCAGCTAATATTAGCCTCGCTATCTAAGCTAACAAGCATCGCCCTATCTCCCAGCAATAATTAGCCACGTAAACATACCAATAAAACTTGTGTACACATAAAATAATTTCAATATACGAACATACCTAACAGTATTAGTTAAAACGGATCATCTGTACATGGGATAATTAACTAAATTTACAAAGAATATAAGCTAGCGTCATACTGTTAGCACTAGCCAGCTAGCTAAAACGTTACCATCGCTGCCACCTGTTGAATCCTGAATTCTTTGACGCTAAACACAGTAAACGCGGTAACTAAGTTACACTAAATCAAGCATAGACTACGATACCTTCTATTCCCAGCAGTTGAATGACGTTTATAATAAAGATTGTGACATTTTAGCCTTGTACTTTATCACACACAAGCTCCCAAGCCAATCCAGTGAGGCACTGAAGCGTAAACAGGATGTGTGGCCTCTAATCTGGGTTGTCTTCGCCCACAGCGCTGCCTCACAGGTGCTGACAGCGATTCAAACCGACAACAAAATTGTTTCTTTCAGGTTCTCTGTATTGGCCTCTTTTCTTTTTTCTTTATGAAAGTGTACCAATGCTTAATGTTGTCATATTGTAGGAAATTAAATGACAAGGCTCGTCTCTTTATAGAGAATTTGAATTTAATTTTAAGATCAGGCAAATGGGAAGTAATGTCCTTTTACATAGTACATAGCAATGGTAAAGGAAATATATTTTTATTGTTGTTGAACATTGATTAAATCTTTAAGCCAAGTAATGATGCTCAGTTCTTCTTCTTTTTTTTTTGTTCTTCAGGGGGATGTCCAAATTCACATGATATACAAATCTGGAGGACAAGGTGGACTTTATGATCTCCTCAATGGTAAAATGACAGCTGAGTAGAAATATGAAAACACTGTTGGATTTTGTGTCCTACATTTTTTCCTCACACATACAAAAGCCCCACTGTGTTTGAATACTAATGGAAGCACATTCCTAGGTGATCTTCCTGAGCCGCCTTTCCCCAGTCCTCCATTTCCTGGGTCAAAAGTGGTTCACAGAAGAAAAAAGAGACAGGTATGGTCCCAGCGCAAAGACAGATGTTGCAAAGTCCTCGTTATGAGCGGAGGGATGCTGATGCGTTTACTTCACATGTGTTGTGCATGTGCAGTGTTTTTGTAAGTGATGATAGCGAGATAATTGTACTCTAGATGCTCTTTGCCCTAACATGATAACACTGTTTCCCGCCTATATTTATTATATTAATTCACAAAGCTAAAGACAAGGCGCTGTTTCTGACAAAGCAGCTCCCCACCTCCTCTGCTTTTTCATTAAATATTTACCAGAGTCGGGGCTCCTTTCAGCATCATCTTCTCTCAGTCAGATGTCTGCAGCTGCATCAGAGTTACTATCATCTTTATTTGGGATTTGGAGAAAGACAAGTCTGTTTTAGTTTTCCAAAGTTTATTGGAGTTGATGTGACATCTATTGTCTTTTCACTTGCGATATGAGTTTACTGTGATACGCTCTGATATTCCTGTTGATGTTAAAATGTCCCGATATTAAAAAATTCTGATTTTCTGCTAAAATGGTTTTGTTTTCTCTCAGGCTCCGCGTGCACCTCGAAGTGTAGAAGATGAAACCAAATATATTGAGTTGATGGTTATCAATGACCATTTAATGGTAAGTGTTATGATGTAGATGTACATTTTTGATAGCCAAATGGAATAACTATAGTTATTTATTAATGCTCTAATGCTTTTGTATATGCTATGGATTTCCTGTGTCAACCTTCGTCCATACATCTTTAGATGAAGTTGTGCTGATGTGAAGCATCACTGTCATTGATGCAGTGAAAAATGTGCGCTACATTATTTGTCAGATTTCTCATTGCCAGCAAAGCAAAGATTTTAAGTAAGTTGACAGCTTCATGGCTCAGAGGTAGAGTGGCCATCTAGCAACCGAAAGGTCGCTGGTTCGATTTTCACTTCTCCTGGTGATCATGTCGCAGTGTCCTTGAGCAAGTTTCTGAAGCCCTAATTGCTCCTGACAACCCTGTGACGAACTGGCGACCCGTCCAGGGTGAACCCCGCCTCCTGCCTAATGTCAGCTGGGATAGGCTCCAGCCCTCCAGCCAGCTCCAGCCCCTTAACAGATAACTCCCTGTCATGTCTTAAGTTCTTACTACACATGTAGGGTTTCAAAAATGCCCCCCGCTTCCATTCTGCCATGGCAAATTTATATATATAGCAAATGTTTTTTTCATAAATCATCGAAAAAAGAAAAAAAAAGTGATCAAATGTGAAGAATCACAATAAAAAAGTATAAAAGCATAAAACATAAGTATACAATCAGCTTGAAGCCACTCGTAGAATCAGCTTGAAGTGACTGCAAAAATAGAGATCTTTCTGCTCTGAGACCAAAAATGGCTATTGACAGCTTTACCGTATTTAATTTCACAAGCGAGTTAGTTATTTGAGCAGAACAGTGCATAGCGTGAACATAATGTCCATCCATCCATCCATCCATCCATCCATTTTTTTCTGCTTTAGGGTCGTTGGGGGGGTGGGGGTGGGGGTTGGAACCTATCCCAGCAGCCTTCAGGTGAGAGGCGGGGTTCACCCTGGACAGGTCACCCGTCCATCACAGGACCAACACATAGAGACAGACAACCATTCACACTCACAGTCACACCTACAGTCAATTTAGAGTATCAATCAGCCTCGTCCCCTCTTGATGTCTTTGGACTGTGGGAGGAAGCAGGAGTACCAGAGAGAACCCACACAGGAACAGGGAGAACATGGAGACTCCACACAGAAAGATCCCGAGCCGGGACTCGAACTTGGAACCTTCTTGCTGTGAGACGCCAGTGATAACCCCTGCTGGCCAATAATGTCTATATTCTCCTTAATTAAGGAACCAAGTCTACTGTGTGGTTTATTGATGTGGGTTTTTATTACATTGGGACAGCGAAAGAGGTTTGTCATACAGGAAAAAATCCTGTTTTGGCTACAGACTGGACCTGCTTGAAGAATCCATTCATTGTTGGCTGGGGTGTTTCCTCAGGAACCAAATGACTAAGTCCCACTGAGACTCAATTTTTTTTAATGCATGGTAAAATTGATATTTGAAGCTTGTCCAATGTGCAGGTATTTTCTCCTTTTAAACATTTAACTGGCAAAAAAAAAAAGGAATTTGTTCTTGATTATGGATTCTCACTTATATTTATCTCCTCCGTCTGTTTCTCTTTCTCTCCCACTCTCTCTCTCTCTTTCTCTCACTCCAGTACAAGAAGCATCGGCTTTCCGTTGGGCACACGAATAACTATGCTAAGTCAGTGGTCAATATGGCTGACATGGTAAGAATTGTATTGATCCTCTTCTAGGAAAGCTTGCCACAAGCACTTGCAGGTATAGGAGCTGAGCAAACATTGCAGTGATTTCTCATTTAACCAAGCTCACTCTCCTCATTTAAAACCTTTGCTGATTCGTGATATGCAGCGAACAGCCATTAACCGGTCACTCGTGAGTTTCCAGAGGACCGAGGAAACAGTGGAAGCCACATCTCAATGTGTGATTCTAGTCTCATTCGTGTGCTGTGCCACTGAAATCTGACCAGCTGCTGGGTCGTGTCTGTAAGCTGATGAGGCCGGTGAAGCTGAAGAGAGGTCATGCTTTTTGTCATGTCCTTGAGAGTGATCGTATGAAGCAGGGTCTGTTTGGGAATCGCACATCGATTTCCACGTACGAGTAGAACTGCCTTTTTTTTTTTGCTCATTGTGGGCTGCGTTCATCGAGGTTGTGGTCATACCACAGCAGCAGATTATAAGAAAGAGTCCATAATATAATTCTAGAATATATCAGCAGAAAGTGTGCTTGTTCGGAACTATGGACCCAGTCTGATTCCTGCAGACTATTTCCTGTGTGCAACATCCCCCTAACCAACAGCATATACTTGAAGTGCAAATCCCTTTTCATTGATTCAAATGTCAATATATGTATAAGACGAATCCAAGTGGCAAACGATGTCCAAATGAAACAGGAAACTAGACAGCACTCAGAAAGCAAACCTCCGCCAGGGAGGCTGTGTCCTTTTTGTAATTTGATCAAAATCTCTTCCAAAAGTCAATTACTTGTTTTTTGCAATTGTTCCAAAAGAAAACGATAGCACAAACAAGCTTGGAACGTAACTTTTGAAGTGAAAAAGCGAGCTATCTACTGTAATGTATTACTGAACTTGCTAATTTTGATCACTTTATGTCATCTGGTGTTTTGTCATTTCCACTCACTCAAGTACTTCCAGGTTTTATCATTTTAAAAAAGAAATTCATTAATATATACACCTGTTTTGTTTCCTCAGATTTTCAAGGAACAGCTTAATACTCGTATTGTACTAGTTGCCATGGAAACCTGGTCAGCCGACAACAAGTTCAACATCGACGATGACCCCATGGTGACCCTGAAGGAGTTCATGAAGTACAGAAAAGATTTCATTAAGGAGAAATGTGACTCTGTTCACCTTTTCTCGTGAGTCTAAATATTTCAGTGCTTCTCATGATAACCTGCTGCTGGACTTCTTCTGTCTGACAACCTTGTTTTTATCAGGGGTAATCGTTTCCATAGCAGCTGGGGCGGAGCGTCTTACATGGGAGGAGTTTGCTCCCTTACAAAGGGAGGAGGAGTCAATGAGGTACAATTATGAATACAGATATTACAAAGCACTGTTGATGTCTGTTAGATGTCAAGTACTATCATAACTTTGTACTAAGTGACACTGCTTGCATTTGTGTTAAAAAAAGTGTTTTGAGCATTCTGTTTCTGTCAGTATTAATCCAGTGATTTTTTTTTATTATTGGCTTGATCACTTCTTTTCATTCTCTTTTCATTTCCCGGCTGTCTTTCCCTACATCAGCATGGGAAAACAGATGAGATGGCTATAACTCTCGCTCAGTCTCTTGGACAGAACATCGGCATCTTCTCTGACAAGAAGAGGATTCTGAACGGTAAATCAAACCAGAGTGTGTCCTTTTTGTCCTTTCTATTTTAGAATGATTCGAGCATACGTCATTCATAACCCTCCTTTCTTTTGTGTTTCCAGGAGAATGCAAATGTGACGATCATTGGTCAGGCTGTATCATGGATGATGTTGGGTAAGTTGAGTATATAAACTCATCAAGTCATAACCTAAAGGCCACATTAAGTCATCTCTGACAGATACTAGTGACACATTATGCACATGTGCCACTGAGTTTCCAGGGTATCCTTACATTAATTATTTGAGGTAGAGAGTAAGGTAAAATGAATGAGTTGTTTGCTGTCGGTTTACAAAATATTTATCTATTTATTCTATTTCCATTTCTATTCTATTTTTTGTCCAACTATTCTGATGTCATACATGTCCATCCACTGTAGGGCTATTGCAGTTTGACAATCCACCACTAGGTGTCAGCTCATGTGCTTGTTTATAACTACAGTGGCTGTTCATGTTACATGCTATGTATTTTTTTTAATCAAATAAGCTATTAGGTGATGCCTCAGTCTGTGTATGTTTCCACTGTTTACACGTGTGCAATGTCTATTCTATGCAAGTTTCTTGTTCCACTGAAAGCGTTAGAATGTTGGTGTGTGTGTGTGTGTGTGTGTGTGTGTGTGTGTGTGTGTGTGTGAGTGTGCGTGCGTGTGTGTGTGTGTATAAGTGGTATAAATACCCCTCTTCTTAAATCCTTCTCGCGTTTTCCCTCTATCCCAAATGGGACAGCAGGTGAGCTGACGCTTGGTTAGAACGTTGCTTATGAACCAGCTGGCTGCCTTGGAAGGAGGGTTGTCAGTCATCACAACCTCTCTCATTTCATCAGACAGCACTACAGCCGTAATTACCCCCCCACCCCCCCACCCCCCCCCACCCCCCCGCTCAGCTTCTCTTTCTATTGAAATGATTTGAACAAATACAGTTTGATGTCTCTTTCCTATACACAGGCTGTATTTTTCATAATCATTTAGCACAATTTCCTTGAACGTTATGTGTATTCTTTACTTTTCGGACCGCCTGTTCAACATAAATCAGGATTTTTTCAAATTGATTTTCTTATTATGATTATAAAAGATAGATTCTCTCCTGCCATCGGAACGTCGGGACTTTTCATCACCTTTCGTCCATGACTAACCGATTGATACAGTCTGCAATGTCATTCTCATCTTAGCCCAATATCTGTGTACCTTCCTTGAAACTGCAGTACTTTCCCTTAACACTCCCTGTCCCTGCTGATTGGGTTGCCATTATAAACCTGCTTTTAAGTCAAGAGGTCACATGACAGAGGACATGTGACTCCGCACTCTCGTGTCTTCTGTTAATGGACCTGTTCTCTCTAAAATCAAGTCAATGGTATTTCAGACACTTGTATTCAATGTGCGACCTCAGTCATATCCATTGACGCAAATTTCTTTTGATCCCTCAGCACCTGCATGTCTGATCAGTCAAACTTGACGAAACTTTCGATTCTCACAATATTTTCACAGGCTTTATCTACTTTGTGCGTGTGTGTGTGTCTGCGTGTGTGAGGATTATCTGTTTGTTCATGGATACACGTTTATTTCTACACAGGGTGTAAGTGGTTGCTTCTTGTGGATGTCTTAAAGACTATCTACACTTACACAAAATTAGTATGTGTTAAGTCCTTGTTGGGTTTTTGGCAGTTACTTTTGTTTTCTTGTGGTTTTTCTCTCATGGGAGTGTAAGAAAAACTGGACAAAAAGTTGTATTTTAAATTGTTTTGTGTCAATAAGTGTGATTCACTGTTAGGCTCTTCATCGCCCATCATGAATGAATGAATGAATGCAGGAGTGAAGAAGGAACGACTGATCATTTCTCACCCAAATTTGTGCACTGGATTTCACAACCCTTGGAGCATTTTAACCATCAAATACATTGGAAATGTGGTGGTTCATTAAATGGCATCGAAGAATCTTGAACGGTGCCGGTTTAGGAAACTTTATGGTTGAAAAGGAATATCAATGATGCATTTCTGGATTGCTGAAGCACAAACAACTGTATTTGTATTTTTAATTTCTTGGATTCTACATTTTTATTTAAACTAATTCTTACTTATGACTGAATTATCTTAGTTCACGTTGTTAAACTATTGTTACTTTCACCAGTGAGTCATTCATTCCATTGTGGTTATCACCCTTTACTATATTATCATTTATTTATTTATTATTCTTTTTTTTTTTAACGCTACAACATTTTGACAAGATGTAGTTCCTGGCACCAATCTAAGAAACTGCATTGCAAACCCCACAAAATAGAGTACTGAGCTTTGGCAAATTTTTGGATAGAAAATTACCTAAAATATTGTAGTGTACTTAAACCATGATTAAAGGTGTTATTTGTAAGTAGTTTTGAATAACACATCACAAAACTTGCCCATCCGATGCCAATGTATTGAGATCTTTCATGATGTTAGCATGCTAACTAGCTAGCACTTAATGTGACAAGTTTGCTCCCCAGCTGTAGTTTCTCTCATGGGTGTAACATAAATTGAGTGGGCGATTGACAGGCAAAGGGCAAAGCAGCACATAAAAAAACATTCCCACTGTACTGGGACATCTGGATATCTGAACGGATGTCCAGACAGTTTTTTGCATTCCATCTGCTGGAGTTCACTCGCTCACTGCACATTAGGAAGGCTGAGGACTGGGCTGACAGTGTTGTATCCCTGGAATTGATCTGTTTTATCCACTAATATGCCAGATTCAATCATGTCCACATTCTATAGTGGTGCCACTGTTTCATGTGGAAGCTCTCTTCCAACCGTGCAAGGGCTAAGAACACATACCTTGCCTGAGCATGATATGGAATGTTCACACAACTTAGACAAACTGGACTCTGGGGGACAAACATGCTTAAGGAGGGTATGGATCACACTGTGTGAATTAGGCCTCAGACAGTTCAAAGATATGATGCTCCTTTTTAGTTTTTGGGAGTATGAATTATTGGCCAATTCTTACACATATCACCTTTAAAGACCATTACGCTCTCATAGAAGCATCATCTCTGCAGGCAGCTGCATTTCACTTGACATATCAAATAGCTTGAACCTCTGTGTGTCTGGTCAAGCTTTCAGTGAGTCCGACCGTTATTGCATTGTCTCCTCCACTTTCCCGATGAACCACTGAGTCAGAGACACTAACTGGATGATAAAGCCTGATAGTGTAGCTGAAGATTATAATGTTTAAATGCTGCTCAGATTCAGGAATGGGAGACACAAGACTATAAGTAGATTAAAATAGATGAGGATGCCATGTGGGCTCCAGGTATTGCTTTATTTAAAGCAAATTTAAGCAATCAAATTGACGTTTAGAAGTTGCTCCGATCCTTCATGAAAATCTGTGAAAAAAACAAGTGATCACTTTAGGGATACAATTGATAATGCAATAACTGTTCAAATCATCCACAATATGACTGCTTCTTTCTAGGACAAATTTATAAATGCTTACTTTTACATCCTTAATCATCCTACAAACCATAATCTTAGCGATACTGTATGTCTACCCCATGTTGTAGTGAGGATCCTCTCAACTGTGAGTATTGTATCCTTATGACAGATGCTATGGGTAAGCAATGCAAACTTCACTATACAGAGAAATCCTATCCTGCACTCATCTGTACTAACAGTCATCAGATAAAGATGTATTAATGTATTCTGGGTATGAGAAAGTCAATTTACATTTAATAAGGCTTAATTCAGGTTGCTAAGTGTTTTGGGGAGTGATTTCCTCTTCCACCCAGTATTATCGAAGGACGCTGTTTGTCGTGTAACCATGGTAACCGGCATAAATATGCTGCGGTTGTGTTGAACAGCTTCTACCTGCCCAAGAGGTTCTCCGACTGCAACGTGGAGGAATACCATAACTTCCTGAATGCCGGTGGAGGAGCGTGTCTTTTCAACAAACCTCTAAAAGTACATCAGACACACGTGCACATATACTTACACATGTAAATTAAATATACATGTGTCTCCTCTTTAATTTGAATATTAATTTTGCCCTTCAGCTGTTGGACCCCCCAGTGTGTGGAAATGGGTTTTTGGAGGCAGGAGAGGAGTGTGACTGTGGCAGCCCAGCGGTGAGTCACTGACTGGATGAACGATCATCAGCCAAATTTAAAGTGACGGGTTAATTACCCAACAACAGAGCCACTTGTTGTGTAATTTTTTTGTAACAGCTTTGAAATTAAAAAAAGTAATTGTATGATTACAGAGTTTGTCTAAAGAGACTTGAATGTTACAGGTGAAACAAAAAACTGAAAGGTGATGTGCTTTTGTCTTGTAGGAGTGTGCCAGAGAGGGCGAGAACTGCTGTAAAAAGTGCACCCTGACGCATGGATCCAAGTGTAGCGACGGACTCTGCTGCAACAACTGTCAGGTATCATAAAGAGTTCACTCCCAGTCCTTCCATCAGATGCTAGGGTGTTGAATTGGTTAGAAATAGAAGCACTGATTACCCATGATGAAAAGGTGAGGGAGTGACCCCTGAAGTATTTAGACTGTGGTATATTTTCAGCAGACTCCACACAACTATGGCACATTGTCACCCTCCATGTTCTGCACCCAATGTTCGACCTTCTGCATCATAATTTGAGTGCACAGATGCTTCTGTCTATTCTGAGACCGAGTGGAAAAATCGGCAATAAGTTTAAACTGCTTTTCTCAGGAACTGCATGTTCTTTTTATGAACATGCAGTATACTTTAAAAAACAGATTAAACTCTACATAACAGGTTTACTGTGCCCCACAATAAACAGGTACAGTGTAGCACAGCAATTTGACTCAATTGCTGCGCAGAGGACCAACACTTCCTGTTTGTTTGTGTGCTCCTGCAGATGGAGTTCTTGGGAGTTGTGTGCCGAAACGCCGTGAATGACTGCGATATCCCTGAAAACTGCACGGGCAACTCCAGCCAGGTGAGCTGCAACCAGAGCTACAACACATTGGAATATTCAAGACCATGAATTATTGAGGTATTTTTTCTGTCGTTGTATTTTTTCAGTGTCCACCGAATGTGCATAAAATGGATGGATACACGTGTGAAAAGGACCAGGTGAGAGAATTTTTGAAATTGTTCTTAAAAAATGGGAGCTTCTTCGTTTTTTTTTTAATTTATAACACATCGCTGCTCTCTTCAGGGTCGCTGCTTTAACGGCAGGTGTAAAACCAAAGACAAACAGTGCAAGTACATTTGGGGAGAGAGTAAGTCTACCATACTTGAGTGCATATAAATTTTCTTTTAACAAAGCTTTCAACACACTTCCATCACTACACACTAAACTTATCTTCCAGAATCTGCAGTGTAAAATGTCCTTGCAATCGTTTGGTTGTCATATTTGCTTCAGAGGCAACAGCAGCTGATAAGTTCTGCTACGAGAAGCTCAACATTGAAGGGACGGAAAAGGGCAACTGTGGCAAGGACAAGGACACCTGGATCCAGTGTAACAAACAGTAAGCTCCTCCTCTCTGCGACTGGAAGCTGGGCAGTTCTGGGTTAGTCTCCCCTCTGTGGTCTTCAGCTGCACCTCTGTGTTTCAGGGATGTTCATTGTGGATACCTGCTGTGCTCCAACATTTCTCCCGCCCCCCGACTAGGGGAACTACAAGGAGGGCTGACCTCGTTTTCAGTAGCCCGTCACAGCGCTTCTCTAGACTGCAGGTAAAGTCTCCTTCATTGCTGGCTTCAGTGCACACCCCTTAAAAAGTGATGTACATTGAATTTATCAATTGGTTTTGTATTTTCAGCTCTTAAGAATACCAAATAAAAAGTATGACTCAACCCAATTACTACTGTTCAGCTACAGTATGTCAGAGTTTGAAATGATCCAATGTCACCTTTTGCTTAAAACATTGAAGTCAAGTATTAATGTCAGTGTCTTCAGATCAAGGGTTGTCTTTTCAAACTTACCAATTCCTCTCTGATATGAGACATAATGGAGAATAATTTTGAGGAAAAGACAAATTGCTCATGGACAGTATGAAAAAAAAAGATTCAGAGAGAACAAAAATACTCCAAAAGTGATTAAATGAATATGTAACCCTGACATGGCAACAAAGAGAGTAAAGTACCGTCATTCTCACACTTTGAAGTGCTAATTCATCCAAAAGTGTTTTTTTTATGGTGTTGGTGACGGCATCGTGTTTGTGTGACAGTGGTGCACATGTGCTGATCGATGGAGACACTGACTTGGGCTACGTGGAGGACGGGACAGCCTGTGGGACGGACCGTATCTGCTTTAATCACAAATGTCTGCCCATCCAACAGTTCAACTTCAGCACCTGCCCCGGGACCACGGACAAGGCCATCTGCTCCGGACACGGGGTACAAAGACCCCCACCTAAACACTTCATTTTTTGCACATTATTGTTTTATGATGTGAACCTCGTTATAGGTAAACAGTCTCCTTGGGAGCCAAATGACTTTTGTGATTTTTGTTTGTCTGTTTGTTGTTGTTTTTTCTGCTGCAGGTGTGTAGTAATGAGCTCAAGTGTGTGTGTTACCTCGGCTGGGCAGGCGAGGACTGTAACTCCACATCTCCGTTCAGTTACCTGGTGGTGGGACCCACAGCTTCAGTTTCAGGTAGTGCCCGTAATAACTCGCTATGCGTTTCATTTCCTACCTGCCAATCTACTTCCTCTCCATTTATTCTGTCCTCCATTCAACTGTTTCTTTATTTCGCTCATTTTATTATCCTTCCCATTCACAAATTTTAATATGTTGAATATTTCATGCTCTTGTTTTTAACTGTTCATTACATTTCTATTTATTTTAGCTTCTGTGTTCTTGTCTGCTCATTATAACCAGCCATTCTATTTGTTTTTCGTTTTTTTTCACACTCATTCTTTGACGACAGGCTGATGTCTTTGACGGAGTGACTTGAGGTCAGATTGGAGTTCCTTTACAATGTATTTGCCCTGTCTTTGATGTCATTTCCTGGTTCTTTTTCCTCTTTCAACCCAACTTGAGCTCACCTCGGCCAGTTAGCTCTGACTATTATGTGTAAAGATCTGCAGATATCATGTTTTCCCCAAGGGGAACCTACAAGACGTCCTCTCAGAGTAGTGCTGTAGGGTGACGGCAGCTTGGTGGTTTCACTAGATTCCTTTTTGTTCTCCTTTTACCCCCCAACCCCCCCAACCCTCTGCTAAGTGTAGCCTGTTTTTGTGTTCTGCGGCAGTGTTTTGTGGTTTGTGTATCCCCGTGTGTCCACATTATCTTGGAAGCTAGAAGAACAATTCACACACATGTGGGTTCCCTCCTCCCTTTTCCTGTGTCTCAGGTATCACCAGTACCAACATCATCATTGGTGCCATCGTAGGCTCCATCCTCTTCCTCGCCCTCATACTGGCTGTTACAGCCTGGTGCTACAAGTGAGTGGACCAGTAGTCTGCCTGAGTTCTTATGTTGCACTGTGTTATCTCTTTAGCTGTATGTTTTTTTTATGCACATCCCTAAGAGTATAAACTTTTCATTACACGCTGTACCTCTGTATTAGTAAAACGATGCAATGTTGCTGACAAAAGTTAATGAAACTCTTCTTCGTCCTCCTCACAGAAGCTACAAGCAAAGGTGCTACGTCGAATCGGAGGTTCATCGAAGATTCTGCCGGTTTGCTCACTTTAATTTCAATCTCGATTTACATGACAGAAATTTGCCTCATTTGAGGATGTTTGGAAAGTTTTCTCAATTCAACCTCCTCCCGTGATAGATTTAAAATTTCCATTAACTTAAATGGTGTTTAATGACCATTAGGCTTTGATTTCTGCAGATCTCTTGTTGTTCAATCCATCAGCAAAAAAAAATGAAATAAAAAAGCATTTGAGATCAGCTGTGGGATCATGTGGAGGAAAAGCATTTCCTCACCTCATATCTTTTGCTGTAAGTCAATACCGCTTTGTAAATTTTCTATAACAAGTAGGGTTGGGTACCATTCATATTTCAGAATCAGAAATACGTTACTGATCCTAAAGGGGAACTTGGGTACTGCTGCAGTTCATCACACCCACTTAGGGAAACATAAAGCATGGGAGGTTATAAGAAGTACAGTAGGACTCTTTAATAACAACAGTGCTGGTGCAACAATTTGACTTGGTTGAAAGTGTAAGTGAGATGATCAGTAGGTGCACATGAACCATAAAAGCTGTTTTTTTCTATTTGTAGGCAAATGCCCCCAGGTGACTATGTGACAAAGCCCGGGGATGCAGATTCATTTTACAGCGACATGCCTCCGGGCGTGAGCACAAACTCTGGCTGCAGCTCCAAGAAGAGGTCAGCATGTCTGTCGCATCTGCAGATTTGCACCCTGTCCTTCACTCCCTCCATCCCATCCATTTCTCAGAACATCTCACTCTTTGGCTTCAGGTGTGCCATCTCATCATCAATCATTCATTTCCTTGCAAGTGTGTGTGTGTGTGTGAGTGTGTGTGTGTGTGTGTGTGTGTGTGCGTGCGTGCGTGCGTGTGTGCGTGCTCATGAACAGCACCAGTGACACCTTCTCTAAGTCACAGGTCAGTCGCTTCATGTGTTCTTGTAGATCATGTCATGTTTTTTAATGCTGTGATTTCATTAAGTGTCTGAACATTTTGAAAATGAGCCAAAATGTTGAAAATGATTGCTGAGCATTTCAGCGGAGCAGGATGGAGCAGTTCATACCTCTCAGCGTTTCATGTCACGTCCCATAACGTCGCCATCTGCTGCAAATGCATCTTCATCTCTTCATCTACCTCGGCCTCCCCCCTTGTCTGCATGTCTTCAACAGATGCAGTACAAGATTTAATGATTTGTAGCAGCTTAGTAGGACGGTGCACTGATAATACCGTGTCAATATCACGTGTACGTGTCTAGATCTAATGGCCTGTCACACTCGTGGAGCGAGAGAATCCCAGATGCCAAACACATCTCCGACATCTGTGAAAATGGGCGACCGAGGAGCAACTCATGGCAAGGTAACGCACATCGCATGCTGGTGTGAACGTTGCAGCGTAACGCAATAAGTGAGGCAAAAATGAATATTCATGTGATTGTGTTGTTTCTCATCAGGAAATCTGAGCGGTAATCGCAAGAAACTGAAAGGAAAGAAGTTCCGTGCTCGCTCAAACTCCACAGAGTAAGTTCCCTGTCAGGTGAAGGTCGTGTTGTGAGGTCGACAACATTATACATGATCACAAACGCTGCTGTAAAGTGGCTGGTGTTATTCCACATTATAAAAGTTCAAAACTACAGCTAAACTTGTACTAAAGAACAACTTTATTGTTTGACTGACGTGTTTTTTGGCCTTCATCAAGATGCGCGTGGCCGCAAGTGTAGTCGGAGGTCTGACCTTTTCGGTATTTTTCTTTTCCTTGGCAGTCGCTTAAGTTGGCCCAGAAACCCCAACATTATTCTATATTGTCAACAAATTCAATGAAACAAATGAAACTAACAATGCGATAGTCTGTCTCTCAACATGTGATAACTTCTCCATTCGCTGGACAAAAAAAAAGTTTTTAACACAAAATTCGTGATTTGATTTTAAAAAGCAAAAAAATAAGTAATTGATCATTTGTGAGAGGGAGAAAACAATTAGTAGCCACAAGATAGAAGTTGCGTGGAAGAGTATTATATTCACTTGAGGAATGAACAACTTAATCATCTCATGAATTCGGCTATGAATGTAACACTTTTTTTCAAGAATAACAAAAGCAGGTTATCACCAGCCCCATCCATTAAAGCGGTGAATAAAATCTGAACGCAAGTGGTCGATAGCGTCTGTTGAAGATGCACGAGAGAAACAGGAGTTAGTGGCCCTGCTGTTTACTTGTAATCAGGAGAGATTTTAAAAAACTCTAAATATTCATGTCAGAGATGAAGAGTTTGCTTTAATGATAGGTTTAAAGGGAATATTTCATCTCTTGGCTTGTGAACGAATGAATATTTGCACTTTTGCCTGTTGACTGTGAATGAAGAATCAAGCATGGGCTGCCTCCCAGCCTGGCATCTTGGTTTGTTTGTTTGTGGTTTTGGAGGTCTTGAACCAGTCTGCAGTGCACCTCCTCTCATTGCAAGCATGAGTCTGACTGACTGGAAACCAGCTGCTTGGAATGATGTGACATGTAACCAATTTGCAACTGAGCCCGTAGCACACGACACAGTTCTTTGTGATTTCCATGGTGCTGTTGTCATCTGAACCCACACGCAGGTCTGTCCACCATCTTCTCATTGTTCTCTCAATTGCATCTTGGTGTTCAGGATATCTTTGCTCTGCTCTGCTGTCCTAAAATATCTCCTCTTCCTCTCTCTCTCTCCACACACATTCTCTCTCTCTCTCTCTCTCTCTCTCTCTCTTTCTCTCTCGCTTGTTTCTGGAGGGTTTCTCTCCTTTTCATTTCTGTTCCTTTTCTCTCTTCTCTCCCTCCTTGTGTTGTGTCTATCACCCCCTCCCACAGGTATTTAACCCCTCGCATCAAAACAGAGTTTTATGATGTAACTAAATGGGTAGAAGATGTGAATAGAAACACTCAAGGACCGTACCTTAGGTATTATCTCAGACCATGTCCCGTACGCCACATGCTTGTCTAGAAATCCCTCACTTTTGGTTTGATTTGTGGTTTGGTCAAGGAAAGAAAAGAACATCTGGCCTTTATCTGCATTCGTATTAAAAAGTAAATAATCTAGCTGGCATGTTATCTCTTGACAGTCTCTGTAAAGGGTTGCTGCTGAGCTTCTATAAAAAAAGATGACTTTTTATTTAAAATCTCATTTTATTTATTTTCTCTTCTTTTGAATTCTAGTTTCCCTTTGCATTTTTACTTTGCAGATTTTATTTTCAGCAAACCGCTCTGCTGTAGTGATTGATGGAAAACTGGCTATTTCTTATTGTGCTACAGTTCTAAATACAAACAGTTCTTTTGTACCGAATTTCTCTTTTTCCCTTCTTTGCTCCCCCCACTGTCTCTTGTTACCTCTGCATGTTGAATGTTGTTGTGTCTTCGCCGCGCTCCCAGTGACCTCATGTGCACTCGCATCAGTACGATGTCACTGCCAAGATTAACATTTTGCACGCTGCTCTGACATCACTGCGCTGCTGTGACCAACCGAGGGCCACCACCCTGATATCGCTCAAGGTCTATGGATTATTACACTCACACAAGCAACCGGGTTCCCTCGAGAACTTCCAGAGGGTTCACAGTCGCCCCCTCCCCCTCCCGTGTCATCTCCCTCACAATCAGTCAGCATAGTAATCTATAGACCTCCCATGTGTCTCTGAGCTCATTTGTGCTGCAGGCATCGACTGAAGAAACATTCTGACTGAGTGGAGGGATGTGGAGGGATTTGGAGAGCGGCAGTCAGGCAGCTCCCATTTCTCACATCAAGCAATAATACTTTTAGTTGTTGCAACAACTGGAATCGTAATAAATCACTAATTTAAACAATACCATTGAAAAAAGAGCACTGCTGTATTCAAACCAGGCCTGCAGAGCTTCAGATTATGTTTCAGATATCACTGCAGAAAATACCAGTTGAACTTTCCAAACTGTATTTTTTTTGTATATATATATATATCCGGTAGGAGTGGGCCCAACCAATACTTGATAATACGTTCTCACATGATTTTAGGATGGTAAAAGTACACAAATACTTTACCTTAGTAGAGGGACAGATACTTCAGTAAAAAAGAGAACCTAGAAGTGCATTCAACAGGACATTTCTACCAGCTGTTTCTGCACATTTTAATGTAATGCAATGTAATGCCAAGATGTGCGGACATAAATGTTAAAATGCAGGTGGAACATTTAAAACGTTCTGCTTGTCTGTATGAAAAGAAGTTGATGTGCAGCATTCTTTATTGAAATTACAACATGGAGGCTGCTGTAAAATCAATTTTAAATGAAAATCTGCTTTATTTAGTAGAAGACATGCTGTCACAGTGCAAGTGATATCTTAAATGTCTTTAAAAATACACTGCCAAATCATTCAGTTATTGCTGATCAACCTGTTAGGTAAGTTTATGTAAGTTATATGTGAATACTTTTTAAGGACACCCTCCACTCCCTCCACTATGTAGGCCAGGCCTCGTGGTTACGGTGACTACGCAGCAGCAGCGGCGGCGGTGGCGGTGGCAGTGGCAGTGTAAACAACTGCTGTTCATGGCTCACTGTGGCTGTCTCCCTCTGATTCTCCTTCCCAGCACCGGTCTGGTCTTCTCTCCCAGTCCCCTCGTCATACTCACTGCTCTCATCATAACACGCGCTCAGATCGCCTTAGCAGCATGCTCGTCACCGTGGCTGAACTCTGCTTGTTGGTGTGTCGAGGTCTAATGCTGAAAAATGAATGCTGCTGCTGGATGAAGCATGTGAGTTGCAGGAAACTGTGACAGTATCCGAGCCGCTGCTGGGAAGCGTGCAGAGGTACCAACTGGGATCAGACATTGCCCCGAAAAGCTGATGGATGGTCTTATTTTTGTATTTTTTCTAACAGATTACATCATCTGTTTCAGCTTTTAGGGGCAATCTTACTCTGTAGCCGGGTGAAAGCTGAACAATTAGAGCAGCAACAGAGGATGTTGCCCAAAATCACAGATCCAACATTAGCTCAACCTCCTGAATCCAACATCGTTTATCCATCTGTGTCTTTGGCCAACTTAATCCAAATAATCCAACTAGAACAGAAGAAACAGTTGTTTAATGATGTCACTTCCTCTTCTGCTTCAGGACCCTTTCCCCTGCCAAGTCTCCCACTTCCTCTACGGGATCTATTGCATCCAGCAGGAGGTACCCTTACCCTATGCCCCCCCTCCCTGATGACCAGAGGAAAGCCAACAGGCAGAGTGCCAGGGTAAGTACCCGTGTTGTCTGTGGGGTCAGGACATTATCAGGTTGATATTGCTCAGTTGGGAAATGCTAATGAACCTAGCAGGCAGCAACACGACAGAATTACTGTCGAAAATTAAAAATACCACAAAATGTTGGCTGGAGAAAGATGAAGTGGAGTCTGAACTTGTCAGGATACTTAAACTCAAAAGGTAGTAAGTAACTCAGTTCATCTCCCATTTTCAAGATTTTTTTGTTTGTTTGCTAATTTGAACCTGGCATCGCCTCATATTTTGGGAAGAATTAAGAATGTAAGTGATGTGAAAATTGGCAAAACATTTTTTTAGATTACAAAATATTTGCCAGCAACAACAACAATGGTATATCAGACAATTAGCAAAACAAAATAACCATAAATTATCTTTGTTATTACTTATTGATACATTACTCATTGGCAAAAAAATATTAAAAAAAAACAAACTTCAAATAGACAATTAGAAAAACCTTGTTTATGAATACTTTGAAACGGGTGTTTGTGACTCTTTGGGAGTCAACTTGTGTGTGGGAACATTCGTCTTTTTGAATTAGAAATAAAGAAAAGAAATGAAATTCATGAAATAATTTGACTTTTCTATTACACTAAGTGCAAAGACAGAAATGACGTAACTAAACGGTGAAACGTGTTTAAAATGTCTCTTCTCTTGTCCTCTTCTCTGTCTCCAGCTGTGGGAGACTTCAATATAACAGCCGTCTTATCTGCTCTGCTAAAGACCTTGAGGAACTACAGTTGTCTCTCCTTTTCTATGAACGAAAAACACAAAAATGAAACAAATTTGACTCTAAACAACAAAAGAGAAAGAAAGAGAGGGAGAGAGAGAGAGAGAGAGAATCCCCCCCCAACAGAGTGAGAATAGGCTGGGGTATGAGTGAGTTATTGTCCACATGCGTCTCTGAGGCGGTCTCGTCAGTCGGCATCATTCAGTGGAGCGACGGCGGAGAAAAACCGGGTCCACTGAGACCAGCTGGAGCTCAGACTGAGCTGTTCCCGTCTGCTCAGGTTTCACCTAATGGGACTAGAAACCCCCCTCCCCCACCAGTCCCACCACTCCTCACCTGCTGTCCTCTTACCTGGATCCTCAGTTTGAAGCTCCTTCCAGTACAGGAGCCAGGAGCATGTCATGGTATCACGCTGCATCCCATCGTTTTGACTGAGTCACTGTAGAAACACTGAATGCATGTTGAACAGCAACCTCCTCCCACCGGTCACAGACGAGAAGAACAGTGGTTTAGACAGAAAGCATGCGAGGAGCAGTGATTCGATACCGTCTGTAGGCTTAGAAACTTTCTTGCCACTATAGGTAACCATATTGTATCACCAGTTATACCCCATCACCCCCACCCCGGCTCCTCCCCCTCCTCCTCCTCCTCCTCCTCCCCCTCAGTTGTTTTTGCCTGTGTATATATGTAAAGTAAAAATACAAGAGAGTATTTGTTTTGCTGTTACCTCTATAGCTTTCTCCATCCACAGCAGAATGTACAAGTGTTTTATCTTCTTAACACTGGTGTCATCCATCTCTGGGAGAAACACACACAGTAATGACTGACGGAGTATTGACCAAGATGTTGAATGTGGTCCTTGATGAGTATTAATTTAGCAAAAATTTCAATTGTTTCATGTGTCTTTCCTGCGCAAAGTAAATGGATGGTGTAGTTATATATCACACAGGTTTTCCATCAATAACGTTAAGGTTAGTCTCCCCCCCCCCGACTCATTTGGATGCTTGAGATCAAAACATTTCCACAGTAAGAGCATCACTTGAATGCGATAAGTCAGTAATGTGAGTTGATAACGTAAACTCGGCGAGAATCTGGAAAAAATGTGACTGAAATGTGATTTTTTTTAAATTTATTTAGCTGTGACGATTGAGATATATAGCCTTGTAAATGACTAACTATGCTGTACAGTGCTTGCTGTTTGAGCTTGTGAAGACCAACAGCATGACAGTTTATATCAAATTATTTCTCTGGTAGGCTATTTTGTGAGACCATCAATGGGAAATGAGCATGTCAATGGAAAAGGTTTTCCCTCTCTGCCTGTCACTGTGTATGGAAGTTCAATTCTGCCAGTAAAAAGAACATAAAAAAAACCCAACAAAAAACAAAACAAGACAAAAACAAAAAACAAAGATTAAAAACTTACAACATTCAATAAACAATAAACTTAAAACATTCCCACAAAACATAAGAATTTATATTATGAGATGAGAGGGCAGAATTATAAGATATACAAAGTCAAAATTATGAGACACAGTCATAAATATGACTTTTAATATGTCCTTGTTGATTCCTCCCTAGCAAAATTGTAAATTGAAATCTAAATAGATTTTACATAGTTAATTAAAAGTCGTTAATTTTTTTGGGAAAAAATTGCATTTCATCTTATAATATTTGATTTTTTATCTAAATAATATGACGTACCACTGGAATATATTTACCCTCAAGGCTAACTGTATGTTTGTTTGTTTTTTACCGGCAGAGTTGGGCTTCCATACAGTTGTCCTGCTGGGTCTGTGCAGCTTAGAGTGTCCGTAGCACCTCACAGGACTCGTGGTTTTAAAATGATTGAGAATGGAGATTGTGCTTTGACTGATCCATGCCAGCGTAGCTGATTTATTTTAAAAACAAACTCCGTACAGTACAACTCCCTGAAACCAAGGTCTTTGTACAGTTCCGACTCATTGCTCTACCTTGTAGAAACTGTTGTCTCCTGTTTGCCATTTAGTTCTTGGTCTGATGTGGGCACTCGTTCATTTGTAATTCATGTGTGCTTTAGGCTTTATAGGTAATATGATCTTCACAATATTGCTACTAGTATATTTTTTATTAAGTACCTTTGTAATGTTCACTTTTTTCTCAGCATTATGTACAGCAACATTTCAAACCGTAATTAAGTGCATTATTGTAATTATGTGTGTTGATGAGTTTGAATGAGTTTTTAAAAACACATTTGTCCCATTAGGGCCCACAGCAGACATTCCACTGTCATGTGCTGTTAGTTCGATAAAACAGTTGGACGAATCTGTGATGAAATGAAATCTGGACGAGCTCATGATTTGCCTTCCATTGGAGCTCTTTGCTTTTTTTCCCCTGACCTTCATCAGGTTTTTGTCAGCGTGCATGGGGGGCTGCAGAGCATCATCTTAGAACTTAACACGATCCTGCGCCGGACTTTGCACTCTACAAAATTCAGAGGATCTTGCGGTTCTCTGTTAAGGATGGGACCATACAGGCTGCAGTGTTTTCTGTGATTGTACAGCTGTCAATCATCATGGTGGACTGACAGGCCCTACCAGGATGACTCTCCTCCGTCTGGCCAGAGACTCGAATGTATCCGTCTACTGGACCACGCCAACCACCTAGTCTCGACCACATGGTCCCATCCCGCCAGCTCTTTTCTCCCACGGACACATCGGCACCCTGCTCCAGGAACCTTTAGCCTCCCACATGTACTACTATAAATACCGCAGTTGCTGTCTTTTTTTAACATCCGTTTATTCTTGCCTGTATGCTGTACAGACTGATGCAAAAATCAATCCCCCTATTTTTTTCTCCTAATCATTCAGCATTGTAATATATTTAATATAAAATTAAACTTTCATCAACACGACCGTCTATGCTGACTTTTCTAACATACTATGTATAAATTACTGCCAGTTAATTACACACTCATTTATTAGTGCTTTTATAGTACAAAATGGTACATGAGTAAATACAAATAAACACGCTGTTCTCTTCCAGGACACACATGCCCTCTTAGTACAAGGCACGAGTGTCCTGGTGGCGCCGTTACAGGTGCAAACCGTCCAGGCTTCTGCCAGCACCCATGAAAAAGTCCACGTTGCTCAAGAACGCTACTGTGAAAGTTGTCTCAGTTGCTTCAGCCTGTCTTGATGGATGGCTTTTGTTGTCATGGTTACTTCTTCATCGAGTGACTCTCGGATACAGTTTTTCAGGTGGTCGATACCAAACCCAGTGGCGGCGGAGACGGGAACCACGTGCTTGAAGGTCATGTATTTCTCTGGTATCATGTCATCAGGCAACAGGTCACAGAACTCTGCAGGAGAGAATACAAAAACCCTATTGTTAAAATACACGTTGTGACTCATGTTCTGCTAGGCTGCTCTAGTGTCGGACCACAGTTAGTGGGTCTGTGATATCTGGACAGCAGATATTCAAGATATCATGTAGATGATGTCAAGGCATCACTTGGGAGTCAAACTGCCGTTTCAATCCAGAGAGAAGTGGCTGTTGTGCTGCATTCGCTGTGTAGGACAAGCGTTGGCCTGCTGTAGGAGCATTTCCGCATTTGCACACTTGAGCAGCATTTTATTCATTCATCTCCACATCCACATTTGTTAATATTATTTTGTCCTGAATATACGAGAAATACATTCTTCTACTACTGCCATTGTGAAAGTTTTAGCTTTGAAGAGAGGTCACATCATCTGTGTCTTCAATCAAAGTTGTTAGGGACAAAAGCTAATATTTCAGTAAGTACTTACCTTGTGGGTTTTGAAGCTGCTCTCTCAGCTGGGCGAGTTTCTCCTCAGCATCAGGCAGATCCATCTTATTCACCACCAGTAAAGCAGCTTTGCTCACAAGCTCCTCCTTGTACAGCTCCAACTCCTTGTATGAGAGGGGACAGATGACAGGAGAGACAGACAGAGTGATGAGCCAGGGGTCACGTCAGGTGCCTGTGCCACTATACAAGACATGTTTCTGTCCCACCTTGGTGAGGAGCTGCACGGCTTCAAAAGCTGACCTGAGGGGCGTTTTAGTTGCTAGCTGAAAGCCGCTAACATCCACCTACAGCCAGAAACGTAACCACCACAGCTAAGTTCACACTGACCAATACTTCATCATGCAAGTTAATATTTGGTACCATATTCAACTTCAAACATGACAACACACCACAAACAGCAGCTGCTTGGTTCTCTCCACGTGTTTGAGGAACTTGTGGCCCATGCCTTTGTTTAAGTGAGCGCCCTCGATCAGGCCTGGAAGATCAGCAACTGAGATCTAACAGTAAAAACAGAAATAAATGTTAAAAGTAAATGTTTAAATCAACAATAACTATACGCCAAATAAATACCGTGCATTTTCATACCTGCTTGTAGTCTTTATACATCAGTTTGCCAATTTCCGGCTTCACGGTCGTGACTGTGTAATAACACAAGCAGTGAAATATCTCAGCAACCAGAGGAATGTGTCTCTCTAAGAATCAGAAATGCTGAAGTAATCACAGCCTGGCACTTACAAGCATAATTGGCAATCTGAGGTGTTGCGTTAGACATGGCCGTCAGGAGACTAGACTTTCCTGCATTTGGAAACCTGGTGGTGACAGAACATAAATCAGAAATAAGGGAAATGAAATGGAACGTGTGTGTGTGTGTGTGTGTGTGTGTGTGTTCACTTACCCAACCATGCCCAGGTCAGCGATTAGTTTCAGGTCTAGTCTGATGTGCTTGGCTTGACCCTTTCCAGGATGGAACTCAGAGGTGAAGGAACCTCCGTATCCTCCTTTAGCCAGGAGTATACGATCCCCCTCACTATTCAGTTCACCTTAGAAGAGGAAACAGGCCAGAAACACGTAAAAACACTACAATGAGGTTAAAATGTAACTGAAAACTAAATTGGCTATTTAACTTGAACATTGAGGTGGACCGTTTCCATGTGCTGAAACATTCATTTGGGGATTAACTTTGAACCTACCAATTATCTTATCATCATCAGTGGTGACCGTGATCCCAACGGGAGCAAAGATATCTTGGTCTTTCCCCTTCGCTCCCTTCAGCGAACGCACACTGTGGATAAATAACACTTACATTACTCATAAGCACAAACGCTGACGTTGAGTGATGGAACAGGAAATCATTTGGACAAGCTCACCTGCTGTTGGCTCCTGATCCAGCAATGAAGCGTTTCAGAGGGTACTTCTCCTTAATCTTCCTCAAGGTCATGTTCTTTGCAGCCACCACCCAAACATCTCCCCCGTTCCCTCCCTGACCCCCCAGCCGTGGTAAACCCATGCCGCCGGTGCCTCCACGGACATAAAAGCGGAGATTGTCAATAAAGTTCCCATACTAGGAAAAGAAAGGGGAAAAAAAAGGCAGACACATCTTTGTTCAAAATAATTAGTTTGAATTCAGTGACTCAAATGTTTGAGCTTTTACTAACATGTCATGATATGTTTGTCTAGATTACTCCTCTATTCACCCAAAAGGAAATCCATACAAGTATGATCCGTACGGATGACGTCAGAAGGACTCAGACCCTGCAGGTGACTGAGTATCGCTGGCGAGGCTTCACCAATTAAATGTTTGTTTCATGACACCAGGAATTTGATCACGTTTCCTTGACAGTTTAAAAAGGACATAAAACGTTGCTTGATTTATGCATTAATCCTCAAAACGTACTGGTTTGCCATATAGTGGCTCACTGGTGAGATTACATCCAATGTGAGGCCAGAATAATTAATTTATGTTTCAATATGAACTAGTTGGTTGCATTAATTTTTAGGAAATTATACGTGAAGAATAATTTTGTCAGATGTTTCTTGGATGCAAAAAGCTGATATCAAAATTCGATAATCAACTTCATCATTTAATGAAATGTTCCCCGTATAATTAATAGCCGATCTTTCTCACAAGGATCACATTGTAGGCTGTGCATTCTATATTGTTTTGATTAACTAAAAAGAGCCTAAACACTGCACTCTTGCTTCCGGACATAAAATCACCTTAAAATGTTCAGACACCGACTAGGATAAAACTGTATGGCAACAGAGGTCAACATGTTCAGCCAGCAGACGCTCGCACATTAGCTAGCCCGTCAGCGTCCATACACATTATTGCTGATTCAATTACGTTCATGACAACGATGCTTGATTACTTACTTTTCGGAGGCAAATTCGACTTAACTGAACCATTCTCAGTGGCGTTTATTCACATTTCATCCATGCTAGCAGTCGAAGGCGTGTTTCGTTTCAGGACCGGAAGCACTACTTTACTCCGCGGACATCTGTAGCCTGCGTTGGGTCACGTGGCCAGCGATAACGCTACTGCTATCAAGTAAACAAACCGTAATTGTTTTACGCCTTACATTCTTGTAACAATTATACATTTAGGAGGTGGACCATAATTAGATATTTTTTTAAATAATAGAGACATACCTGGATTTTACAGAAAGGGGTTCCTCTCCGTTGTCACGTGACCATTGCAGTAGCAGTCCGGTGAGACTCCGATTCGAGAGCTAGAAGTTGCTAAATTTATGCATTCGAGACTAATTGTAATTATCGTGAATAGGAAATTTGGGGATGTAAACGTCTCAACAGGGAAGGTCACACGGACACCTCACATAATACAATAAACATGGTTCAGTCAGATTAACTCCCTTGTAATCCAAACACAGTGGTTCAGTCTGACGATTTCTGTTGTGCAGTCCAGTTTCAGTTATTACAACAATGACTACTCCTATTAAAGATGTGATGACCCCTCACAAACCTACAGTTTTCTCAGAAACTCCAAGTCTTCCCATGGAACGTGAACGCACCATTCGACCCTACTTGGAAAACCAAAAACAAACAAAAAAATATCTGTAACGTTTAAACAAGACAGTTCAGGAGCAATATTGGTCATAAAATGTATTTAAAATAATAAATAATAATCTGGTATATAGCAAAGGGATTGTAGTCAAAATATTAAAAAAAATACAAAATAAAATAAAGGACGGATGGTATTTCCAAGAAAAATAAATAATCATAACTTGATGTGTCTGAATTTGACCCACAAAGACGTAAATACAAAGTAATCAAGCAAGAGGAAATATTGACCTGCAGGGACCACATTTCTAATATCACTCAGTTGGAATTTTAACCTTCAGGTGGCGTTGTTTCAATTTTGATGGCTCGTTTTCCCCTGCTTCCTCACAGGATAATGCATGGTTCTCCTCCATCAGACTCACTGAATACTCACATCTTATATTTTTAATCAGTGCAGTTTGTAAAATCAGTGAATATTATAAACCAGGAGAAAACATTCAACTCACTACGCAGATAAATATTTCAGTTGGACACAAATACACAGGATGATGCAGTCCTGCAAATACAACAGTTCACAAATATTTTTAGTGTAATTTTAAGTATACTTTTATCAAGAATTAATAACCATACAGTTTAGTAATACTTTAAGTTGGTGTTGCAAATGCTTTACTATTTTTGAAAAGTTTTTTGGTAGTAGTTATTTTATGATTTTGAACTTTTACTTTGTGGATACAAATTATTTCAAATTTAGGGACCAAGTTATATCAGTTGGCCTCAAGACAACCAAAATGAGGGGACAAGTTTTAACAACATTAAATGATATATTTATTCTCTCCATGTCCAAAGAAACATATTTAGAGAAACAGAAAAACAAAGTTTAAGTATGCAGAACTCCAGTCCAGCACCTGCCTCCTGATGGATCTCAATCATCCATGTCATTACCACGCATGTCTGCCTCCGCTAGGAGCGAAGACAGTCAGTGAGCGCGCATGATGAGAGATGCGCTCTGTGAACGCGCTCACGCCTGCCGGTGCAGGGCGAGATATGACGGCAAAACCTAACGATCCATCTCTCTCTCACGCACACACACTGCCATAAAGACAAAGATCTACCTCTCAGACGGCAAGTCGAGGTTGATCAGACCTGAATACACCGGGTCTGTTCGGATTTAACTGCACAAAGGTAAGTGTGAGTGGTGACGCGAGAGAGGCTGGCTTTTATCTCACGCAAGATCTCGGTCAGTTGCATAGATCCTCCCACCGGCATTTGCCTATTTATACGGTTAGGACACCGGCGAGGGTGACAACAGGACACGACTGGGAGGTAGAAAGATCATTCACAGCGCGGTAAGAGACTGTCCTGGGCCGAGTGGTTGGTGTGTGCCTAAGTGTGTGCTTGACCTGAATTACGCAACGGTGGTAACATGCCCGCCACCGCATGTGCTCCTTGCGTCCTATCGGGGGGTAGCCTGCAAGGACCACTCGCTCCGGTCAGGAGTACAGTCAGGCTGTGAGGGTGACGTGGATGTTGTGGTTCTTCTAGCAGCATTCACTGCGGCAACATCCATCCATGTAGCCCGGTGCTGGTTTTACTATGATGAGCATGAGGACTGTGCAAGACATGGATGTATTTGCGGGCCTAAAAAAAATAAACTGAAATTATATTTTCAGTTTTAAATTAATTTAAAGTCTGTCATTTGGATGAATATGTAATATCAGCTAAGATTCTGAGTAAAATTTGCTGTCATCAATGTTGTTTTAATGTTGGTAACAGACAATACTCGTACACCGTGTTCTAGAAAAGCATGGTTCATCCTCTGTACTGATGAAACCATGCTTTTGCAGGTACATAAAAGGGCAGACAGAGTAGAGATCTAAAAATAAAATGTGTCATTTGAGCTTATCTGTTAGCGAGGGTTTTACTTTTAATATTTCCTAAAGGCACATGTTAATGTCTTATTTCTGAAAATTTGATTATATACGCTCAGTCCGTTGTCACTCTGGTGTTCATTTTTTGATTCAAAAATACTCTTAATTAAAAATGCTCAGATTTAGGTTCTTTTATTAAATATTTGCACTGGCCAGTGTCAGCTGGAGAAAATTGAGTTACACTATACAACAAGTGTAAATGTGATATCATATTTACACTTGTAAAGTATTTGATTTAATATCTGACACCAGTCGAGGCGACGGACAGAGCTGGAGGGCTAAATTTGCAGGTTCGGGTGAGTGAGCAACAATCCCATCTATCCTGTCTTTAACATGGAAAATCGCTGGTAAAATAATGCTGTGCACAAGTTTATTTTGTCACATATATTTTCCTGTTGGTTAAGAATAAACATACAGGTGTAACCACAAGCTGCTGTTTTCTTAACTAGACTCGGTGTGAATTTTTTTTGTGTGTGGAAAAACTGAACTAAACAATAAAAAAAACCAACCAAAAAAAACAATGTAAATTCATATCAGGAGAAATCAAGAATGGGCTAAAACCTCAAAGAAACTGTAGACCTCTCACCAGTTTGTAGTGTACATTGTACTGAGTACTGCCTTATTTTGAAAATTGTATAAAAAGTGTATTTTTTTGGCTGATATTTCCCTTCTCATATTTCTTTTTCTTCCATGTAAACTTATTCACTCTCAGCATGTGCCATCATGATTTGATTGTGTTGTTGTCTGGAGCACTAAAAAAGACAAAGTATCTTCATCTAATTAAAATAAATCCACTTTTAATGGCTGCAAACCAAAAGTTAATTCATTAAATGGAGCCGTGGCATTGAATTGCTAGTACCAGCCTGCCAACTGGGGCACGACATTCGCCAAACAGGGCAGGTAATGTGAGGAATCCCAGTGCTTTCACTGAAAATGGTAAACAAGCTGACCACTCGGCTGTCAGACGAAGGTCAGACGGGGATGGAGGGAGGGCGGGGTGCACATGAAATGAGGCAGATTGTAATGGCAGCGGGCAGACGGGGTGGGGGTTAAAGAAAGTGAGCATGACAAAAGCAGCATGAGCAGTGTTTTGGTTTGTATGAAACTGGGGCAAGTGGGAACTGTTTTGCTCTGGCTGGAGGGTGATGTTTTGGCCGGACTGGCTGTTATATGTGTGTCGTGGGTGTGAGGAGGAAGAGGAGCTCTGATTGGTTTGGACTGTCAGAATGCCAGGACCACATTCTCATCCTGCTGCTGTTGAAAGGGGCGGTAAAGACATAAACAGGCCCAGTGGGATTAGGGCCCAGTCGGAGGAGTGATCAGGGGGGATTTGCTGCCCGGCGGGCACACAATGGCACTGTCGCATAACACTCTAACACACACTACACATGCTCAACAGCAATGTTTCACAACAGACCCAAGCCTATATAAATCTGATTAGAACTCCCTTTTGTCTGGGAGCCGACACTGGGGTTAGACACTGGCCTTGCCGCAGGCCATTTGATGGGACAGGGGGTGTGGGTGCGTTGGCGGGACGGCATAGAGATAGACTGGGGAAATGTTGTGGCGGGTGATTCCATGTATGGAAGCCCCCAACCCCACCCCTGTGCACGCGTGTGTGTGTGTGTGCGTGCACGCGTTTCGTAGTCAGCTGACAGTGGTGGATGGAGATAGGATCTAAGCTAACATGAGACAACAACAACATTGGCATGTAGACACAAAGACAGCAAGCCGGTTTGAACCTGTTCAAATCATCTGTCCCAAAAAAATGCAAGCAGCAGGGGAAACAAAGCACAAAGGAGGCTCTGTGTTTAGTTGGATATCAAATGGACAGTTAGAGAAATATCTGGAACTTCTTCATATGGCTATGCTTGTGTTCCTCCACAGTGCCGGCTTTGGCCCAGGCTGCAGCCATGCCTCTTCTGGAAGAGACCACTCTGCCTCAAGAGCACCCACCCACCGTTCCTGTGGTCATCATTGGTAAACATTAACCACTCACTATTAACCTAATTCCACACGACTGCTGCTGATTCATCTATACTGGACCTCTATATGTGCCCCAGTGTGACGCAAAGCCATCACTCTCACAAACCTTGGTCTGTTTTCAGGGAACGGACCATCAGGTATTTGTCTGTCGTATCTGCTGAGTGGATATAAGCCCTACCATGACACAGCTACAGTACACCCAAATCCAATACTGTACAGAAAACTGCAGGACACCAAGCACCTACCCATCACTGAGCAGGTGAAAATACTAATACACATACATGAATACACGCTTCAAAGACCACACTATCCTTCTGTATGTGTCACGACAGTCTTTCTCTCTGCAGGACCTGGAATACTTGAGTGAAGGTCTCGAGGGGAGGTCGAGGAACCCCGTGGCTGTGCTTTTTGACACACTACTGCATCCTAATGCTGACTTTGGCTATGAGTTCCCCCCTGTCCTTCAATGGAGGAGGGACAAACAGCAACACATCCCACATGTTGTCCTGGGGAAAGCAACACCTGGAGGTGCCTGGCATGTAAGTTACTTCATGTAGACCTTTGCACACCTTCCACCAAACAAGATTTTGCCCTTGGGAATTGTATTTCCATTAATTCTCTGCTGCCCCCCTCTTTTCTCCTCAGGCAATGGAAGGTTCCATGCTGACTATTAGTCTTGGCATCTGGATGGAACTTCCAGGGGTCAACTACAGAGATTTGACAAGTGGAAAACGAAGGTAACGAAGTGTACAGCAAAGGCATTACTCAAGCCTCACTTTCATCCTGTGCTGCTTCTTCGCTCATCATCTCTCTCTTCTTTTTAGGGATGTCACCAGTGACAGAGCCACCCCTGAAGAGATCTCATCCTACTACCGTAACTATGTGAAACTAAAGGGCCTCCAAAAGAATTTTGTTGACAACACCTATGTGACCTCTGTCCAGAAACTCTGCCGAGGGCAAGAGGAGGAAGGTCTGGAAAATGGGCACACTGGTCTTGGAGATGGAAGGGTGAATGATAGTGGGAATGAGGGCTTTGAGGGAAATGGAGTTGAATGTGTAAACAATGGAGGAGGGGGGGCTCTCTGGGAGGTAAGGGGATATCAGCAGGTGCAGAACGATACACATGTCCCTTTCTCTCTGTTTGCCGAGAATGTAGTTCTGGCCACTGGGGCGTCTGATTCACCAGTTCGATTAAATGTAGAAGGAGAGGACCTGCCATTTGTATTCCACAGCATCTCAGACCTGGGGTTGGCTGTAAGCCGGAGACAACTCGATGTGAACTCTGATCCGGTTTTAATCGTAGGTGCCGGTTTAAGTGCTGCTGATGCAGTTCTGTGTGCTTGCAACAGCAACATCAGAGTGCTGCATGTCTTTCGAAAGAGCCTGGACGACACAGACCTCATCTTCAAACAGTTACCCAAGACGCTGTATCCAGAATACCACAAGGTCTATAACATGATGTGCTCTCAGACCTACAGAAACACAGCCCCTTCTTCTGCTTCAAACAGACCCCAAGCAGCGAGTATTGCTTCGTCTGTTTGTGCCAAGATGTGCCCAAAGCCTCAGCTCACCACGACTAACATGGCTGGTAACACCAGCGTCAGCCTATTTCCAAACTACACCAGTTTCCCTGAACACTGCGTGGTGTCCTTCCAGTCTGACACCAAGTGTTTGTTGCAGGGGAACAATTCCCTGAAGGCATTTAAGATCTCCATGGCTCTGGTGCTGATCGGGACCAATCCAAACTTGTTTTTCTTGAAGGGGCAAGGCCAGTACCTTGGTCAGGATCCAACAAAACCCATCTCCTGCAAGCAGAACCCAATTGACATCCACCCCTACACATTTGAGTGTACCAAGGAGCCTGGTCTGTTTGCCATGGGCCCGCTGGTGGGAGACAATTTTGTTCGCTTTTTGAAGGGTGGTGCTTTAGGCATTGCCTCCTGTCTCCTGAAGAGACTCAAGAAGAAAGGAAAGCTCATCAGCAATGGAGGAAATAACTTCATTTGAAAAGATGATGGAGAAAAGAGCAGTACATGTTGATCCGAAAGCACAGATTTCAAGTGCATGTACCAACTGATGTGAGGAGGGGAGGGGCAAACAAGTTTTATTTCAATCATTAATGCGGTGTTTTTTTTCATCAAAGCGAAGACATTTTTACAACTTTCTAAGACCAAAAAGACAATGGATGTACACTAAACAGTTTCTGAAGAAACACGAGACAGCTTTCAAGAGTCTGACTTCATATGAAGTCCCAGAAGTCCAAGCTACTGTGTGCCAATGTTTTCTAGTTGATCTGTAACCTCACAACTGAATGGGACCTTATTTTCATCAGGGTTATTTATTCGTTCACCATGTGTCTTTCAATTCATCTACTAACAAAACTTTACTTACTGTCATATCATTCTTTAGTTCTTATTTTAGCGTAGCCTTTTAGGAGAGGGAATGCTCCAAAGAAGAAAACACTACCTTTATAACAGAAGGAACTTAATGGCGAAGGACACATGCAGACAAAGCTACAGTCCCACTTCGAAATTTGTATTTCAGAAAGTGTGACCTAACCAGTACATGGCTAGGAATCCATAATGTTCCTGAATATTATGAGCCAACAATTTTTGCTGTTTTGAGCCTTAGATAATTCATTTCGCTGCTATTACAGGTGGTTGGAGCAATATAAGTAAAAAGCTAGGAAAGTCTAATTTTACGACCTATTTCTTATGTTACAGTGCCACCGAGAAGCTTTCTATGCAAATCATTTCTCTTGCAGATCTGAATGTATTCATGGATGCCTGTTGCTAATTTCAACATACATAACAAGTTTAAATTCAAGTGACCTGGTTCTGGCCATTAAAAAGACCATGCTGGTGTTTTAAATTGATCTCATTTTTAATTCCAACAGTTAAATTCTTGGCAAATGAAAATTTTCAATCTTCAGATTCAGGAACAACAGCCAACGTCAGAGCTTGAACGCTCATGATCCTTAACACAATAACGTCTTTTTCTTTTCAAGTTTAATTTTTATAGAAATTGATGAGAACATCTGTGGTCTGGTAGCCAACTCTTGATTTCATCACGTGGAAGCTACTCACTAATGGCTGAAAGTATCTGATGAGCAGACTTATTTCAATTGAGCCCACGCTCGAAACTGTGTAACCTTACAATGATAAACACAGAATGCTATTGAGTGGCTTATTTTAACAGTAAAATACAATTTGAGGACAACAGGATAAAAACATCAGCATGGTCATTTAACCGGAGCCTATCTACTTTACTGCCAATAATATCCTAGCTTCAACAAATACGGGAAAAAAGTCGTGCTTTTAAATTGTATTCAAACAAAATAGTCTAACTTTCCTGGTAGCTCAATGGTCTTAAACAACATGAATCGAAATAGCAAAAGTGCGTACAGCCCCTTGTGCAAATATTTTTTTATATTTTTTTATAAACCCAATTTTATCATTGACTTTGTATATTTGTAATTATGATATGCAATTCTAACATGTGATTATCACTGGAAAGGCTACTAACTCAGTCTAGCTGACATTAATGACCAGGTAATTGACTTATCAATACATGTTACAGATCATCTATCTCTGTAATCTTCAAAGAGCTTTATTTAAAATGTGAAGCATGACAGGCAACTTTATCATTTAACCCTAAACAGCAGTTACCAAATTTTGGCAAAGCTTTAGGTTGGAGTTGCTAAGCAATAACAGCTAGATAATAATATTTAATTTTCCATAATCACATGATCAGCTCCACAGTAAACACTCAATATTTAATGAGTGCAAACAAGTGTATAAAAAGCAGTTGTGGGCAGCAACAGTAGCAGTTAATTTTCCATTTGAATTTACACATTCCTTTCATTTATTTAAAAACTTCAAAGAGTGCATCATCATATGCATATCCATTTTTTGTGTGCGCAGCTCATGGTTTGTTTATTGTGACGTGACACTTTGATCCCTGAGTAGGGAAATTACTCTCTTGCCCCTTTCAATCCAGTGGTAGTTATAGTAAGTGTTTGGGGTAATGCATTACAACGTAACATGTTACTGTAGTCACTTTACTTTGACACTAACAAGGTAGTATTACTGTTTATTTTTTGACAATTATATAAGAGTTAATTAGTGGTAATGTTGTTACTGGTGTTTGATACTGAATTTTAACAGAATTATTCCTTCTTTTACTTCTGAATACTGTTTTGATATATATTAAATATAGCATGCAGGCATGAGGTATTGCCTGGCAGCAGCTGCTGTGAGGAAAAGACAAAAGAGTGCTCTGAGGACAGACACGGGGAGTGTTTGGCCACTACATCGTCTGACGTTTCAGACATGGAGACAGATAACTCTTATTGTTGTTTTGAATCTTTACTTTAAGGAAAGACAAACGTACAAACTTGTCCGCTGCTTTGAATTCCAATAGCAATGTGGTTGATAAATAAAGAATTTTGTGTCCATCCATATACATTTTAAAAATTGTGAGTAATACGGTAAGTAGAAAATTAGCCTTCAAAACAGGATAATGGGCAACTGAAGTTAGAGAATAAGGAAAAACAACAATGGGTCTAATTCATGAAACCTTCTTATGCACAAATGTGTCTTTAACTACTGCACTTAAATACTAATGAAATACTTTCAACCCTCACTTAAGTCTTACAGACAAGAAAGGCCTGGCTTTGACTAAAAAAGTCCTTCAGTTTTTAAGAAAATATTTGTGCATAAGAACATTTAATGAATGAGGCTCAAATCTCACTTTGCCATCCTGCTGCCCATGACAAGAGCAGACTTCCACACATCAGGCTGAGTTGACTCTCAGCTTGAATGTGGCACTTTCTTTTGGTAATATTAAGGAACGGTCAAGACCCAGAGATGATTGTGGCATGATGACTACCTATCTGAATAGTTTCAGATATGTAAAAGTGCCTAAAGGTTTGGTTTGTCTGAGAACATTTACCAAATGTTAACACTTGAATCCTTTTCCTCTCACCCACTTGACAAGTTTCAGCTAAACCAGGGAACATTTGGTCTTGACCGCAAAACAAAGGAGCAGCTGCTTTCAGCATGTAGGGTTTCAATGCTCTTGTACAACTGAAGAATTTTTAATGTTTTGTATGCCATATTTTTTATTATTGACAAATAAAGATTTTGAGACAAAGCTCTGAACTTCTGTTACATTACTTGCTGTCTGTGGCTTAATTAGTGTTAGAAAAAAGACATTTCGGAACTGGGAGAACAACAAAGTATACCATCGTCAAATATGTCCAATGATTTAAGCAGTCATACAGAGGAAGTTGTATCAATGTTAAAGTTGAAACAAAGATAATGGGAGTCATCAGTAAGATTATTTCTTTAGTTTTGTACTGTGCTGTCAGGATTTCACGTACTTCATGTGCCATTGAAATGAATTCCCTTTGGAGAACCTCAAGATGAAGGTATTTCATCTCCTCTTGGATAGTTTGGTGGGGTTGTACCTAAAGACACACAAACACACACACTCACATTTAACAGTTTATCTCATGGGTCCCTCAGGATGGGCTTTTAACATTCCTCATGGATCATCCCTCAATGTCCTTAGAGGCATTTTGAACAAACAAAAACAGCCTAAATTAAGAGCTGTAAAACACAGACAGTGTTTGAACAGCTTAAAGCAAACAAGCTTCCTATAAAACCACGTCTGGACACTTCATTTCAACCTACCAAAAAAATAGCGGACTGTTTTCTTAGCACCAGTGTCTGTTCCCCGGCTACGCATGACTGACCGAGTATGACTCAGTGATCAAACAGCTCAGCCTTGACACACAAACAAGATCAATCTCAGACTGTCTCTTTTCTGCTTTGTCAAAGAAAACACGCCGGCAGTGGCGGCGGCGGCGGCGGCAGCAGCGCCAGGTTACATCACCTCCGTTACCCTGGAAACCAATGTGATAAAAGAAGTTCAGATTGGTTCCACTGAAGCCAAGTTAGCTCCGCGACAGTCGGTTAATTGTGTTATCGGCAAATGATTAAAATGAGTGATGAATCCTTTCAGGGTTGCTTTCTATTTTTACCATCAAACATAAAGAATAAGAGACCAATCATGCCCACTACAAGAGACTGATTAGGGTTATAATTACCCAGAATATGAAAACAAAAAAAAGTGGTCCAGCTCCATCGATCATTTTATAGGAAGCTGATAACATTAATGTGTCTGGCCAGATATCTCACAATCTGATTGGTTGATGACTGTGATATGATGAATATATAACACAGTAGACATCATTTCATCACCTCCTTAAAATAATTGCCTTAGTCATTTTTTTTTTTTTAGCATAAATCAACTCCTTACAATGTTTTGTCTCCAGTTTTTTGTGTCTTCTGGAAAATGTGGAAAATGACTTAAGCGATTATTTTAAGAAGTTGACAATTTTCCTGTTTTGCAGAGTCAGAAGAACGCTATCAAAGCGATACACAAAAACACAACTTAATTATTTGGGTTCAACTGCATCATATTTTAACGGAGAAAATATTTCTCTCCAGCTTTGTAGAGTTTTCAGCTCCAAAATGAATCCTGATGAGTTTGCTGGGAGCAACTCTTCTCCCAAGAATGTAGTGGAAGGTTCTCTACTCAATTGAGGACACAGGTGACATGCAGGAGAGAATCCACTACAGAGGGAGGACAGATAACATCAGGACAGTGAACACCATCTACTTATGTAACAGAGGTAAAATTAAGGTTTCTGAGGAAGCCTTATTGAACATATTCACTTGATAGAAGTGGCTGTTACATAAAAGCCTTTATATGGGACTGTGAGGAGATAAGAAGGTCACCCCACAATCCACATTCCTACCTAAAGAGGTCATCTCCTTCAATCTCCTCCCGTCTGCTCTTGTGCTCCTCCTGAAACAAACATCAGCTCAAGTATGAGACATAAGATGAGACTGGCCACGCATGCAGGGTTCTGAGAGACAAAATAATACCTCGGCTGCATCTTTCAGCCATTCATCCAGATCAGAGTTCTTGCCTCTGGCATGAACAAGCAGATCCGTCCCCCCAATGATGTGTGGCGAGCCCTCGGTACCTGGCATTCGAGCCTGTCACATGAACATTAATCGAACTCAGATTAGAATATCTGAACTAGACCTGTTGGCTGTAACAACTCTACAACTGCACACTGGTGGTGAGTACTGTTTGTGAGTCTGATATGATGTCTGACCTTGCGGAAGCATTTGAAGTTGCTGGCGTAGCCATTGGTCTGCACCTGCTGCGGTTTAGTTTGGGGAAGCGTACTCACAGTGAGAGATCGGAACTCCACCAAAACCAGTTTTTTTGGGAGATCTTCATCAATCCTTGTTTCCTGCCACCCAAGACAATAAAAATATTCCTGATGAAGAGATAGGATTCTTTCTAGTGTCACATAATGTTGTTTTTGTTCTACAAAGCCAACAAGGAGAGTCATAGCCAATATGGCCTATGAGGAAGGAGAGAAATAGCAATGCAAGAGAGTTGGCACCATGGAACAGAAAGAAACTGCAGTGAGAGGCGTGATAGGAATGTTAGATTGAAACATTACCATGGAGGAAAAGCGAAGCACGGTTATCACTAAGATGAAAATACTGAAGCTGATATTTCGAGATCAAACTGAGGTGATGCAGCCCCACACTATAACACTTAAAAAATGGAGCTGAAATGAGAAAAACTTTTTATCCACTTAGATTACATAAAGTTGGTCACATTGTTCATCCGGGTCAAGGTCGCGGGGGCAGCAGCCTCAGCAAGGAAGCCCAGACTGTCCTCTCCCCAGCCACTTCCACCAGCTCTTCCAAGGGAATTCCGAGGCATTCCCAGGCCAGCCGAGAAATACAATCCCTCCAGTGTGTCCTGGGTCAGCCTCAAGGCCTCATCCCAGTTGGACATACCTGGGAGGCGTCCAGGAGGCATCCTCACCAGACGTGATCACCCGTAACCCAAACCCGGATAAGCGGAGGAGGAGCACGACGACGACACTGATCATCTATTTAACAAAATATGCCCTAAAAATCTATTTCTTTGTATTCTTGTTTTGTAAAAACTAAATATAATAAATACTCAGATAAGCACGGGCCAACCAATACAATCCTGACATCGCCCCGTCCATCAATCTTCAAATTATTTTAGGACCATGTATCTATGTATAAGATACATTAGCCAGTAAACATGGTGTGTCGGTGTGTCTGTTTGCCACTGCGGTTACAGGCCTGCAAGCTGGAACTTAGTGACTTTGAGGAAAAAGGATTCTGTGACAATGCCAGACTAAGCACAAGGCATTTTACAGAAGACTGATGAAAACCAGATATTCATATTCTGACTAAACATAAAGATAGACATGGAAAGTAAATGTAGAATCCATCCAACAGGGGAAACAGAAACATGCCTGTCACAACACTTACTCGGGCCTCCTGTTTGACCGCAACAGGCTTCGGAGGAGCCTCGGTCACTTCTTCAGGCCGGGTAGTTTCTGCTTTGAGTAGTTCAATATTCTACAAGAATAACAAATATTTACTGCAACCACGAGACACAAGAGAAAGAACTTTATGTGCCAGGGTACTTTACATGTTACTACCTTGTGGATTAACACATGAAACACTGATTTGAAATCCTGTTCTCACCTCAATAAAAGACTCATGGTCATCTTCAAAAGGCTGGAAGTTTCGATCTCTGTTGGTAGATGACGCTGCTTTGCTGGACTCATGATTAATGTTCTTGAGTTCAGATGAATGAAGCTGCTCAGGCTTGACTGAGACAATATGCCGTCCAGTTTTTGGGTCTTGATTCTTATTTGTACTCGGTTCCTTTTCCAGGCCTTCCTGGGGCCATTGGTTGGTTATTTCAGGTTCCTCTTGGGAAAGCCGTAGCCTCTTGCTAGGAAATGATGCTTCCATAGTAGTCATAGCCTCTTTGTGTTGAGCTGAACTGTGCGCTCTCAACTCACTGCCTGGTGGCTGCTCATCAAAGCAGTCCATGTCTTCTGACATGAAAGATTCCAGTTCATGCATTTCCATCTCTTCTTCCATCTCCTTCCTCTTTCTGCTCCGTAGCTCCCCGCGGGCAGCGTCTGGTGCGTCAAGTGCGAGCCTCTTTGGTTCTGACATCACAGCAGAGAGCTCATCCTCCAAAGGCCTCAATAACAAAATAAAAAACTAACAGTTAATAAGAAGATTTACTCACTTGACAATGTCAATGTTGCGCAACAAATTAACAGCATAAGAATAATCCAACCTTTTTTTTTAAAACACTGATTAGCATTTGTTGCCAGTAAAAGGTATGTTTATTGCTTTGTATTAAGTTGTTGTGCAGTAAATACACGTTACTATGGTGACAAAAGTAAAACATTTTTATAATAAGTACTCAAGGAGCAGATATTTACCTCTTCTTGTTGACTGGTTTAAAGAAACTGGTAAGAGTTGATTGTTTCTGTGGGGAGGCTTGTGTATGTTTCCGGGGGGAATGCTTCGGTAGGAAACGGGTGAGACTTGATTGTGTCTGTTGGGAAGGGTGCGCAGAGACTTTCTGAGGGGAATGCCTCTGTAGGAATGTCTTCCCTCCATCAGTGGTCTTAGGCAAAGGCGACTGAGCCCCAACACCATTATTAACTCCACCTGAAACAGCAGCAATTGTATTGATTAACTGCTTGGCATCTGCTCTAAGGCTGTGCACTTGCACAAATGTATCAGCTATGTTTGATTGGTCAGGGTTTTTTTTATTTGTTTTGCGGAAGGTTTTGTCATTTCTATTACTTAATGTGAAAGTCTGCCTCCTCCACAACTCAGTAAATTATTAACACGGACTGTGTATTTAAAAATGTGGCCAATTTTTCCCAAGGGGAGACTGTGGCAGTGCCTACACGGAATTCCTAGATATCATTTTTTTAATCTACAATTTTTCAGTCGTGGTTCATGTAAAATGTGTTGTTCCAGCATACAATCATCACTGGAATGATCCCTGCACAGAAATGGCAATTATAGCGACCATAGCTCAATTTATTATCATATTTCCAGTGTAAGGAGGTATGGATAGAGGACCGTAGAAGAGCGCCTCGATGGCTTTCTGCTAGAAATCCTCTAGAAAATCAGGTGCAAAAGCATAAATAGTGACACAGTCCACTGACAGTCCAAGAGCTACTGGCAGGCTAATGGTCAGTTGTGCGCCCGTTGAGCGATAAAACTGCTTTGATAGATTGAAGAAAACATCACAGTTTGGCTTAAAATGAAACCCTTCGCATTGTTAACCATGTATGACAAAAGTCTTTCTTGCGTAAAACCTCTGAGCTGCACCTTTTCCTCTAACTGATGTGTGGGGTCGCATTTGTGGACGACTCTGTCTGAAGGACAGTGTTTGTGTTTCCGTGCATGGAAGCTGAATCAGACATGATTGCTTATGAGCGAGGGAGACAGCAGAGCTGATTGAATCAGTCTGCTGTGCAGAGCTCTGCAGGGGAATAATAGAAATGGTCATGTTGGCAGTCTGAGGAAAATTTTGGAGACTGAACCGTGTACCAAAGAATTGAAGTTTCCAGGGAACTTGGCAGCATGCGCAACTTTTTTTCTTTATTTCCGTATTGGCAACTGCCACTAATAAATCAATGATTGAGCGATGCAGTGCTGTTCACCTACCGTCACTGCTAGATACCTTGTTCTTCTTTGCTCCAACAGATGAGGCCTGGTTTAATGTAATACAGTTTATGACTGGTGTAGTTTCATAGTTTGATCAGTTTGGCCTCTACTGTTCAAGCAGTCTCTACTATTTGCACGCCAACCCCTTGGCATTAGCGACTGGGACCAATCCATTCATACATTCGTGCATCTACCTGTGGGTTTGGATGCAGGCTCCTTCCTCTGTGAATCTTTGTTCTCTGCAGTGCTGAAAGATGATCTGATTGTATCAGCCACGATGAACTGACTGGACATCCTCTCAGCTGATGCTTCGGCCCGACAGAGCTGACTGGCGTTATAGTTTTGCTTCTTCTCAGGAGTCTCTCCTACTGCTGTAACCCCAGTCACCTCACATTGCTCCGTCCTGATACATGAACACAAGTGCAAACATTAGATGCTGTACAGTGAGGGATGGATTCCACATTTGTATGTACAAGTGTGTGTTTGTACCGTTGTGACAACTCTGTGTTAGCTACATATGCTGTGATGTTCTGGGATGTTGCAGGTAACATCGTCTCATCCACTGCTACGCTCTGCGACAGAGAGGCACTTGGAATACGGGGTTTCACCTTTGGCACTACATCAAAGGACATGAAATGTTACAAAATGAGTTGAAATAATAAAGAAATTGGAAGATGTCTACTAATTACACACATAACAGAATAACCAAAACCCCTGACCTGAGTCTGGTATTACACTGGATGGATTGCAGTAATGGCCACATGAAGCATAAATGGCAGCCAACCCAATTTCAGACTCAGTGATCACTCGAAGGCCTTTTCTGTGACGGTTGAAGAGAGAAAAAAAATACCACAGATGAAGAGTCTTTACTTGTCACCGAAACAAAAAAAAAACAACAACAACAAAAAAACAAATACATTGTAGATAAGAAAAACAGTGTGTGGAAACCTTTGAACGATGTTTTTCACAGAGTTTGCCCAGTTCATGGTAGACGACGAGAGCAGAGGCTGAGAGCTGCCAGTAGTGACATCGATCACGCAGCTTTGTGGAGACTCCAGTAGTTCTCGGGGCAGGGACCCCTCCTCCAGGAGCTGACTGCTGCCGCCTCCAAAACTCACTGCTGCACTCAGGCGCTTGAGCTGCAAACAACACAGATGTGCAGCACAGCACAGACTCACAATTCGATCGAAGTCAAAGACAGTATGTCTACTATTTCCACTTATCATGTTGTATCCTAGTGGACACTCAGGCCTTGTTTCAAGGCTTGATGCATTCATGCATATTTTATTTGTCATAAAAGCATCTGATGTACTGAATGTTATACAATGCTGCTGTGCTGATGCACACTGGCATCTTCAAGCTACCAGGCAGAGGGAAGAAACACTCTAATTATTTTATAACAGTCCTTGTGTTAGCAGGGCTATGAACTCATCAGATCACAAAATCATATTAAATCAAACATTTGGCTCATCTAATTTGATTTACTTTATGGACTTGAGCAATCATCTCTGAAATAAAATAATGGGTAGATGCATTAAATTGAGAAATAATCATTAGTTGTTGTTATTGAGACAACTCCACTGCAGCAGTGTCTACCAGAGGATCCCGAAGGGCTGACTGCTTAGCAACTGATGCTCAACTGACAAACATGAAGCTCATAAGATCATGTGACATGGCACAATAAAGCATGGCAGTGACTTGCAGCTTATGTTGGCCTTTACTGAGGAGGACAACATAGGATGAATATTAGGTTATCCAATGGAAAAAGAAGACAAACCTGTTTGACACTGAGGAAGATGAAGGTTAAGCCGGTGAAAAGCTGTTTGCGAACCAGAGTGGGTCTGAGGTTAACAGCCTCTTCATTCAAGCTGGGCTCATCAAGCTCAGGGGTGAAACTAAAGAAAGAGAAACGATAAGATCATGTTGTGTTCAGTGCAAAAACATACAAGCAAAGGGTCGGATGCTACCTCTCAGCTTTAGGAAGGGGTAACTTGTGCTGAGAGGCTCTGTTGATCTCTGAGAAGAACTCCGGCTTCACGATGGGACGACAGCACAACAGAGCAGCAATCGTCTAATTAGGAAAAACAGACAGAACATCAACCGGTTGCAAACACAGAACATGTTCTAACTAGGATGTAGCATCTGGTCTCGACCTTGATGGTGACTTTAACAGAAGGCATGGCCAGGTGGGTGCAGTCCTGGCTCCATGTGTTCACCAGCTTTCCTCCCAAAGACAGCAGGGCCTGAGAGAGTGATGCCTTGCCATCATTGTCCAGGCAAGAGGAGCATACGATCGGCTTTTGATGTTCCACACTGAGGTGGAGAAGAGACATAGAGGAAAAGTCATACAGAGATCAAAAAAACTCAAAATGTGATTCTGTGATATCGGGGGCCTTTTTGAGAAAGCAGGGTTCAAATTCTGAGACTAAACGTGAACTCTGGGTTTGTCATGTCCAAAGATAGAAAACAGTCACAGAACGGTTGACCATCAGGAGTTCAATTAACTCTGACCTCTGTCGTACGATGTATTAGAGATGCGTGGCCAGTAAAATGTTTTTGGACAAATGATGGATCGTCACAAAAAAAAAGTGGAAAAGTTCAGTTAGGTCGACTGCTGATACACGGCTATGCAAATTCATTTGGGTTTACCGAGGATTAGATTAACAGGGAAATGATATGTCATGTCAAAACACTGATTCAAGTTTAACAGGACTGAGGAATCAGGAGGAAAGACACACATTCAGAGTGTAACTTACCTCTATTTCTGGAAAGAAAAACCCAAAGTTCCCCTCATCTCAGGGCTTCCATACTCTCTGAAACAGGCCCCTGATCTTCTTTCAGTTACATACCTGAATTTGGAATCAAAAACCCCAAATATAACACGGTCCCCTGATTTCAGGTTCACTGTCGTATTCTCTCTCAGACGCTGGCTGTTGACAGAGGTGCCGTACTTGGAAGTGTCTTTAAGAGTCAGGGTCTATGAGTAAATAAAGAGAAGCATATAAATCTATCCATTGGGTAAAAAAATAATCTTCATGCCACATGATACCACATGAACCAAAAATATCAGAATATTTGGTGTTGAAAGAAAGAAACAGATGGAGGTGTAGCATACCAACATTTTCACACCACTAGCACAAGCCAACCAATCATAATATAACTGGCCAATAATAATAATAATAATAATAATATATAACTTCAGAGTAGGAAGAGCAGCACAGATGTATTTTGTTTAGTTTTTTACCTCCACCAAGAAAGGTACAATTTTGGTGCCACTGGCAGGATTCATGCAGCAAACTACCAGACTAAATTGATTGAAACCTTGTGGATGAATCAAGAAGGTGCTTGTTGCATAATGGTGCAGATCTGGATCCTGTCAGAATTTTTTTTCTGTTACCCTAAACATTGCATGACAGGACATTGGTGGATTGTTCAGAAGCTAGATTGGGTGGGAAAATGATTCTAAAATATTTCTGTATCAATTACTCGCACAGCCACATTTCACTCTTCAAACAATTTTCTTTTTTTGGGCCTCACGATCAGTAAATTTCCTGTGTTTACCAAATTTTGACACCCCCAAATAAAACATGATCCATTACACAGGTCTTTAGTAATCCACTGTGACAGAAAAAGCGTGATTTAGGAATTTTTCCAATTTAAGCAGGACATAGAATCAGCACAATAGCACCATCTGCTGTCTAAAAGTGCAACCAACGACAACTTCGAAAGAATAACATTACAAACCACCCGTCTTGTAGTATGAATAAGATGTCATTTAGCGAGTGATCTTCCTTAGAACTTTAATATGAAGCACTGAAAATGACAACGAGAAAGATCAGATCACTGCTTCTCTGTAATTTGTGTTTGATTGTTGCTTGAAACAAACATACTGTAGCATATAAGTCAACCAGAGAGATTTGAATTATATGACAGTTTAATTACCACATAATCCTCTGTCTCTCTCTCACCTGGTCAGTGACAGTGAACTGAGCATGAGCCCGGCTGATGGACTGGTCGTTAGGCAGGACAATGTTGCAGTTCTTGCGCCCCACCATGTACTCTTTATTTGGGAAGAGATAATGAGTCTCACCTGTGAAGCACAAGAGTTAGTTCACTGACCCAGTCTAGAAAAATATAACAAATGTAAGTAAATATTTATCTGATACAAAGCCACACAGCCACACCTTCGGTCAATTTAGAGTATCAATTAACCTAGTCCCCTCTGCACACAAAGACCCTGTGCTCCAGCCTGGGCTCGAGCCCAGAACCTTCTCGCTGTGAGGCGACAGTGCTAACTACTGCACCACCGTGCTGTCCCGAAGGAGTCTGGGGTAGGCTCCCCCCCAAGACCCTTAACAGGCTAAGTGGTAGAAAATGGATGGATGGATAGATTATACAAAGTCATGTACTAAAATAATGAAATAAATGTTACATTACATACTTGTGACTCAGAAAACCATTTAACTAAGTTTGTCAACTGGTGAATAGTGACAAAGCTAAATCACAAAATATGCTCTATTATCAGACTGTATAGCATAAATATGACCTGTGATGGTTCTACACAACTAAATTTAGGATGGTGTGGTCGACGAGGGAGAATAAACTCAACAGTGTCAGACACACTGACAGCACCAGAGGATGGAATACCTTGGTATCATTTTTTGTAAACAATATGAACCCAGGATGTGTTGTGGTGCTAAAAACGAAGTCAGTAACCTGCTTTAACTGAATGCATGTAAATGATAGCGTACATGTTGAAAGCTTGTTTTTGACGCAGACAAAAGAATTATATTTTTAAATCAGTCAATCACATCTGAATAACATCAAAACTGCAACGGAACCAGCAGAGTAGAAAGGAAATCAACTGCAGGGCAGCATGGATTTTTTAAGTCATAAGGTGATAAGGTTCGTTTTCACATGCCAAAGCATCTTTGAGGCATGAGGACAGACAGCAAAATAAAAGATCTTGGATTGGTTCTCTGCTATCAAGTTGTGTAGACCAAAATGTAGACAGGCTCAAAAGGAAAATGAGCAGCGCTAACTAACATAAAAACTCACTTCTACATATATATCATGATAATCGTTACTATCTACGGCCACCACCCCAAAACAGCATGAAATTACTTAACCTGAAATACGTTTAACACATATTAACATCCTAGCAAAACTGTTTAACACAGCTTTGTGAGACTAGGTTTCGTTTTTGATGTTCATTAACCCACTAGCTGTTTTTAAGCTAGTGTAAACATGTCAGCAACCACAGAGGAAGTTACCTCCAGCCTCCACGGGTATCAGAATCCACATTTTACGTCTCTTTGTGCCTCGGTGTTACATCAAGTACAAACGAGTAAAAAATAATGAAGAGTAAAAATAGATATATATGTATATATGTATATATATATATATTCAGCCGTGTAAGAACTTTTCTCTTATCAGCAGGATGAATTTCACGCGCCACAGTGTGACGTCTAAGCGACTCGAGCTTCTTCTTCTTCTGTGGTGTTTCATTCAGCAAGAATTCATAATATTGCGTAACTGCCACCTTCTGGCGCCAGATAACTCCTACATTGTCCTGATTATAGTTACTTCCAGATGTGAAAATTAAGATTTAATACTAGATTAAAAGAAAAATCTCTTAAATCTGGGATTTATGTAATGTTTTATTATTTTTAGTTTTTATTACCTTAATTATTTTATAATTTTGATGTGCTTTATATTGTTGTAACTCTTTTATAATGATCCAGAGATTTTGAGCAGTGGTTCACTATTCTACTTTCATTATGATTTTTCTTCTCCCTTTTATTTCCTTTTGTTTGATTATATTTTTCCTTATTCAATTGATATTTTTGCTTTTTGTTAGTTTTTAACATGACCTTTTGTCAGTCATTTGTGAATTTCTTTTTAAGTACATCATAACATTTATTTGTAAAAATCAATGTTATTATCAACTTAATTTACCTCTTGGGAACAAACTGAGGCACGGTGGTGCAGTGGTCAGCACTGTGGCCTCACAGCAAGAAGGATCCAGGTTTGAGTCCCAGCTTGGGCACGGGATGTTTTGGTGGTATACTGGTATCATAACTACACAGTTTTCTCATTTCCTGGAAAGGATAGCTAGTAAAATGCATTCCATAAAGGACTGTTATTTATGTTCATTTAACTATCCAGCGATTTTGAATTTCCTTTATTTTGCATGGTTTTGGAAAACAGATAAATGAATATATATCCAGTATAATTGGAATACCATAAACAACATAACTAAAAAAAAAGCTTCTTGTAAAATCATTAGACAATGAAAAACAATATGTTTAAAATTACAAAAAAATAAACAGATATGTTTTCAATATTAATGAAGCTTGCATGTTTACAATTTATTTTATTTTAATGATTAATCATTGATATTTTCAGGAATAACAAATCAAGTCTTCCATTGATGATGTTAAAGACAACCAACCCATCAACAAAGCCGTGAACTAATGTTTTTTTTTCTTTTTAATTCAAGTCAAAGAAGTGAATTAGATCACACTGTTGGACTGCTTCATCAACAATGAACGTCATCCACAACAACAGTTTAAGATTAAAATAATAGATATAAATAAATGAACAGATATCTCCTGTGTCACTTCAAAATTCAACATAATTCAACGTCAAATTAAATAAATCCACTGGCCTTTACTCTGTATAAAGATAAATCCAATTGTTTTCCTTTGCATGTTTTGCAGAAATCAAAATAAGGGATCATTGTCAGATTTCCATGGTTGGCCTGGGGCAGGTCTGAGGTGGCCTCGTCCCCAGAGGCAGGGCAGCTTGTGATTGGCTCTCATCACCGCAACGCTGGCACAAGAGTCAGGTTTACGGATCAGCTCACACCAGTCTGGGTAGTCTACAGGCTTGGATCCACTATAGAGAAGACCAGAGTTTGATCAGAGCATATAACCTGATGAAGACGTGAAAATACTTGTTGGAGTGTCACCAAACAAACTCACTGGTCACAGCATCCCACTCCGAAAGGCTCCATGCAGACACACTGGTAACAGTCACTGGTTATCCAGCTCTCCCCTATCCCATACACCTGTCCCATGTGTTCACAGCTCCCTGGAGAAAAAAAAATAGGCAAACAAATAAAATACTCCTGCTAAATGCACTTTAAAAATGGAAAGAAAAAGCGCACTTTATAAGATAAGAGATACGAGATAAGATAAACCTTTATTCGTCCCTCAGTGGGGAAATTGGCACTGTTACAGCAGCAGAAACAGAGACGTAGCAGCAGAAAAAGTACAGAGCAATAAATAGCAGAAACTATAATAAACTACAAGGAGGATGCAATAATTAAGTAAAATGTAATAATGGAGTAAAAGGTGTTAGATAAAAAAGAGATCAAATACTGAGTTCCTCAATTGTATTTATGTGCACCTTTTGGTTAACCATTATCCCTCTGACAAGGGTAACCAGACTATACTTTCCTTATCTCATATGCTCTTCATTCTATCACCTCAATTTTCCTGACTTTGTTAGTCACTGGCCTGGTCTGGTTAGGTACCTAACCTGGAAATTTCACTGGGAAATCCATGTCAAAATACACCACAAGATACTTTACTAAAATTAAGTTATGGGGATTAATACAACATAAATATATGTTAGTTGAAAGACATTTTTTACCAAAGGAGGGTTTTCTCAGTCTTTCGTGAACAAGTTCTACTCTGATACACAGCCAGGCTTGGAATTGCCATATTCGGAATTTGAATGATTTTTCCAGATAGGTCATAATCACGTAAGACCTGTAAAAGGTGAAACATAATTAATCATCTTAAGCTCACATGTACAAGCTAATGCACAAGGCACTTTACCTTTGGTGTTGAAGAAACACTCTCCACTGTTGTAGACAGAGAGACACGGCAAACTGGCACTCAGCATGAGCACCAAGGCTATGAGCACTCCTCCTGCTGTGTTCGCCATCTCTGAGAAGAATCAGTGCTCAGGTGAAACGAAAGACAGCCCCAGAACAACGATTCAGGTTGAGCCAAACATCAGCTTCTTGCATTACCTATGATAAAGGTTCCGCCTCTGCTCCTCTTGCTTTCATTCACACGCTTGTCTCTTCTTCGGTCGTCTGCGTCTCCTCTTCAGCGCCACTCTTGATATTTATACCGCACCGTACCGTCTTTATCTCTGCACCCATTTCCCCTCAATCTTGGTTTGCCCCCCCTCCCCCTGCTCATTAATTGTCATTCCATATCTTCACACACACACACAAACACTATGCACACAGAAACTCATTCAGCTGTTAGTGCAATGTTCGTCATTCCCTCTAGTTAGCTAGGAATTGGCCCCAGAGTATACAGTGTGTACTCTTTCAGATAACATTTGTCTCAGGGGGCAGCCATTTGACCCCTATCTCTGGATCACATGGTGGCACCATCAGCGGCCAGGCAGCCAGTGGCCTATTGTACTGCACAGGAGCCGCGTGCATGTGTACACATGAACCCTTGACCCTGCTCGTCATCTGATGCACCTCAAATGTCAAATTCAATTAATACATGGTTAAAAGCTCATTACGAAATCTTGGGTTTGAAAATGTATGCTACGGATGGTTCTCTCCAACTAACGATGTAACGATGCACATCAGTTACCTAATTCAATTTCATATCAGAGTCTCAATGAATTATCATGTAAATTACAATATTCTCATAATGGTCTTACATAATTCACTGAAGTTAATTGTATTTTTTATGTTCTTTGCATCATTGTGGGTCATTTGAGAGCTTCTTATTCATGTCGGAGAACGGTGTTTTCTGTCTTTGTGCTGGGATTTGCTTGACTAAACAACTATGAATCCTCTGTTAACAAAGCTCACGTGGACTCTCAAACACAGATTTGTCTCTTAGTTATAAAGAGATTTCATTTACTTTACCTGGAGGGTTCCTCTAACCTTAACACTTCTTTCCTATCTTAAACATTTACTTTGATTACAATCACTATGCCTGCCAACTTAGATCATAATGACCCAACTGAACAGGATCAACTTGCTCAATATCAAACCTGACAAGTGTCAAGAGCTCAAACCTGATTTCTGGTTTAACTGCTTTCAAGAGTAGTTATGATTTAAATGGTGACTTGTGCAGTTTTAATCCTCAGTACATCATTCGGTGCTACATGCTTGTTTGGAGCATTTTCACATTTTATACCCTCAAACCTAAAGACCTCATTTGTTTCAAAAGCAAATAGTTACTCACATCAGCGCCACAATTTTCCAGTCTCTGCCCCCACCGGCTTGTGCACACTGGGACGTAAGTTGTTACGCTATCTTAGAAACAGCCTGTGACTTAATAAAATTTCCTTTGAATGAATAATTGGCTAGAAGGGAGGAAGTGTTATTAGTTCTCCATGTGAAATTAATTCATTCAAAAACAGTATCCGAGGTATATGTGTCACATGTCTGATGCGACGGCTACGAGAAAAATCAATAAATGACAACAATGTTAAGACACGATCCGGCTTTATTCATGCCTGCACAGTTAAAATCAGAGTGCGGATGCTGTGACAAAGGTGGAAGAGCAATCTGAGGGTTGCTGGTTTGACCCCCCCCCCCCGACTTATTTACTTGGTCTAATATCATAAAATTATTATTATTATTCACTTTCTAAAGTAAAAAAAAAAGAAGTAACAACATTTTAAAAATAATTTCCTCTTTGCTATAAATCTTTACAAGTATACATTTGTACCTGGTGAAGGAGAGACTAGAATGTCTCTTGATGTCTCTCTGTCTCTGTCCCTCACTATTCTTCAAGCTAACTTGAAGATTTTGCAAACATGGTAGTTTGGAGCAACTTGTCTTACTCCAAAATTTCCATTTGCGCCACTTCATTCTTGCATGCCATTATCAGTCCCATCCACTGATCAACTCTAGAAGACATTTGAAATAATTCCCCAACTATTTGCTTTTCTTGTGTTATTTGTTACGAATCCCATGTGACATCTTACCCTGCACAGTAAAACAACATTCCCCCTGATGGGGGCAACAATGCCACATGTAGCCACTCACTAACTTTTATAACTCTGTACTAAAAATTTGTTCTTGCATTTGGGTTGCATGTCCACAATATGATGTCCTGACCAAGACATACATATGTATACACACTTATACACATATATATGAATAAGTGAAGATAAGCGTACGATGTGGAAATTCCTCCTGATGAGCTGGTCGCCACTTCACAGCCTCTGTTTGTGTGTATGTGTGTGAGGTGAACAGGAAAACACTGTAAAGCAGCAGGAGTGCAGGTGGAAAAATGAAACAGTGGATAACAATGAGAGAATGGTAATTATTGCATTGTTGTCAGTCGAGGACAAGAGAGAGTGAAGCACTTGGCTGCTGTCAGGTCTGTCTGTTTCCCCTTGGTATAACACACCTGTTTGCTCATGGAGCAGGATGTTTGGATCCTATTGTGCTGTTTAAAAAATACTGTATGTCATTTGTCAGTCAGAGTATGGACGGGTGTGTTCAAGAGAGAGAATGACAGACAATGGACGCAGAAACTTGATATTCAAGGTCATTGAGTTTTATTTAGATAACATGTAACACACAAAGAGAAATGTCATAAGCAATCAGTTTTTGTAAATCATTCACTACCTTTGCAAATGAATAAAGCAATTATGATTTCATAACAAATATGTACCTGAACTATTTGCTTCATGTCTGTTTGTTTTTTTCATCACATGGGTCAGAAGTCAGTGCTGGACTCTGTAGGAATATGTCTGATATTTAGTTGACATGATCAAGCACAAGAACAACCGAATATCAAACATATCACACAGCCTCCAGCCAGTCTGAGACTCAGTAGCCTTGAAAAGCCTGCAGCAGACAAGAGAGACGTGGCAGTGAAAAAGGTATAAAAATCCTTTAAACATGACTTAGTCCAAAACAGCAGTAAACACGCAGCCTGTGTCATGGAAAAAAAACTGGAAAAACCTGCCTGACATAAGACACACTGGACAGGCCTTCAGGGAGCAGTGCTTCTATTTACTTCAGGAACATTTTGACAGGAAAAAAAAAAACACACACACACACACACACATACACTCTTACTTTGAATAAAAGTCACTCCAATATCCCATGCAAACATAAATATGATGATACTCACCCATTCCCTGACTCAGCATCCCACTGTTTCCATCAGCTGGCAAACAAGCATTTGATAAAACATTTGCACCATGAAAAAAAGTCTACTGGTTAAATATGTGTGTGAGCTATGATCTTTGTGGATGAGTGTATGTGAGGGATTCCTCAGTGGGACAGTATTTATATATACAACAAGGCTGAGAGTTCGGGGGGGCCCCTGTACACTTCAGTAGCACGCATATTCACACACACACGTTCAGTTCCACATTTAATTAGAGCTGTATTGATCAACTGCTGTGGCCTGCAGCCTTTCCTCCCCACATTAGCCTGATCAATAGATGTGATGTTCATCCTTCTGTGAGCTACCCTGCCCCATCACACACACACACACACACACACACACACACACACACACACACACACACACACACACACACACACACACACACACACACACACACGACTGCAGCTGCACAGTCTACTAACTTACTGCCTGTAGGGAGGACAAACGAGAACATAGATGGTCACTTTACAAAGTCACCCACTGTATCCTCAAATTTTCTTTAGAATATAAAATACATCAAATGAAAAATATCTTAAATTATAACAAAAGAACAAACTCATATGCACATGCATAATTTTGGTTATTTACAATTTTGCAAAAAAAAGAGGAAAGGAATAGGACTCCAAAGTATTCGAAAACATGTAAATAAAGTGTGTGGCGATCGATACCGTTCTGTGTTTACATTAAGTACTGTTGACATTAATATTATGAATATTATGAATGCCACTGGGCTTATAGATGCAGATGACCCACTTGCTGAGTGGCTCAGTCCAAACTTTGAGATGAAACTGGAGTTTTATTTGTCCACAAACCATTCTACTTTTTTACTTACAGTTCACAGTGATTTAGTGAGTCCCACTAATTTTATCCCAAGTGATGGATGCAGCATCATTTGTTTACAATTAGCTCTATGGGAGCATCATAGTTGTGTTTGATGTATCTTTTGCATTGTTCATTAAAGTTGAACTTTTACTTGATGTGTCATTTTTATGCCATTTCAGCTTAAAAGAGTAGAAATGTAATCGTTGGTCAGCCAGAATCTGACATGCTGGTGATCAAGTAATGATAACCAAATGACACAAGGTAACGTGATAATAAAACACAATTCCCCACTTGTGATGAATTACTTATATGAAACAAAAACATTTTCCTCTACTTGAGTACAATTTTTGAATTAAGGAATTTTACATGAAGCATATTTAACAGTACTGTATATTGGCTTACATTTACTGAAATACTTTCAACATGTAGCATCACATCAACTTCACAACATCACTTCATAATCCCACAAGTAGAACAGAATTACCATCTATGATTTACGGGACGCCCCAAAGTCACTATCAGGTTTGGATCTGGGATCATGGAGAGGTAGCACAGACCGCTTTAAATGTTTAACGTCAAAATAAACTCTAGATGACCTCTGGCTGTCAAGGTGACCGGTGAGAGCGTCATCTCTCTGTGGGACTTTTTACATGTGCTGACTTCACTTCATGGATCCGATGTGATGGTTAGTGAAGGACGCGCCACTTTCACTCGTTTGTTTTTACATCATGAGAACTGCGTGTTGAACCAATGTGCAGCTGATTAATACGATTCATTCTCTCTCCTTAATATAGAGAAAAATTCCCAGAGATGTGAAGTATTGTTTCATGTCAAGCATCAATTATATGTGAACACTGCTTCATACTATTTTTTCCACGCAGGCACATTGTTGTTTTAAATGTTCACACTCATGAAACTACACTATATATATATATATATATATATATATATATATATATATATATATATATATATATATATATATATATATATATATATATATATATATATATATAAAGCCTCGTTTGTGACATCAAGCCTCACCAGCATGTCTGTATCCTCTCCTCTGACCTTGTGAGCCTACTGGGGCAGAATGACAGCCCTCTGATTGCCTAATTGTGAGCCCGGGGGAGTATTTTAATCTGGGGGTGTGTAACAGATGGAGGGCAAAGGGAGACATGACAGTGTACAGCAAAAGGATGAAAAAAAGATCCATATGTAGACTAAAAATGAATCAATGGCACTGCCAAGTATTATTTATATTCTGTATGCAACGTCCCTCGTTTGCCATTTTTTAACGATAGAAAACACAAAGATACTGGTGTACTGCCTGTTCAGGCAGAGCTACACTGTGGCTGGGCTTTACTGCTCATGTATCAAGTCCACAGAAACACTAAACGCTCATTATCTCTGTTTGTTTGACCAAAAATGTTACTGGAGCCTGATCATCAGTTAATCCAGTTCTTTGGAATGGGTGTATTTAGTTGACATGGGGTGTATATATTCTTTATATGACATTAAAGTTATAATCAATGAATTCATTAAAGTTCCCATTCAATACAAAGCAAAATAAGAACAGTTTATTTTCAAGTAGTTTCAAAGATGATGAAAGCACTCTCTGATGCTAAAACAGACTGATGTGATTCTGCATAGAATCACCTGGAAGTTAACAACATCACAAATGTAAACAGACCTATCATCATCCTCCACTAGATATGAATCAGTAAATTTAGGGTCATAAAAGACATGATTAAACAAATAATAAGACAACCCGGATTGCACCACAGTTTAAGTGTGTTAATGTGTGGTTTTATTCAGGTGTTTCCCCCTCCATCGAAGATCTGCACCAGGCTCCCAGATCAAGGCTTCGGCTCTAAAAAGCGGCAGTTAAACCCAGAGGATCAATTATGTTAGAATTGTCAAATTCCTTGTTAAAACTTTTCAAGCTGTAAACTCAAAATGATCCAATAATCTGATCCTACAAATATACTTTTCAGAAGCTCAGAACGCTTTATAGTCATCGTACTGAAGGTACAACGAAATTAAAATCGGTGAATTAATTAAAATTTTAGGTCATTGCGTAACAATAATAATAATAGCAGCAATAATAATATCATCATCGTCATCAACATCCTCATCGTCATCCTCCAAGGATAGACATGCAGTACAGCATGCTGCAGTGACAGTGGATCGTTATCTCTACAGTGACTGCTTATCTTCATCTGTAATGAAATGCATCTATAAATATACTGTCATACAGTTGGCATCACCCACTAAAGAGAAGAAAGACTCTTTGCTAAGCGTTTAAAACAGAAACCTTTTAAAATTTGATTCAAAATGTCATCGCATTACATATCTCTCTCTCTCTCTCTCTCTCTCTCTCTCTCTCTCTCGCTCTCTCTCTCTCATATACAAACACACACACACATGCACATACAGACACGTGCGCGCGCGCACACACACACACACGGGGCCTGAGGCAGGGTCACTAAGGAAGAGAGAGTGAACAACGATTATTCGATGGTGATCTCAGTGTTTTCAGTGTTCGAGGTAGAAGAGCTACCTCACAGGGTATGAGGATGTGCGACAGATAAAGAAATGAATCACACTTGACGGAGTTTGAGAGCAGAACAGTGAAAGAGACAGTGTTTTTTTGTTCCTAACTGCTTCAGAGGTTCCCAGTAGGGTTACCAGTCAAGAGAGTGAATTAACTCACATTATTAATCTCCTCATCTGATTAAACCTTGAGAAGGAAGAGTGACAGCCTATTTTTGAACTCACTGATAGAGTTTTATGAAGACAAGTGTTTTTGTCTTTCTTTCAAGTAATGTTACCATGAAAACCTGTGTTCATGAAGATTTGAACTGCAGTTTTCAATACTGTGCTTATTATTTACGTGATTATGGAGGTTTGCACAGTTAAGACTTTCGTGCTACTGCACTGACACAAGCACATATCCAAGGCCAGACTTGCTGCTGGCATCTGGCTCAGACATTCAGCTCAAAGTCAATATAACGACTAATTTCAGTGTCATTAGATTAAACGGAACCTTGATACACCATGGATGGACACAATACAAACACACACACACACACACACACACACACACGATTCAGTGGCCACTCAGCCCCCCTCTTATTTCTTTGAGCTCATTGTTGCTCTGTGTAATTTTCATTTTATCAAGAATATGTGAAGTCGGTGCTCCTTTCATTTTATAATGTGCTTCACTTTGGTGTTTATTTCTGTCCGCCATTGTGTCGTCGTGTCACCTCGCTTGCTCCAATGTTCTGCACCTGCCTTCTGAACCTGCTGCGCTGCCATCAACTAAATCCACAAGCCTTCACTAAACGTGACACTCCACAAAATGGTACTGTGAGTGCAACACATTTAAAGGTTACTTATCATTAAAACTTAAGGCTGCTTATGAAAAATCAATATCTCACATCATTTCTCCGTGTTAAAAAATGTCCAAGGATTTTTAAAATTGTATTATTTCAACTTTGGTTTTAGTAAGATTTAAGGTTCTCCAGCCTATAATTTAGGCTAAAGTTTGGGATTTAGTCCAGCTGTCCTATTCTCATAGTCCTCATGCTGCATAAAACACCCAAGTAAACCACAGCGCCCTTCATTTGTTGATTTCCGGAAAATTAAACTACTACTATGTTTTATACAAAAGTATAGATTAAAGAAAGAGCCTCTCTTCATGGCCCCGATTATCAAGAATATGCACAATTTGCAATTTTATATCCCAAGAATAGACTCACACAATGAAACGGGAGGGTCGTTTCCACCACAATAGCACTGACCACTCCCACATAGGTTTATAAGCTTGGAGTTTCCACACTCTTCACTAGAACTGAAGAAGCCTCTCGGATGAGAGGTGAAACGTCTTCAAGATAAACTTACGTCCAGTTGACCAGATTTCTTTGAGATATTTGCTTTATTTACAGAGTGCAGAGATGAACAGTAAAAGACTAAAAAGGTATTCCACAAATTCAAGATAAACATTTCAATAAGATACCCATCTTTAACCGTCCGGACTGATATAATCAAATTCTCCCACATTTCTGAATGAAGAATCACATTCATCACCCAGAGTTGAGCTGGAGACCTCCAGGCCCCTGGAGGAGTCTTTAGTAATGCAGATGAAATCAGAGTCAAAGCACAGGTGATCTTGATCTTGAGGGTTCCCGGCTTTCTCCGTAAGTTCTGCATTTGCGATGTTCCTGATACCACCGAAGACAGATGGCGTGATCAACTTCTAACAGTTTGAGCGCTAGTGAGGCTGATGATGCTTCCCCTTTTTCCACTCAGACATCTGCATCCGTCCATTTCTCCTGATGTAAACATGTCAGATTCACTTCCCCCCTCTTATAGATGTCATTTTAGCATTTTTACTCATATACTTAACTTCGACTTCATTGAATAATTTCATATTGCGTGCATAAGCATATTGACAGATGACATGTATTCATCTCATTCTGTCCTCTATCTCCGGGATTATGACGTTTTCTTCCAGGTCCTTCTATCTTCAGTTCAGGTCCAGGTCTTGGCTTTAGAGTCTGAGGAGCTTCAAGCAAAGGCTCAAGCTGTGTTTCCACTTGTGGATCTTATATGATCCCCCTTCTGACATGGATTCTGGATTTTTTCTGTAACCTTTACACTGATCAGCCAAAACATTCAAACCACCTGCCAAATAGTGTGTAGGTCCCTTTGTACCACCAGAACGGCTGGTGTGAGGGTGTCCTTCAGCGCCTGGAACCAAGACACTCTGGTTGAACCGGCAGTGGCTTAATACTTAGAACTGCCCTTCAATCAGAACTGAACAACCTCTAGAATAAGGTGAGATACCTTCAGGGTTCAGTTACCAAGTGAAAGTCTCCTTGATTCAATCCTCCTTGGATCAATTTGGTACATGATATACAAACCAACCCACTTGTATCACTAGTGTATATTGATTTGTTTCCAGTACAATTTTGATGGACAGCTTGTGGAAAGAAAAAAAAAAAAAGATGGACAGCACGACGGGGAGGAGACGTCAGGGAAGCTGCTTTGTTAATTTCCTTTGTGTGAATTACAGCATGAAAAATGCAGTTCTGCCTGCTTCACTCAACACTCAAACTCACATACCTTTCAATTGTCACGTGGGAAATACAATCATTGTTTTTTATGGCTATCTTATAAAAAATATTGTGCACCAAGACACATACACACACATAAATGCCCCCCCCCACCAAAATGTATCTTTAACAACATTTATCAAGCATCACAACTTGACTCTTATTTCGTTCCACAAAAATAAATAACATTTTGAAACGGCATCTCCAGTAACATCCTACTTTCATCTCCCACTGGTATTAGACATCACATTTACCAGGATGCAAATAACGTCCATTTGCATAAACTGTGGAACTGTGCAGATGTATGTTTGTAGTGTGGAAAACTGTCTGTAAAACTTCATCTCCTCGATGTGGCTTACGCTTTGGGGGCCTCTGGCTGGGGAGCTTCTGCCTTTGGTGCCTCTGCCTGGGGGGCTTGTGGCTGGGGGGCTTCTGCCTTTGGTTCCTCTGGTTTGGGGGCCTCTACCTTTGGTTCTTCTGGCTTAGGGGCTTCTGCTTTTGGCTCTTGTGGCTTGGGGGGCTCTGGTTGGGCAGCCTCTGCTTTTGGCTCTTCTTGTTTTGGGGCTTCTGCAGCTTGTCCACTGCTGCACAGTTTGCTGGAAGAGAAGATGCACTGACAGCACATCAATCATGAAAGCAGAAATGCAGACATGTGCGATCATGCTTTAACCGTATATACCTTGCCATTTCTGATCCTGGTTTCAAATGGGCACACACTGGGCTCAGTGCTGCGAGTTGGTCTGTCAGTGATTTAATTTCAGCAGTCCAGCCATTTTTCTCCTTACTGGTTTCACCTGTGGGGGTGGCAAAAAAATCAACAGGAGGAATTTTCTTTGATTTACACTCACATCAGAAGAAAATGCTGAAATTTTTTTTTTTCTCTTTTTCAAAATGGTTTTACTCAATTTAAGCGTTTCATGAGTGGTACATAAAATTGAAAGTACTAAGATCAATAATAATAATAATAATAATAATAATAATAATAAAGGTTAGGTCACCAAAATTTGTTCCTGTAAAATTCAGATTGAATATGAAAAGGAATTTCTCATTGATCATCATAATCAAAATTACACCTCCAACAATGGAAGTATAATTGAAAAACTGATGGGAACAGTTCTTACAGCTTTAAGAAACCCAAGTACACACTTCTATGTGTAATTTTATATATATATATATATATATATATATATATATATATATATATATATATATATATATATATATATATACATATATACACACATATATATACACACACACACACACACACACACACACACACACCTCACACACAAGCTAGGTGGGTTCATTCAAAAGTCTGAATCAATATTTTTTGCTCTTTTTGAAAGCTATACCCTCTACTTCTTGTCTAATTGATGCTACAACAAACAGAATACAAGCAATAGCTTATCACAGGAATCCCTCAGGTTTAGAGACTAGAATAGACTTCATTGTCATTGTACATCTAAGCATACAGCGAGATTAGAGAAAGTGTCCTCCACCAAGCGCAAGAACATTACATCTCAAAGTATTACCATATAAGACAAAGACTTTCAAGCTGGCTTTCTGTCACAAAGCCTTTGAGGCAAAAGTTCTCCCTTAATTATGTAAGGAATCCATTCTTGCGTGAGTGAGGTATTGGAACAGCGCTAAAGTCGCCATTGCTGTTATAACTCTCAGCCACTGTTCGCACTGATCTGCCCATTTACTCAAAGTGACTATTCACAATCATACCAGTATCATGTGTGACCATGCAACAAATGTATACATTAGCTCTAAATTGAAATGGATAAGCAAAAGCAGATATTTCCAATGGACCTATTAAGATCGCACTTTGATCCTCCCTCTTCCACATCAGATTGTGTGGTATGAAGTACATGTACTTCTTCCTCTCTTAGTAGTACCAAATGGTGTGTTGGAAATGGTGTGTTAATATTTCTATGTGTACACAGCTCTTACAAGCACGTCTTACCTTTCAAATCATTGAGTTCTTTCTCTGCTGTGGCAGTCTCATCTTTTATTGGTTTCTGAAAGTGAACAAAAGCATCTAGGTAAGACAGGTGTAGTTGTCGATCTGTGTCTGTGGATTCTTATTACAGCCAAACATCCTGCACCTTTAACTTTGATGAAGCAACTCACTCTGACTTGTACAGGACATACGAGAACACTTCTACATAGAAGTTGTTGGTGTGAACACTGTGAAGCACGTCATGGCCTGTCAACAACTCCACAACATCTTTGTCATTTTCTGGGCCCTAAAAGTTTTCTTTCAACGCCATGAAGAACACGGAAGAATCACCTAAATTCTCTGTGAAGAAATTAACACTGAACAAAATGGAAATGATTCTGATTTTCCATGACAGACCACACAGAGCTACGGTTTAACAATTTCTGACTCCTTAGTTACTTAATTTGAAAAATACATTATTTGAGCACCAACCGATGCTTCTTTTATGAAGATGTGGGGACTTGATTGCTTTGTAAAATCCATAAATTTATCTATGACCGCTTTCTAGTAAATGCTGGCTAAGCACAGGGATATTAACAGTTCAAATATTTCTACTGGCTGGGAAAACATACAGTATTGCAGGGGGGAAAAAAAGGAAGCAATGTGCTTGCAGATATGCCTGCAGTCCTCTTGTCACTTAGGGCTCTGAAGACTGCTGATTCATCTCTTCATCAGGTGAAACAGGTTATGAAAGTATGTGTTCTTTGGAATGAACAAAAGAAAATGCTGCTCTTCTCCCACAGATTCATTTACAAGGGATATTTTACTCAAGAAACCAGCAATCAACAGTCAACCAATGCATTTGTAAGGTTACAGTGCTGCGTTTTAATATAATAGCCATCTTAAACGGGAAATTGAAGTTCTTCCTCCAGTTGAGAACATGTAACCCAAACACACACGTATGTCGCCGTGTCCCCATACCTGACTTCCCTGGCAGATATCCGCTTCCCACTTCTTATCAGCTATTTTCGTCTCCAGTTTTTTCATATCTTCCTCCTCGACTTTCTGCTCCGTGTTGGCCTTAAGCAACAGGTTCTCAGACTCGATTTTCTCACCCTGATACTCTCCCAGCACGTCGTGTGTCACCCGCAGCCTCATACTCTCAAACCTGTTGCGTCTTTCCTCTTGGTCCTGCTCATGTTTGCGTGTTTTCAAGATCACCACCAAAGCGACAGACATCGCAATTGTCAGAGGGAGCAGCAGTTGAACCTTCATGTTTCACAGGGGCTGTGCGTCTTTTTACGCGAAATATTTGTCCTTGTGGTGGATGGATTTCTTCCTCTAGATGTACGGCCTTCAGCTCAGCTTCTTTATCTCACATGTGGGGTTGAGAATCAGCGTGTCCTCGGCCCTGACTAAAAGCAGATATTCCCCCCTGCTGCACCTCTCTGCGTTTGCCGAGTTTAAGTCAATCACCCAAGGAGGCTGATCCACCTGCGCGTCTGGATTGATGCGTGTGCGTTTGCTCGCCCTGCTCAGCGGCGGTGTAAACACGCCCTCTTCCTGGTTTCTTAAACCAGACAGGTTGACTCTGCTCCCCATGCTGCTTCCCGCATCTGTATCCTGGTCACCTTGAGCAACCCTGCAGAGTCGGATCCGAGGGAAAATAAAGGGTTTAATTTGACAGACAAACATTTTTAAAGTTTTAAGTTTTAAAATGTATTTGGAGACACATTCTACTTGATAATAGCCCGTTGTCAGTAGAAATGCTGCATGCAAAAGCTATTTGAAATAGAAGTGCAGTGTTAAAGTATTATAAAAAAAAAAACTCGTCATCTAGAATGATATTATTATATATTTTGGATCACTAGATTATCATTGTTCGTGGACTGATGTGGGAATATTGTTGCTGATAGAGGGGTGAGACTACGAAAAAATTCTTAATATTTGGTCGCCACAAGATATAATTTTCCTTTAATAATTTGATTAGTTTGACACAATTCATTCCAGAGTCAAGATTTATTTGGGGTCTGGGGTGGAGTATTTTCTTACAAATGTACTCATTTACATCACGAGATGAGATTTACTGTCAAACATGATTAAAACCAACTAACATAAGAAATGAACTTCGTTGCTTATTGCAGGGTGATATACACCTGCCGAACTGCATCGATCAAAAGTCTTGTACTTTATCCTCTTAAGCATCTGTGACGAACATTAAATGACAGGCAATATTTCGCATGGAATTGTTTCGAAGCCCCAAAGCTGTCTTCCTCGGGGTTGACGTGACGTCACATGATTGGCCAAGCCATCGCACCTGAGGAAGCCAAGCACCTGGATGTCGTCATGAAAAAAAAGATGAGCTTTTCCTAGTTACATGCATTTGCTTCATTCTAGCAGTGCCTGTTCCCAACACAGGTATTGCGTGGGTAAGAGTGCTTGTTTATCCGAGAGAACCGCACTGACAACGAGGAAATAGTTGGCTTGACACGCCCAGCTTGTGAGGCAGGTAGAGCCGGTTACTACTCTACAAGCTGCAGTCCTGCAGAACAAGGGAGCTTGATGACTAGAGAGAGACCCGGAATGATCATCAAGTGATTGGCAGCAGCCGACAAATCTTCTCTGGTCTTCTATAGCAACATGAAGCTGGCGGTGGTTTTATTCGGCCTCAGTGTCGCTGTCATGGGGGTGATGATCTTCCAGACGTTGCAACAGGAGATAAACATGCGTAATTTGAAAACCCGCACGAACGACGACTCGATAGAGGTCAAGAAGAAAGAGGAAGCCATTATCACAATGAAAAAGATTGTCAGGGACCTGAAGACAGCCATTGCGTCCGTCGGTGCCAAGATAGCTGAGCTGAAGAAGAAGAGAGAAGAAGCTGAAGCAACATTGAAGGGGCATGAGAAAAATCTTGAGACGTGTAACACAGTGAAGGCAAGACACACACACACACACACACACACACACACACACACACACACACACGTACTTATATCTTTGTGAGGACTTTCATCGACGTAACACATTCGCTAGCCCCTCACCCGAGACCTGACCATCTCAACTGACTGCCTGACCGTAAACTTAACCTAAAACTGATTCTAACCTCAACCAAGTCTTGGCCTCAACCTTGGTCTTTGAAGACGTGAGGACTGGCTAAATGTCCTCACTCTGTCAGTTCAATATTATTCTAGTCCTCAATATGTAGCAAGTACAAGAACACACATACACTCACCTACAGGGGAATTTCTCACGCACTTGGTGTCATTATACAATTGCTTAAAAATAGTTGACAGATACTGAGTCTTATTTTTCCTCCCTCAAACACTGCCAAACTTTCTCCTCTGTCCTTGCTTTAGGCAGAAATAGTGAAGAATAAGACAGGCATTCAAGAGGCCATAACCAAACTCAAAGGTGAGTGGTGTGACTCTGACTCAGAGAAGTCAACGACTGGTGAATAACACACACATACACTTCTGTTGCCTTTTTTTATTTTTTTTTTAAAGGGATTAAAAAAACATGTTTTGAAGTTGAGTCCTGTTTGCTACTTAGCAGTATTGATGTTGATTGTCAAATTTCTTGCTTGGAACATGTGCCTTGTGGCTTTGGAAAGTTGAGTAAAAGCATCGCTGGTAAGTAAGAAATGGGACTAAACTTTGTAAATCAGAACGATCCCTTTTTAAAGGTGCCTCTGACATCTCTCACTACCAGGTACTTTTTTTTTTTAATTCCTGAAATAATTCAGTTCAAATACGCCGGTGAGAAAGCATATACGGTGCCCTGGAGTCACCATAGAGAGAAATTTAAAGACTATGACCATTATCTGTGATGAGCCCCGCTCATTTTACATTAATTGGTCACTGTCATCTATAGCTATCATTTACTTCCTCATTTCATGGCTACAAGATATGATTTGTTCCATTATTTTCATGCAAATTATATCTTGTGTCCATAAGTTATATTTTCTCTCCCCATGGCCACCAAGATTCCATGGAATGAGATTTGACAAGTGTTTTTATAGAACTCCAAGCAGAAAATATTTGGTTTCTTTCACCAGTCTTCATATTGCTAAAGTCAATATCCTAATATTTGTTTCTCTCTCTTTGTTTCCTCAGCTGGTCATGAGGAGGAGAAAAAGAAAGCTGAAACAGAGATTCAAGGCTTGAAGCAGCAGATTTTGGACAGAGACAAAGCTATTTGTGCTTTTGCTGATCCAGCTATTGAGGAAGCCCGGTAAGAACTGAAACAAGCTCACATCCTCAGAATAAGGTCCTGTCATCAGCCCGACCAGAGTTAAAAAAAAAAAAAAAAAAATCAACAGAAGCCATGGGTGCAATATCAGGACCACATAAGTATTTTTGTCATTTTGGGTTTCTGCAAACTACATTTAACATTTTATTTTTATTTTTCAGGAAACTGTGTGGAATCTCTCAATGAAGTCAATACAGAGACACCGACTGTGAACGTAAACAAAAGCCATCTGTCCAAGGAAACTTTTTGTAATACTACCACCCTTGGGATGGCTCTTGACTCAAGGGATCAAGTCAGAAATACTTAAAAAAAAAAAAAAAGGAAAAAAGGGAATATCTGTATATTTGTGTTCTAGTTACTGGCTTCACAGGTAAATAAACTGAGCTGTTGTGTACTGTAATTCATCAAGAATAGCTTCCTTGATCAAGCTTGGTTGTCATGCCCTCTGATGAAGACCCCAGTATCAGCATGGAGAGAAAGTGATCATCTGTTAAATCTGAGGAGTATTTTTGTGTGTGTGTGTGTGTGTGTGTGTGTGTGTGGCGATTTGTTTAGTTTAAATCTAATTCAGTGGAAAAATGTGTTTCATGAAAACACATCTGTGACTTGAGAATATACTTCAGAACCTATCTGACATGAAAGGATAAACTACAAAAGTTTGTAATTAAAGTAAAAATAATCCATTATTGCATGCGTTGTATCTTGGTGCAGGATTATATCTAACATACTTCAAATTGAACTGGGAATGTGTACAAAGGGTACACACGTGCCATCTTCTATCGAGTTTAAGACCTGCAGCATCACTGCAGTTTTCATATTAAAGAGGAACATTGTATGCATTTGTTTTCCTTTCCACCTTTTTAGTTCAGTATGCAAGCTGCAAGAATCTTGGAGCAGCAAATACGTTGTGCTATTCATAGAAGGGCAGAATAAATGTACAGTGTTAAGAGTTAGTGGCTCAGACAGGGAAGTAGACCATGCATGAACCGCTTTAGCTATATTAAAGCCACATGAACCATAACCAAAGTGAATACATTACGATGGGTGTATCCACACCTTTTTAAAAGGGTCACTGGCTTCTTTAACAGAAATGTTCTTCTGCACGAAGATGTACTTAGACATGGTAGGATTTTCTAAACCTTCAATTTGGTCTTACAAAAAACAAAACCTGATTAATGTCAATCACTCAGGATTGCCAGACTTTGTTTCAAAATGTATGCAATAGATACAAATAGTAACTAGGCTTTTCTTTCTGTCTTTAAGACTAAACTGAGCAACAGAAAAACCTAGGATTTGTAAGAACATTTTATGACTAAGGCCCACTGCACTAAACTAAACAAGGTCAGCAAGAATATAAAGGAAGCAGTGGCAGAGATGCCCACTTTCCCCAGTAAATCACTGTGTCACTTAATATCCCCCTTCTCTTTTTGTTACAGCTGAATTGTCTAACTTTGCTGTGTTGGAGGATTTTTGCAGTTTAACATCAGAAAACTGTGGGAGTGTACAAAGGCTGAAATTTGGCTTAAAATTGAAGCTAGGGACTTTTTGTGTCTAGCAGCTAAACTTGTGCAATGAAGCATATATGCATAATCCAGTGTTTAAGAATTCTTAATGAGGGAGAAGAAGTAGGTGGCAGGGGAGTTTTTCCTCGCCACTGTTGCCAAGCGCTTGGTCACAGGGGGATTGTTGGGCCTCTGTAAATACGTAAACAGTGCGGTGTTGGCCTGCTGTGATATGAGGTCCGCATTGAGTTAACCTCTGTAATGACTTGGTGCTAGATAATAAAAAGTGGTTTGATTACAATGCTCTTTATATTATGGTCACATTTATCTGCAAAAGATGTCAGCTATACCGTAAATGTAATTTTTGTGTGTGTGTGTGTGTGTGTGTGTGTGTGTGTGTGTGTGTTGGGGGGGATATCTGACAAAGACTGCAGACAGGAAACCTACTTTGGACCTACAACTCATGTGCTCCCTTTGTGCAACATGATCATAAAATCTTGTTAGAAAGATTAAAGAGGGGTTTTCTCCTGCTACTGTAGAGTGGTTTTCTTCCTGTCAGTCACACAGGAACTTGTCTCTGTGGACAGCTGTAGTATGTCTCTTCATTATTCTCTGTTCTGTGTGGTTGGCTTCAGTGGTCCGATGAAGAACCAGTTTTGTTTATTTTATTTTATTTTTTTTAATTCCGGCATGTTAAATCTGTAGATTCAGGGCAGAATTTTGAGCTCACCTACAGACTGTGGCAACTTAATATCTCTCACATGTTATGAAAAAATTGAATATTTAACAGAGATACTTCCATCCCAGCAGATGTCAGAACGAATTCTGACATCTGCTGGCTGCATTGTTGAACTGTTGCAAGTCATCTTTTTTGAGTTGAGTCACATTTGTGTTATCAGAGAAATATGTCAATAATATGATACAATTTACATTTGAAAGACCTGCCTTACACTCCTTTATCTCATCATGCCTGGATTATAACAATAGATTTGCTAATTTAATGAAACAAAAATCCATTTCAGCTTACTTATGCTGCCTCGAAGTATGATTTGAATGTAAGCTCTTACTGATGTTATAAAAATCATATCATCTGTATCTTTGACCTTTTAGTACTGTACACCAGTGTCCTGGAAACCCATCTGTCTGACAAACACAACCTCGTACCAACAGCCTCCCTACTCACAGAGGCATAGTGCAGATACCATGGCATGAACAAGAAATTAGCAATAACAGATAAGAAAGAACCTGGTCAAAAAAACAAACAAACACACACACAATCAGGAACAAACTACACTCAGTTCAAATCCAAGTAAACCTATCATGATACTGTAAATAGAGTAGCTCATTCTGTCGGACATGAGCTCGTCATCATTAACATGATGATAATGATTATAATGTGTTAATTTGTTGCACCTTAGTTGTAATTATTTATCAAAAATCAATAACCAAAAGTCTGTTTACTATATTTAAAAAATAATTGCTTCACTACTCCTAATGAAATTTTTTTTTTTTTCAAAATTAATCTTCAAATATGGTTCCGTTTCCCAAAACAAACTAATTCTGACAAAAGCTCATTTTCCGAGTGGGAGGTTGAACAGCTCCTATCCAGCCTCTTCTACTTCTGTAACCAATCACAATACAAACAGTGAGTCACGTGACCTCCGTGACGTCATGGTGGAAACCCTCGTGCCGGAAGTTGACAGGAGCTGATGAAAGTCACCGGTAACCGTTTGTTACAACTGGCGTAGTTTTTAATTACGTGAAGACGAGTATGTGTTAAATACTTCGATGGTGAAATATCAAGTAGTTCCGTGTTAGCTTCAGCGATAGCAAACCTTTAGCGTGCTAGCAAAACTGTGGGCAACCGTCGTTCCAACGTCAGTTATCTAAGGTTAAGGTTACTTCTACTCAGCCGGCTCTCTCGGAGTCTGTTTCTTCATAGTATTTTAAGCATTTGTCGTTATTTTTGAACAGCGTAGAAATGAGCCTCTTTCGAATAGTGAAAGGCCGGTGGGGCCTATGTTCACTCCCTTCTGCCCTCTCTCGATTCATCCACCCATGTACCTGCGCTCCAACCAGGCCCGGCTCTGAAAGGACCATGGTGGTAGGTAGTTGAATGCACGCTACTGTACATTGTTTTGGTGAAAGCACTTGAAATGACAGGTCCTGGGGACTCTCTACCCGTGGTAATGCTGTGACTGTACACTCTCCCCTTCCAAACAATGCTATTAATTTAAAATATTAATGTTAAGACATGTGATGTAGTTGGGCTGTTGTGTGTTTATAAATGTATTCCAGTCTTTGTACTAAAGGGCCGTAGCCACCACACAGGTCAGCCAGTGTGAAAAGCACTGACAGGAGAGGGGTGGATTTATTTTGAAGGCTAGTATGTGTGGTGCTGTTAAACTATACTGATTTGTCTATCTTTTATCCATCCTATTTATATTAATTAAGATGACAAAGTATTTGGAGCAAAACCAAATGTGACACCCTCCAAAATCAGAAGCATCTGAAACAGGTGCCAGTACTTACACTATGCTCTGCTCGCCTGACTCCAGGCAGGAGATCGGAGCGTTGGCGCTGACCCACATACTAACCCTTTCCATAGCTGGTGCCTGACCATGAACCCGCTGTAGCATCAGACATGTCATTAATCCATAACAGTTCATTTAAATGCAAAAAAAAAAAAAAAAAAGAATATAATAGAACACTGGGCTGCACGGTGGTGCAGTGGTTAGCACTGTGGCCTCACAGCAAGAAGGTTGCGGGTTCGAGTCCCGGCTCAGGCACGGGATCTTTCTGTGAGGAGTCTGCATGTTCTCCCCGTGTCTGCGTGGGTTCTCTCCGGGTACTCCGGCTTCCTCCCACAGTCCAAAAACATGCAATTGGGGACTAGGCTGATTGAATACTCTAAATTGACCGCAGGTATGAATGTGAGTGTGAATGGTTGTTCGTCTCTCTATGTTGGCCCTGCGATGGACTGGCGACCTGTCCAGGGTGTACCCCGCCTCTCGCCCGTTGACGCTGGGATAGGCTCCAGCCCCCCCGCGACCCTTAATGTGTAGGAATAAGCGGAAGATGACGATGGATGGATAATAGAACACTACAAGGTTGTGTGAGTTTGAGGGGGCAAGATGCTACACCGCCTACCCACTGCCATTCATTATGCTAAGCTAACTAGTGATCAATCAGTCTCTGTGGGTATCAGCTCCCCTGCTGCACACGTGGTTGTGAGACTGATATATTTTCTAGCTGTGGAGAAGATGTCAAACAAGCATATTTCCTAAAAAGTTGGTGTGTTCCTTTTAAATAAGATAATTTTACATATACCAATTTTCTACATGATATCCCAATGCTAACCTTGCAGACTAAAGTTGTAATGCACCATCCTGCTCCTCAGACGCTGCCCTCCTTCTTCAAGCCTCGAGATTTCAGCCTGCCAAACTCCTCCTGGGGCTCAGAAATGATGCGACTGTATGAGCACTACAACAGCCAGTGTGAGGTGGAGACTGACACAGGGGAGAAACAGCGAGGACCATGGAGGAGAGTGCCGAGTTACAATCGCTCCCTCAAGTACGCTACAGGTATAAAGTACTGGGTTTGGATCCTGGGGTACTTTTAGTGTCTGGCTGAGGTTTTCTGTGGGACCTCCAGTGTGTCATTCTGATCATGATATTGAAAATAATATAATATCTAATAATATTAAAAATATAATACAAAAAGAAATGGAGCGTGAGACTCAGCTGTCAATTAAGGTGTAAAGCATTCTTCAGTTATATTGTCATCTGGCCTGAGTGGTTGTCCCGGTGGATTCATCAATAGAGGTTGAATGGGCTTATTATAATATTTTATAGATTCACTTAGAAGCCAAGAATTCAAGAAACAAAGCAAGTCGGACTTCTTCCCAGTTGGGGGTTGGACTCTGCCAAGGCTGTCCTGTGTCACTGGTTCTGTTCATAACTTTTATGGACAGAATTTCCAGCTGGAGCTGGCTGGTGGAGGGTGTTGAGTTGGGTGGCAGGAGGATGTCGTCTCTGCTTTTTTTTTTGGATGCTGTGGTTCTCTTCGCTTCATCAAACAATGACCTCCAGCTCCTGCGGGGGCAGATGGCAGCCGAATGTGAAGTGGTTGGGATGAGAATCAGCACCTCCAAGTCTGAGGCCGTGGTCCTCACCCAGAAAAGGGTGGCCCACTCCAGGTGGGGGGGTTCTGCGCTCAGGTGAAGGAGTTTAATAATCTTTGGATCTTGCTCACGAGTGAGGGTGGGATGGAGCAGGAGATTGACAGACGGAATCGGGCAGCATCTGCACTGATTAGGCGCTAAACCAGTCCGTTGTGGTGAAGAGGGAACTCTCGATTTACCGGTCAATCTACGTTCCAACCCTCACCTATGGTCATGAGCCCTGGGTAATGACTAGGGCTGTAGCGTAACACTAATCTCGCGACACGATACGATACACAATATTTTGCTCATGATATGATATGGATCACTATTTTCAGCTCACAATGCGATTCGATACACTTTCATCCTTTTATGAAAGATTTTAAAGGGACAAAGTGTTTTGGTGACATCTTGTGAGTGTTCCATTAACTTGGATTGAATTAAGTGAACTGAAAGCATCAATTACACAACATACGGCTCTGACTGGCAGCTTGCTAATACTGGACAAAATGAATCAAAAGATGTGGTGAGAAAATTAGTTTCATTTATTGAAACTGAGTGCAAATTGTAGCTCGCAAGCTTTTGAAAAGTAAAGTGAACTATGGAGAGTTGAAGTGCAGCAAGTGGCCTTCTTTGGCTGCTTTTTTAGCTTGATACTGAACATAGGAGGTAGCTACTAGCCAGTCTAGCCACCAGGTGAACTAAAAAATAAACCATGGCAGCCAATAATTCAATTCACAGGTGACTATAGCATAGCGGGGCTCCATCGCGCTCACCATGCGCCTAAAGCCGGTGTTTTCCACCACCGAATTGGGTCTCAAATCCTGACAAATAAAGTAGGCAATGGACTCCATAATTTTCTGCGACCTTGGTGAGGAAGATGGGAACTTGTGGCAACCAGCTCCTCAGAGTTACTGAGATGGAGAACATAAGGAAGAGCAAGTGGCCCACATTCAACGGACAGGCAGATGAAGAATAATACAGACACGTATATTAGTGGTTATTTAAACATCTATGTTGAGGTAGGACATGTTATGTGTATGACTGTGCTTCTGTGCTGTGAGTTTTAGTTTGTTGTAGTTACCCCTGGGATCCCACCAGGGGTCACTGTCAAGTTTGTCTTCCGCTTGATGATCGAAAAATAAAAGACGGTTCTCCGGAGTGTTGGAGTGGGAATGATTAGTACATCAATGTTTTCTTGGAGCTGCGCTCTATCACTGATGCGCACCGCTCCCACATTCTCAGCGCACAAGAAAATCCATGCAGCGTACAGACTCAGTGAATGGCAGGTGTCCAGCCAATGATAGGATGCGGTTCACTTAGGCTACACAGCCAATCATAGCATTGACAGTGCTTGCATATGAGCCCTGCCCATACTCGCCATGGCACCGTGCAAGTTAACGAGGTAACAACAGTACTGCAGAGATAAGAGACGGTGATGGTAGTCCAGCGGTTGAGTTGTACACTAATAGAAATTGCTGCTGTAATTTGATTCTTTTAATGAGCCATGCACCTTGCTGTGCTCCCAGGTGTTGAACAGATGTGTGGCTACATTGTGCACAACTGATGTTGCTCACATTGCTCCTCAGTGTGCTCAGGGAGCTTGTGTGTACGTCCAGACACATGAAAAATTAGAGGGAGCAATGCTCGCTGCCTTAATCTCTCAACTCTAACTGGATTAGAAAGGCATCGGTGTCTGGGTAACTAGAAATGCTCTGCAGCGACACTAACGACCGGCAGAACTAATTGCTCTTTGGGATTTGAATAGGGCTTAATGTATCGATACTCACGACTGAAAAATCGATACTCTCTGGAGAAACAAAATATCGATATACCTTTTATATATCATAGAATCGATAAAATTGCTCAGCCCTAGTAATGACCAAAACAAAGAGATTTTGAATACAAGCGGCCGAAATGAGTTTCCTCTGCAGGGTGGCTGGGCTCTCCCTGAGAGATAGGATGAGAAGCTCAGTCACTCAGGAGTGACTCAGAGTAGAGCCACTGCTGGGTGTTGACCCAGGAGAGGCCTGGGTGTTGACCCAGGACACGCTGGAGGGACTATACTGTATCTATTGGCTGGCCTGAGAATGCTTCGGAATTCCCCCGGAAAAGCTGGTGGAAGTGGCTGGGGAGAGGGCTGTCTGGGTTTTCTTGCTGAGGCTACTTCCCTGCGACCCGACCCGGATAAGCGTCCCATAACAACTTCAAGTATTGCAAAGATTGGCTCTTTAAACAGCCAATCATAATCCTTGATATTAGAGTGCATTTATATACTAGCTTTTGTTGTGTAATATGAAGATGATTACTTCTGTTCTCTGCAGACTTAAGTGTTTAAATTGAAAGTCAGGTGGATTAGATCCATAAATTCATCCTTTTTAAAAAAAAAACTAGTTTATTAAATCAACTGAAAAAAACTAACCAAAAAAAACATTTTAAGTTGTTCCATTTTTTTCACTTAACTTTACTTTGTGTGTGTGTGTGTGTGTGTGTGTGTGTGTGTGTGTGTGTGTGTGTCTCTCTCTCTCTCTCTCACACTCTTAGGTGGAGTGTATCTTAGTAAGATTATTCAGTCAAAAGCTCGTCTTTTTACTCGGAGCATCAAAACTGCGGGAGCAGCATTTGAGTATGTTGCGTTTGTCAACAAAGAAGAGCAAAGGTCCGTCTGCATTTTCCAGGCTGGACATCTACTAGAGGGGCCGCCAGGGTGAGACCACTGTTGATGTTGTACTGTAATTTAATATATTGAATTTTTCACATTTTGCTTTTCTGGTCATTGAATCTTTGTCTTTGCGTCTATAGCCAATTATGATTGTCTTTTTAAAATATCAGTATTGCGGTGATCAGACATCAACTTCATAGCCTTCTCCTTATGTGATTTCACTCGTGTTTTTCACAGTAATCACCCACAATCATTCATCATCTCTGATCACAATCCAGAGGATGACCCACATGGTGTAAAAGCAACCTATGAGAACTCTTCTAGTTTTTTCTGGAGGAGGAAAAACCTTGCAACGTTTTTGTGTATTTCCAGATATGTCCATGGAGGGGCAATAGCCACCATGATTGACAGTGTCACAGGGATTCATGCAACTTACCTCTCTGGACCTGTGATGACTGCCAACCTCACCATCAACTACCGCAGGTAACAGCGTGTTTCTGTATAAATAAAAACTTTTGCACTTCAGCAGAATGATTATTCTGCTCAGATTACTGCTGCTGAACAGAAAGTACAAATACTCTGGTTTACTTTGTGTACTCACTCAAGAATTGCTGGACATTTGTTCGGGACTATTTGCGTTAAACATTTAATGACGAAGATACTATAATACAATGATGATCACGCTAGGAGCCACACAGTAACTCCAACTGAACCCTAGATTATACTCTGAGACAGACATGGACAACTGGGGACCCCTTAAATGTGTTGCACCTTAATTTATACATTCTGAAATCAGAAAAAGCTTCATTGCCAAGTACGATTTTACACATAGGAGGAATTTGTTGTGGTACTGTTGGTGCATGCAATTTAATAAACTATTAAAAAGCACAAAAAATAAATAAAAATATAACTATACATACTCAATCTGTTTTTTGGGAGTCTGGAGTCTTCGTTCAGCAGGTGTGCTCAGCAGATCGGCCTTTACCAGGAACGGCTGTAATGATTGTGGTTTGTTGTGGTTGTTTTTGCACACTCAAGCCAATTGATGCTAACAGAGGATTATGTGAAAAGAAAAAAGAAAGAAACCCAGGACTGCTGATCACCAGGAGTTGAATAGTTTAAACAACAGCTTGCTGGCAGAAATCCCCGTCAGGCTGTTCCTCTGAAGACTTACATGCTTCTATGACTGTATAAATCTGCAGTTGGTGCACACACAAGACCGCATGGTAACAACAAATTGTGATGGGACGTTCACACAGACCCTCCTTGCACAGCTTCTGATGAAGACAATTACGGGGACACTTACACTCCTGCAGGTGGAACATTAAACTGAAATCCAACAAACTGTCTTTTTCTTCTCCAAAGCCCCATCCCACTGGGAAGCACAGTGCTGCTGGAGACATTGCTGGATAAGAAGGAAGGCAGAAAAACATTTATCTCATGTAAAGTGACCGGCACTGATGGCTCAAAGCTACACACAGAAGCAACAGGTAACGCAAACTGGTGCACAGGCACATTTCTCTGCTCATCTTCCTTCTCTTGACCATTGTTTTCTTTTCCGTAGCGCTGTTCCTGTCCATTGGCGTCGGCCACCTACTGGGGGTTTGAAACACACACAAACTAGTCCAGCATCTTCTCAAAGTCTGGCATCTGCAAGTTCAAGCTAAAAGGGGTGTTATGGCATATGTGAGCTACCTTAAGTTTGAGGGATTCTTTTTATACTCTGAACTATTTTTTTTAGTTCATCTACCAAATTATTTTAGAGCTTAACAGCTCTAAATAGAACACAATTTTATGATATCCTAATATTCTTGCTAGCCAGTGAGTTGCAACTAACAAAAGGCCATATTCATTACTTCAACTTGACTACCTCAGTTTAGTTTTACTAACAACCTGCATATCTAAACAATATTTATTGAAAGGTTATTTATTGAAACTTCTTGAGTATTGCTGGCCGTTTGTAAAAGGGGAGATTATTACTCAGATGTACTGTACATAAATGTTGCAGATGTGTGCTACAGAAAAGCCCTCTCTAAGAGTATTGTGTAACATATGCGTACCATACCTTTATTGGAATGTCAACCAGTGAAATTGTTTGCAACAGGGAATTACATTCATGGTTGTGTGTGTGTGTGTGTGTGTGTGTGTGTGTGTGTGTGTGTGTGTGTGTGTGTGTGCGCGTGTGCGCGTGCATATACACACACAGTGGCTTGCAAAATTATTCATACCCCTAACTTTTCCACATTTTGTCATGTTCAGACAACTGAAGTGTGGTGTGCAAAAGTATTCATCCCCCTTTTCTCTGAGTGCAACCAGTTGCCTTCAGAAGTTGCCTGATGATTCCTGAATGATGGAATCTTGACCTAATGACTGACTAGAGGTCACCTGTGTGTAATCTAAACTCAGTACAAACACAGGGAGTCTGTGACAGCCTCAGAGGTTTGTTCAGAGAACATTGGGGAGCTTCAAGCATCACAAAGTCCAAGGAACAGACCAGACAGGTCAGGGACAAAGTTGTGAAGAAGTTTAACGCAGGGTTAGGGTATAAAAAGATTTTCTCAAGTTTTGAACATCTCATGGAGCACTGTTCAATCCATCACCTGGAGGTGGAAAGAGTATGGCACAGCTGCAAACCTACCAAGACACAGACGTCCACCTAAACTTACAGGCCGATCAAGGAGAGAACCGATCAGAGATGCAGCCAAGGGGCCCATGGTGACTCTGTAGAGATCCACAGCTCAGCTGGAGGAATCTGTCCACAGGACAACTATTGGTTGTGCACTGCACGAATCTGGCCTTTATGGAAGAGTGGCAAGAAAAAAGGCATTGTTAAAAGAAAACCATAAAAAGTCCCGTTTGCCAGAAGCCATGTGGGGGGCACCACATACATGTGGAAGAAGATGCTCTGGTCAGAAAGTATGGACTCGGGGGCGATGAATACTTTTGCACACTGCACTTTTCAGTTTTTTTAATTTGTGAAAAGAATTTAAAATCATACATAATTTTCTTTCTACTTCACAATTGTGTGCTGCTTTCTGTTTGTCTTTCAGATAAAATTCCAATAAAATATATTTGTTTGTGGTTGTAACTTGACAAAATTTGGAAAATTACAAGGAGTATGAATACTTTGGCTTGCGTGTGTGTGTGTGTGTGTGTGTGTGTGTGTGTGTGTGTGTGTGTGTTATTTCTTGATTTTTGTCTGGGTTTGGATGTGTTCTTGTGAGGATGAGACAGATTAACAGTTTAAAGATTTTAAACAAATAGTAATCACAATTAGAAAAATGCTCCTCCTCTAACTCATAAAATGAATGTACTCCCTGGAATGTAATATGAAAGCTAAATGATGAAAAAAGTTGCACTACTCCTTAATTATCAAGATTTTTTTTTTTAAATTTATCTTTGTGTGACAGATACAAGTAGGCCGTATAAGATGAAATCTCAAGAGATTTTGAAAAACTAAAGGCCCCTTCAAGGTATGAATTTGGGTTATTCTTTTAATAAACAATGATCTAAAAAAAATTGATAGCTAATTTGAAAATCAATTAATCATCAGTCTTTTTTTTAAAGCCAGAATGTTAAATATATATTCGGTTCAGACTCCAAAATATCAGGATTTGATGCCTTTTTTTTGGCCTTTTTAAAAAAAAACAAAACATTTTCTTGATGTTTTATGGTCCAAACATACAAACAGTCAGCTAATCTTGACAATTCAACTGCGTTTTTTATATAATCTTGCTGGTGGAACAGTCTCAATCAAAAATACATCTTGGATGAAGACATTAAGTTTTTATTGACAAATACTTTCATTTCAATATTTTCGTCAGTTTGACATAAAAAACTCGTAAGTACTTTGCTTAAGTATAAAGGAAACACCTGGTCTTGACTGTAAACTCTGGACCCTCCATATACATATATGTATATATATATATATATATGTGTATATATGTATATGTATATATATATGTATATATATATATGTGTGTATATATATATGTGTGTATATATATATGTGTATATGTATGTATGTATATATATGTATGTATATATGTATGTATGTATGTATATATGTATATATATGTATGTATATATATGTATGTATATATATATGTATGTATGTATATATATGTATGTATATATATGTATGTATATATATGTATATATATGTATGTATATATATGTATATATGTATGTATATATATATGTATATATATGTATGTATATATATGTGTATATATATGTATGTATATATATGTATATATATGTATGTATATATATGTATATATATATATGTATGTATATATATGTATATATATGTATGTATATATATGTATATATATATGTATGTATATATATGTATATATATATGTATGTATATATATGTATATATATATGTATGTATATATATGTATATATATATGTATGTATATATATGTATATATATATATATTCCCTTACTCTGATACCTGTGGCAGCTACTGTAGACGTCAAGTCAAGTTTTGGGGTTCGACTCAAACTATTTTGCCTCGTGGTGGGGCAGTTACAATCGTCCCCCTGCAAAACCAACATGAAAACAAAAAAGCATAAATATGTAACTGTGATTTCTTTACAAGGGCTTTATTTTATTTAAAAATTGTTCTTTTGGTTTGGTTTTTTTTCTATTCAAAATGCTCCCATCCTGTCAGCTGCAAGCCAGTTACAACATTCCTTTGTTACTGCTGCAGCTTTCCTGCTCAGATTTTTACTTTGACTATCGGGTGTTTGATTGGAAATGACATGTTTTTAAAAATTTGCTTCTACGAGAGTGCCATTTAATGTTGACATTAAAAAGAATGAGTTTTGCTTGATTAAAGTGAAATGTAAACTCCAAATAGTACTTCTGTTGTTTTCATTCTCTGCTTGTTATATGTGCTGTATTTTTGATGATGAAATCCACTCTTTTTAGTGATTGAGTTAAAGTTTTGCAGTTAATTAGGTTTTAGCAGTAAATTGCTGGTTAGAAAGAATCCCAACTCTGCACATACGCAACTGCAACTGTCACAGTTTGGTCTGCTGTGTGGTTTCTGAGTATGGGCTCACATGGCTGGTGGTCTTCTGAGGGCCCCTCGCACCTTTAACCTCAGTAAATGCAGATGGAATGGAAATGCTACTATGGTGTGTGTGTGTGTGTGTGTGTGTGTGTGTGTGTGTGGGGGGGGGGGGTGCCCAGTGAGCATCAGCAGTTATTTTTTATGTTCCCTTGCAGAATCAGTGGTCAAGTGGTTGGGGGGTAGAGGTTGGGGGAGTTTCTTTTGACTTTCAGTTAAAGCTGCATGCTGAAAGATATTGGTGTGTGTGTGTGTGTGTGTGTGTGTGTGTCCCCTTTTTTTAACTTGTAGTGACACACTAGAGAATCATGTAATTTGGCAATAAACTAAAAAAAAGAAACTGAGTTGAGGGGATGGGGCGTTTTAATCCATGGCGATGTCGTGTGTTACGAACCTGTGTTACTGTGGTCCCAGCTGTCTTCAGGTCCTTGACCAGTTTCCCTGTGTAGTTCTGGGCTGTTTCCTCACCATTCTCAAGATCATTTCTACCCCATGAGATGCGATCTTGCATGGAGCCCCAGGTCAAGGGAGATTGTCCGTGATCTTGTATTTATTCCATTTTCTAGGAATTGCTCCAACAGTCGATCTCTACTCACCAAGCTGCTTGCCTCTTGAAGATTAGCTCGTCCCAAGCTTGTGCAGGTGTACAATCTTGTCCCTGGCGTCCTTAGACAGCTCTTTGGTCTTGACCATGGTGGAGAGGTTGCAGTCTGACTGTTTAAGGTGTGTACAAGTGTCTTTTGTACAGATAAGTTCAAACATCAGTGAAAAAGCGTTTCAAGGTCCTGGAGTGGCCTAGCTTGTCTCCGGACCTCAATCAAATAGAGAATCTGTGGAAGGAGTTGAAAGTCCTTGTTGCCCAGCGACGGCCCCAAAACATCACAGAGAAGATCTGCATGGAGGAATGGGCCGAAATACCAGCAACAGTGTGCGCAGACCTGCTGAAGACCTGCAGGATACGTAAACCTGTCATTGCCAACCAGGGTTACGTTAGGAAGTGTTGAGGTGAGCCTGTGATATTGAGCAAATACTTATTTTCTGCACCTTTATACAAACAAATTCTTTGAAAATCATACAATGTGATTTCCTGGATATTTTTTTATTATTATTTCATTCTCTCTCAGTTGAAGTGTGCCAATTATTACAGACCTCATCTTTTTAAGTGGAACAACTTGCAGAGTCCATGGCTGCTAAATACTTTTTTGCCCCACTGTATGTATGAAGTAGCTTGATAGAGAAAAAACACATTTTTGGCCATAGAATAACTTTGTCCAAGACCTTCATCATTAATTTGTGGCCACAAGATATCATTTTCATGTTTTCATTAATTGATGGCCATTAATTTCTCACTTTAATGGCAGCACGTTAGATTTCACGGCCACAAATTAGTCGACGCATGGGAACAAGTCTGTCTTGTGGCTACTAATCAATTTGTTGGAACAAATTAAACTAACAAAGGTTGGCCTACTTGATATCTTCCCCACATATCAGTGAAATTAAACTACGCTGGTATTCTGCGTCTCTTCTATTTCTCCACCGGTGGTGTGGAAATGTGTGGCAGCAACATGGGATTATATTTCTCAACGGAACACTACAAGGCAAAACCCGATCCGCTGCTATTACGCAACAGCCGGTGACATAACTGTCTCCAGCCTGGGACGGTGAGGGCGCACACGGAGCCCAGGGGGCGGGGGAGGAGGACCGGGGCGCACGGCTTGTGAGCGGCCGGCCGGTCCAGCTGCACTCTCTCTTCTCAGCTGCCTCGGGGGGAATTAAACTGTTTCAAAACCAGTATTTAAGAGGAGGTGTAGAGTGGAACAAGGAAGCCCGGTGGGCTGTAAGAAGATGACGACTGAGTTGAGGGACCTGTTGTAGGACAGGAAGGAGGCGAGATGGCAGTGCACGTTTTTAAATGTCTGCGCCGGCCCGGGCGCTAGGACAGCAGGTGAGTTTTACCATCTCACTCACATGACAACAAATGGAGGTCACAACTAACTGATTTGTCAGGCGCTTGTGGTTGTGTGTGTGTGTGTGTGTGTGTGTGTGTGTGTGTGTGTGTGTGTGTGTGTGTGTGTGAGAGAGAGAGAGAGGTGGTTTGTGTATGTGTGTGTGTATAGGACCAGGAGAGTTATGGAATATGAGGGGTCAGACATGCACCCCGCTGACACCCCCATCAAAGAAGGTAAGACGATCCATCAGTGAGGCTAGATTTCCAATAAGGTATTTGGAAGGTAACATTTCTGCATGTCCTCTATTAAAATGTTCTGATGTTCTGAGTTCCCTTCACCTGTTTAGCAACCACATGATTTATACCCGAATTCCTCCATCAGACCTCCACTCTGTGTCTCTGGGTTTCTGTCACCCCATGTCAATCCTCTTTCCTTCCACTGTCTTTCATTCATCTTTATCCAAATAACACACCTCATCCCTCTCACTGTGAGGGTTAAGGTGCTGGTGAGTGGCTAAGAACAGCAGTAATCTGGAGTAATCCCGTGGCTTAGCTCCTATTTTGCTTCTGTTTTTGGTCAATGCTTTTCTATTCAAAGCCTCTCCCTGGCTAAAATCAAACCATTGGCAGCCATTTGAGATAAGACAACTTGTCCCTCTGCCACAGAAACCAATGGTGCACCTACTCTCCAAGCATGGCGACACAGTTTTCTTAAGTTGGCTGCAGCAGCTTTGACTTCTTGAGCAATGTTACTTGCTTGGCATTAATCATTTATAATGCGAAGAGTGAAGAAAACACACATCTCTTTTTTGCAGGGACGGTCATTGATAAGTATTTGAGATTAAAGGTAACAAGTGAGGATCACAAGACACTTCATTCACTTAGTTTTAACATGAAGACCTGTTGCTTATGCTGTAAACTGGGAATTTATTTCCAGGAATAGTTTATGAAATTAAGATTATCTGAAAGGTTTCAAAGCATGCATTTATATTTCAACCAGGTCTTTTTATTGAAATAAAGTGCCATCCTATGTTATCAATAGTGAATAAGTGTTGCTATATTAATAAAAAGAAAGATTAAGATAGGTTGAGAGTCAAATTATTATTATATAGGTAATGTACATGTGTACTCATGTTCACAAATTTGTGATGTTTGAAATTAGAAGTTCCTGAAGACATTAAAAGAAAAGAAACTACTGTTTTTTTAAGTATATGATATGATAGAATTAAACCCATCCATCATGTCCCCTTATTATTTCATGTTACTTTAGTCTCTATTTCTAACTAGTTTTCCCTGCCATTAAACACAAAAGGCCAATTTACTCTCAGTGACAGTTCATGCTGCAATGCCTCTCTTAGGTTTTGGTAAAAAAAGCAATATCAGCTAATCAGGACGGCTGTGATAGTATTTGGTTAAAGGGCAGTTTCAGTGGGGATCCTCAGTTTTTCATCATGTTGAGGAGGCTGTTCTCGAGGTGATGAGTGTGTTGGTTTTAGTGGCTGCTGTGGGAGTCTTCTCATGCTTCTCAAGCACAGGCTTTGTATCTTTTAAAGAGCATCACATAGTATTTTCTCCTGTTAACTGTTCAATGGAACTTTTGTGTGGCGTCCCTCAAGGATCTATTGTGGGTCCATTAATCCTCTGTATATACGTACATATATCTGAGGTCATTTGAGCTGTACTTTGTAAAAAAAAAAAAAAAAAAGTATATATATCTTTGTTGTTAAAAATGCAACACCCAGCTTTTTTGCTATCATGATTTCTGTTACCATTCTGTTACATATTAACTCATTTATTATTTTTCCATTAACAGAGTTTTCTGTTTTTTTCTACTAAAACAGTTAATTTTGTGTATTTTGCAACAGCTTTAGTATTTTTGAGTTTTTAACCCACGTTTTAATTTAAAAGACATAACATGTTTCCCCAAGTGAAGATTCACTTCACTGACTTATCCTGAAGATCTGATTTTAAATTCATGTGGTTTTTTTATGGATTGGTTTTGAGCTACAGTTTTGTTATACAGACACAAAAATAAAAAATAAAAAATCTTGGAAATCTCTTTTAGGATCTATGGATCCAACTTCAAATATAGTATAAAAAATACCATATACTTTAATGTACTGTGATTGTTCATTTACATATTTCATCATCCTTTGAATTAATTTCTAAAGGGGAGGGGGTCTTGATGGAACTTAATTTAAAGTGGGCTGTGCAGAGTTTCCCTTTATTTTACTGTGTTTCTCTGTCATGCAGGTTGAACAGGGTAAATGTGTGTTATTTTATTTCTATTCTGAGCTGGATTATATTCAGGCAAAATTGTTGGCCTACTCTTTGGGTTCAGTGGTCTTCAGTGCTGTTATGTAACACAGCAACTGTCACTTCAGCAGTTAGTTTTAGGCATTGGAGTGATAGTGAGACATGGGTTGATCGCTGTGATAATGCTGTGACTGTGTGTGTGTGTGTGTGTGTGTGTGTGTGTGCTCTCACGTATGTGCCTGGATTATAGGTGTATGTTTCTGATGTCTACATTGATGATTAAACTGGATCCTATTACCATCTCTGTCACACAAAAAAAAGTGTTATTCAAGTCTGTACGCTTTGATATTTACAACCAATACGGATGACCCCTAAAATTAAAATTAACTCAGTAAAATTAACTTCCCCTAACTCATTTCTGATAAACGTTTATAGTAAAATTACTTAACATACTTAGTTAAACCAGGAAAACCCTTCATCCATATGGCACAACACTGATGTTTTATCTCTGCTGCAGTATTTTGCTCATTAAAGACTGCAATTTAGAAAAAGCTATTATGCCTTTTTGTAACTTCCACATGAAAGGACAGTTACTCTCCTGGAAACAACAAAATTAAACATGTTGACAAAATGCCAATACAACCATTAGATATATACAGTAACTATGGTCTTTAATCTTCAAACACACAAAAACAAAACTTCCCGTTAAAATTGACACAGTTGTCATTTACACTACATTTAAAAAATCACCTGAAAACATTTGTCCGTTGTCGAAATCGCTTGTTTTTTTCTGTGCACGTACGCCCTGCTCTGCTTTCATTCCATACTTTCTGCTTATGAAGCAAAACTGATTTGATGAGAAGAAGAAACAGTGGAAACCACAGAGGACCTGATCTGGCATTTGACTAAGACCAGCTAGCTCGATGTGTTCCGCTGATACGTATCTCTCCTGCTTTTTAACCTCACTTTTTTAACTTTCCCTCTCTTGCTCTCTCTCTCTCTCTCACAAACACACACACATACACAGACACACACACACACACACACACACACACACACACACACACACACACACACACAAAACCTCAGATGTAAACCCCTCTGTTCACAACAGACCCCTCCACATGTTTATTCACTTTCACTGTCGTATGAATTTCTTTCACCTGCGGTCAGAAGGAAGACAAGAAAGTGACATATTGCTTCACAGACTCTCACCTTCTTCTATCTTGATCCTCAGTGTTTGTATGTGCATCTGAACATGAAATGAGTCTGTATCTCTCTCTTAAACACACACACACACACACACACACACACACACACACACACACACACACTATAAACCCTCAAATTTAATCTGTATCTGCAAACTGCTTGTCAGTCCACAGGCTGTGTGCATTTTAAAATTAATACCAAGTCCTGCACCATGATGCCATGAGGATTATTTGATTGCTTGTTAAATGTATAAGCTCCAGTTTAATTCACGCCTGAGTTACTTTCAGTCTCATGTCCGGCTGCTTTTTGCTGATTTTGTAGTTAAAAGCTGAAGCTCAATTTCCAGGATTTTGCACCATAAATGGTGATTCGCATCCCACATTGTGACATAGACATGAAACTCACAGTGATTGTAAGCATCATGTTTTAGAGCAACAATTAATTATTTGTTTTTGTCGTTGTTTTATTCTTAAAATTAAATAGGGTGTGTTAAAGAATCTTTGACTTTGAGGCATCTCTTATTTTCCCTCCGTCCATCCATTCTCAATATCACCGTGTTGAGTGTTGTGGTGGGCTGAGGCCACTCCTATTTTTCGACTGGATTTTTTTCTTATTTGTTTCATGTGCATTCAGCTATTTAATAAATAAAAACGAATTCTGCTCGCCCGTAGACGCTGGAATAGGCACCAGCCCCCCCGCGACCCTTAATAGAAGGAATAAGCGGAAGACAATGAATGAATGAACAAATGAATGAATAATTCTGCTTCAGTGCAGTTTTCGGTCATGGAAGAAATATTCTGATCATTTACTTAAAAGAAATCAATATTAATATGAAATGTTATAAGCAGTACTAAATCGACTTCTTTTTTCCGACTCCCTAAATCCAGTGCACTGCTTAGATGGGTTAGACTAGACGTAAGGTGAAGCTTATGAATGCACTATTTATTTTTTAAACCACACTTTAGGTGATAAGTTCCATTAACAACATGCAGAGTCAATCCCCTGATCTGCAGCTACACGTGCACATGTTAAGTAATTGAAATACACTGCATTTTCTCCCTCAGGAGGAGTTGTGTCCAAGAAGACTCACTTGAGTAAGTATTCTAAGCTCTACCTGTTTGTGTTATAGTGTGTTTGTATGTGGTATTGACGTTGCTTCTGTTTGTGCTAGATAGTTTTTGCATGCTATGTGGTTAACGTCGTATTTAGTAAACATAACTTTGCACCTGTACAGCAGCACACAGAAACACACACGCGCGCACATACACACACACACACACACTGAGATGTCACTGGAGCTGGGGGCCATTAGAAACTTAGTGCATGCTGTGTTGCACCTGTGATGCCCTCCTCTCTCTCTCTCTCACACACACACACACATACACACAGAGGCAGTGACAAAAATACCAACTAGAGCTTTGGTACTCTGAATGCAGATGACAGTGATAACATCACATCTTTTTTTTTTTTTAAACTTTGTTGGTTTAACACTTTCTGCCACAACTTTAGCACACCTGGGTGTGTTACGAGATCAGACACACCTAACGCCACATTGCCCATGTTAGGTGTGATCATGTATATATATGTGAATGTGTATATATATATATATATATATATATATATATATATATATATATATATATATATATATATATATATATATATATAAAATGATTTTATTGAAATTGACACAACCTGACTTCTGAAGGCTATAAGAGAGAAAACCTTTTTCATTTGGATGTGGAGTTCAGCAGAAGTGTGTGGGGTAGCGCAGAGTCATTAGAGGTCTGGTGTCTCTGCACATCAGGGATGTCTTTGAAGGATGGCAGCAAGATGACAGATTGCAGGGGGAACAAAGCGTCAGATAGCATTCAGAGGGACGCCTACCTCTCTGCTAAAGCAAACTCTTGGCCTCCGACACTTAAGTGTACGGCCCTAATTAGAGCTGCAAGGAGTGATGAGTGCACCCTTGCACCCTTGTGCGTGAGGCTGTGCAGTAGAACATGAAGGTTGTGCCCCCTGAGAATATTAGGAGCAGGCTTATGCATGCATTGTTGTGCAAATAGCATGTCGTGTGCCCTCTACATATTACGCTGCTTTATATCTCATAAATATGAAGCTGTAATTTTGACGCAGATTGAACTTCATTTGTTGCCTCATCATTTATGTATTAGATTCATCCTGTAGGTGTCTTCAGGTCGGGACCCTCTTCAAATGTGTGATGTTTGGTAAATATCTGGTCCTATGGAGTTATGAGTTACATGTACTTCGGAGGAGTTATAAATTAGGCCTCCTCACCACAGTAACGCTATTTAAGAAAAAACAACTCAGTCTTCGCAATACCTCAAAAAAAAACAAGTTATTATTATTGACCAAATTAGAGGTGGATTTGGTCGACACGCTGAGAAAAAAGTTCATCAAAGTGCAAAAACACATGTCATTTCCTGTTGCGCTGACTAATATGCTCCACAATTTAATGGACTTGGTTCATACTACATCCCTCCACTAAGTTTGCTGAGAATCTGCCTCATAGTTTTTTGCGTAATCCTGCTGAGAGTCAAATAAACTCTTCCTAAAAACATACTTGCAACTCAAGCAGCTGTAAAAGTTAGATTCTGCACCCACGTTCGTGAAAGAAAAACTCAGTGATATCATGCAACACATATCCGTTTTGTGTCATACTCTTAACTTTTTGAAAATTTCTCAAGAATTTGTGTGCTGGACTTTTAAGATGGAATTTGAATCGTGCGCTCAAGTAACAGAATATTGGCAAAATAAATGTTGACAAAGTAAGAAAATATTAAGTGATAGGTTTTATTTTATTTTTCTTACATTTAGAGCACCTTTGTTTTACATAAGTCAATTGGACAACTGATAAAAGTCAAAACTGAAGTGGGAGGACAGTGAAGATGGTGGAACTTCTTTCAAAGGTATTTGAGTTCAATTCTCAGGGAGCCTCTTAAAGGTAGAAGACTCTTAAAAGGCTTTTTTGACATGTGGCATATAGAGTGAGGGGGTGGAGACAACAACAAAGTTATAGGGAAAAAAGTACCTGAAGAAACAAGAACAGGGGACAGCCCCCCAATTCTTTGTCTTTTGTCTGTCTGTCTGTCTGTCTGTCTCTCTCTCTCTCTCTCTCTCTCTTACACACACAATCTCTCGCAAAGGAAGGTGAGGCGGTGACTGACAACATGTAAATGTGTGTGCTGAAGCTGCAGTGGGCACCCAACCTGGCTTGTCAAAAGGACGAACACGTTCAGAAAAACAGAGAGACAGGTGGTGCAGAAGACGTGTGTCAGGCAGAAGAAGTGTTATCATATATTATACAGGCAAGTGAGAGGACAAGTGAGTTTGTGATAGTGGGACGAACATCTGAGACAACTGGAGGAGTGAGGATGATGCGAGGTAGGGATGAAGTTCTATCTGAGTGTGTGTGTGTGTGTGTGTGTGTGTGTGTGTGTGTGTGTGTAAAGGTGTGCATGGGCAGTTTTATCAGATTGATCATTACGTCTTTTAAAGCGACTCTGATGTTTATTGTCTTTTAAAGAGCGATATATGACTGCAGCCTGATGCTTGCGATCTAAAACAGGTTAAGTCCAGACCTAATTTCATGTTTAGGATTTAACTTGATTTTTATTTTCTTGTCAACTTCTATTTAATCTGGAATAATTCATAAAAAAGACACCTGTGACTTCCCACTTTAGTGCACTTCATCACCACAATGTTTGAGTTAGTGTCAGCTTTCGATGTTTGATGCAACCTTGTTCAAATCGGCTCTGGATTCAGAATTTTCTGGTTTTTTCACTCAAGTTTGAGCTTTCATGAAAGCAGCTCTCACAGAAGCATATTTCAACCCAGCACACGTGTGTATGATGTTCAGACAGTTCAGAGTGTGAGAGCAGACTCTCTTATTTGTTTTGAAACTTCATCGGCTCCCCCCCCAAACAAGTAGAATAGGTACATTCACAAAGATTTCAGTTTTATTGTCTGGTGACATGAATCACTATTGCGTTGGATCAAAGACACAAATATTTCATCCCCGTCATTATCACACCTACATGTTCTGTGTCAGTCGGTGGATAGAAAGCTGAGAGGATTTTAGAGATTCAGAGGACGTTAAAAGTCATATCAATCTCAGTTGCAAGGGATTACAGTAATAATAAGGTTTTCCTACTTTTTCAAAGAAGTTTTACATGTTTTTAATTTATATCTGAGATGTTTTTGTTTGTTTTTTAAACCCATTTAGATCTGTTGCAGCCTATAACCCATGTGTAACATCTGGTTCTACCTTTAAGACCTGGTACAAAATCCAGGTCATTCAAGGTGTTAAGAAAAAAATAAATAGCGAATGAAGAGCTGTGCCACAGTAAGTCATTTTACATCGAAGCCAATGAGCTGACGTTTTTGTTTTTGTTTCAATCCCATTTTTCATTCGCTAGAGGCAATGAGAATAATGGTGACAATTCTATCCAGGCATATTTCTCGGCGCTTGTTGATCTAACTGCATTAAGGTCTTCTGCGATAAATAATTAAAAGTTAGATATGAATTTGAAATCAGAATTAACAATTAAAAATTAAGATATTAAGTTGCAGTTGAAGAGGTACAGTTGCGATGTTGCATCTGGAGTCACTTCAGTAGAACAACGCTGAGATACTAATCGATAACTAAATGGAGTCGAGAAAACATGATATGTTACGACGGCAGTACATCAGTTGATCATTGACTGATTCACCACAAGTGCAAGCTACAGAGAAATGCTGATAATAAAGCTCATATCAAAAGTTTGAGGTTTTGCAGCAAACACACAGTAACCAGCTTCCCAAAGAAGAGGTAGCATATAAGAAAGGGTGCTGTCTTCTCTGCAAGTTTGTTATACACACACCATCTTTTGGAAAATACAAACACACACACACGCGCGCGCACACACACGCACACACAAACAGAAAGATCTGCAGCTGCTTTAGAGATGGCGCGAAGATGCAGCATATCTTCACCCTGCAGCTGTCTGTGGATTTTGTTTGCGTGAAAGACAGGCGAGGGTTGCTAACTACATAATTTTGTGTCTTCACCTGAGCTAAAAATGGGCGCGTTTAATGCACATTTCTTTTGTTGTTTGTGGGATTCCTGTGTAGACTCTTTATATACTGTTTCCTTATCAGAAAGGATTTCCTTATTTCTCCGGCTGCAGAAGCCTGCGCAGCACTTCCACAGCAGCACAGGCATTGGCTTCAGATCAAAGCGTACAAAATCGCAGGTGACAAATTCCACCCCAAAATATGGTATATGAAACAGAGAAGTGGAGACGTTGATTCATACTATTCGTGACTGTCAAAACATGACCTCTTTCAAACGCCACAAAATCCAGGCTGCACTTCAAAGTCAAATATGGTAATTATTACGCTAACTGGCGTTCAGATCGGCTTTGATCATTTTTCTCTCTCCTATAGACGAGTGTAGCCCGGTGAATTTTGCCGCATTTTATTGTCCAAAATGTCATAAATTGGTAGTCAAATGTATCTGTCAAAAGTTTGATTCTAAAAGCTGAACATGTGTTTGCATGTAGATGCCTGTATATACAAGTTTCTGACAAAAAAATTCAGTGAGATACAGTATTAAATATACACATACACACACACACACATACATATATATATATATATTAAAAAAGATTAAAAAATAAGAAAAAAACAAACGTATGAGAAATGCAGTTTCAATTTGTTTTTGTTTATTCTCTCGTCAAGAGAAAAAAACATTCCCTTGTCTGATGGCTATCTCCGATTATAGATTCTCTGGAAGAAAAACAATCAAATATTCCTTTTTTTCTCCTTTTTTCTGGTAGCTTTAAAAGTATCACTAAATTCCTTTGCACCGCGGTACTGCATGAATTTAACGTGCGAGGTCATATAATATCCAGTCAAATATTCATCTTAATTTGATTGTGTGTGTTTGATTTTGTCTCAAAAGAAGGATAAAGCGTGGTCCACATGTACTGACATCATAGCTACTATTTAATCTAGTTATAGAAACGTGTCCCGATGTATACTTTGCTGTTACACACGGACAAACAAAAACGAAAACAGTGAGTTTGCTGGATAGTTTGTTCATTCTGCAAGTGATTTTATGATCTTTCAAGTAAAATATTATCTGAATAGCAGAAAGATACCAGGTGAAATCTTTACATATGAGTTTCTAGATTTCCTCAAATGTTGTAATGAAAAAAACGTTCATATTATGAAAAACGGGTGTCGTGATGGTGGAAACAGAATGGAAGTGATGACAAGAACATCTCAAGCACTTTTTACGATATCGTACATGAAAAGTTGTAATTGAGTAACAGCTTTTTTTTTCTCTATGTGTTGTGTGTCAATATACAAACTTTTTTGCACTCTTGCATTCTTATTTCCGTATGTAGCAAAGTTAAACTTCCGTCACAGGAAAGTTGAGGTTTTTTTGTGCGTTTACAGTACAAAGAACACACTGCTGACGAGGTGATTTTCAAAAAAGACTGATGAGTTGAGCGTGGCAGTCTGGTCCTCCCACCCAGATGCCCATAAACACACACACACACATCCACACACACACACAAAACGGACACACGCACACAGAAACGCACACACGTAGGCGCACGCACACAAATGCTAAAAGTACGCTGTAGGATTACACGCAGATACCAACACCTTTCCTTTTCCTATAATTTTCTTGGTGTTTGGAATTTTTCTGCTTTTCTGTGTCCCTTCTGTATTTCAATAATACTTGAAGTTTATACACACTCATGACTTGTTGGGCTAATTCGATTAAGCAGCTCGGAGGTTGAGTCAGATATAGCTTGAGAGTCTATCAAACTTTAGTTATCCAAGTTGCATGAAACACACACACACACTCACAGACACACACACTATAAGCATCCTCTTACTTAAATCTTTGTGAGGCCTTTCATTGACGTAATACATTTCATAGTCCCTAACCATCTCAACTGAATGTCTGACCCTAACCTTGACCCTAAACCTAACCAGAACTTAATTCTAACCTCGACCCTAAAACCAAGTCTTGACCTTCAAACGGCCCTTTAAAGATGTGAGGACCGGCTAAAATGTCCTCACTTTCCAAAAATGTCCTCACTCTGTCAGTTAATTACGTATTGTAGTCCTAAATGTGTAGCAAGTACAAGAACACACACACGCACGCACGCACACACACACACACACACACCCTGTCACAGAGGGATACCCCTGATATTTAGCTACAGCAAACATGCTTCTAACATGTAACATGTAATCCACTGATCATCTGAAAGAGGTGCACCATCTCTGCGTCGCAGTGTCTTTGTATACTTGCATGCGGAAGCGTAGGAGTTGGTACTCTTTTATTTTGACTGACAAACCAGAATATTTCTACCACCGCACATGAACTGTACTCAGACTTCTGGCTGCACATAATAAGAGCAGGATGAATGATTTAAAGTGGTGGAAATGGTTTATGGTTTTTCTGTGGCGAGAGATATTTGCCCCATTAGATTTCTGATATGTGGTTCGAATGATCTTGTCAGTTAAAGGACATGGTAACACTGAGGGTTATCACAGGGTTTCTGAAGAGATTCCAGTGATCAAGTAATTAAACAAATTAGTGGAAAGCAGATTACTGATGATTTGTGAGCATTGTGTGCATGTTGTGATAAACAACTTTTAATTCTATAATTACGTAAATTGTATATATTATATTATAATAATATTGTATTATATTATATTCACAAACCCATGTATAATGTAGAACCCATGTAAGTTTAGTTCTCAAACACTGTGGCCGCAGATAATGTTGGACACACAAAATTATAACTAAGAATTTGGAAATGTGATTGCTTGTTTATTTATTTGTCGTCTGACACCACTACACCAATTGGTCTTCCTGGGGTCTGAGTCAGTGCATCATATTTTATGTTAAAATATGTTTATAAGCGAGTGAAATTTTATGAATCTGGCAACTATTAAAAAAAAAAACAAAGAGCTGCACAGCCCGCAGCCACAATAGGCAACACGAATGTAAATCGTTCAGGAGTTTATCTTCAGTCTCGTCAACTGGAGGCGAAGCAATGAAATGGATTAAAGCATATTTAAAGCATTTAGAACAAATACATCAAATAAATTTCATCCAACATCTCCAGGAAGGCAAAACATTAAAACTACATTTCCAGGAACTCTTTAAAATCGTCTCTAACTTGTGCATCTGGAACTTAAAAAAGAAGCCTTTGTTTTGTTTTTCAAACTTCTACTCACTGATTTCTCACCTGACTGATTAATTAGTCTCAGAATTAGTCTCAGACCTAACCTCGTGAATTATTCGAGGTGGTCCATCACTAGTGAACAAGAATATAACAACTCATGATCAACAAGCTCGACTGTTGTTTTCTTCAAAAGGATTTGAATCAAGACGTGGTCAGATTGACGTGCCCTGATGGGGTGATTTCCATGTGGAGCCGCTGGAGCCTTGATGGCTCATCCGAGATCGAACCTGCAGCTGTGGCACTCCAACTTCCGCACCAGAGACACAAATCCATCAAATACATACCTTTGATTTGCTTTTCTATAATCAATCCTTACATGGTATGGAAAGTTACCGGAGGAGCAGTGTTTTGTAAGTGTGTTAAGAGCGTGTGTGTCTGAGAACGGTGAAATGTTGTGGGTCTCAATGGATTTCCTCTTGTTTGAGGTTGACAATCAGAATTGAAATAACTCAGAATAACAGAGACCACTGCTTCTCCCACACTAGTGAAAGGTTAGCTTCATTTTACACGCTTAAAAAAATTGTTTGTTTGTTGGTTTATATGCCAGAATTCTCTGGACAGTGTTAGTATCACGTTCAAAGTCATGAAACACTCAATCATAGTGAGTCAGTTTGTTGTGCGGTGTGTATTTCTGATGGGCCTAACACACGTGTGTTTACTGTCCATATTTAACTTCAGACGGGATCCCTTCAGATGATCTCTGTGACACCAGGCAACAAGGGCACACACTGACACACTAACACACACTCGTGTGAAAATCTGACACAGTTCTGCACGGAAATGCAACTGTATAAGCATCAACACACACATATATGAGCTTGTCTTGAAGAAAACAGTCACACAATCAGTGTGTGGAAGGGTTTTGAGCGTTAACAACAACAAAGCAACAGCAAGCAAGCTCAGGTTCCTGAGTGTGTTTTAATAATTCTATATATATATGATTTAATACGTACTGAGATAAAGAAATTTGAATTTGCCCCCCCCCAAAAAAATGTTTTACTTTAGTAGATGCTGCATGAAATGATGATATAAGACAAATCAGCACCAAGCAGAAGAGTGTAAGGTGCATGGTAGATCAGGGGCAGGGGGCTGTTGGGGGATGGGGTGTTGGGGGTGGCCATTACTGTATTACTGGCAGTGATGAAGATGAGTGTATTACTGGCAGCTGTGTCTTTTATGAGGTAGATAGAGAAGAATTTACAAAGACAAAATGCAGGAGGGACAGTCAGAGTGAAAGAGAAGCCTGTCAACCACTTGAAAGGACTCTGAGGTTGACACCTTCATATTCTCCGTCTGTCTCCATTTGCAAATATTCCACGTCCTCAGAAGACTCTCTCCTAACTGTCTTTTTTGTTGCTGGGTTCATTATTATTATCAAGGTGTGTGAGTGGAAAATACCTTTGACACATTTGATTGATGTTTAAGGGGAAAGTACATCTTCTGACGGTGGGAATCGCTTTCCAGTTTTTACTTCTTTGGCATGATTATGATGGTTGAGATGTTTCACCTCTCCAGTGACTCGCACTGACTGGTTGAGATGGAGACTGATGATTTACTGGCTGGTTAATTTATTGGACAAATTAGACGCTAAAACAGCACAAACAGATCTTTTAAAGCCCGTTGAACGGTGCTGCCATGTCGAAGCAGCATTCCATCGGTGTACAACTTTCCCGATAACTGACTCAGCGGGAGCGGATGATTATTAGAAAGTTCTGTCAGTTACAAAATCTCTTAAAGGGAAGAAACGTGTGTTTTTAAAAAAATCTATTAAAGATTTAAACCATCATTATTACTGCCGCACAAAGAGGTCATGTGCTATGTGTTGTGTTTTGTTCTTGTGTGTTTTTGTGACAAGATATCTCAAAAACCAATACATATGGATTTTGATTGACTGGTGAAAAAAAATGTGAACACTTAAAATGAGAAATTGATCAGTTTTTGGAGCGGATCTGGATCAAATTGTAGATCCCAGTCCCGTAGCCCGTTCAAGGCCATCAGCAGGATAAAGCGGTCTGAATAGCTGTCATTGAAGTTTTCAGCTTCCAGAAATCACCATGATTGTGGTTCTGGATTTTTCTGACAGCCTCAATTTAGCAGGGGTGAAGGCATTTTATGAAGGGATTTTGATTGTCCTTTGCTCACGTTCTGTATGCAATTAGCCTCCTTAGCGTTGTCTCTTGGTGCTCTCTAGCTTTGAGGAGAGGTTTGTCTTCCATTTGGCAAGATGATAATCGGCCATGTTGAATTAACAGGTCGCCCAAGATTAATTTACATTTGGTCTCCATTTACATTGCATCAGCAGATTTGAATTTGTTTGTTCTGCAGTACGTTTGTATTTTGGTAGCTTGCTTTGATTGTGGATTCGAATGCTATTGCTGAACTGCTCAGTTGCTGCAAGCAAAATAGTTTAGATTCTGAGGTATGTTAGCATGCACTTCTTATCCCTGCCCACTCAGCAGGTCAGCTGGTCCGTTGCACGAGTGACCATGTGTGAAAAATACGGGTAAAAAGTTCCTGTCATCTGCATTTGAGCTAAAGATGGCAGTGGCAGGAGGACGGAACTGCTGCTGCTGCTCGATCAGCTCACTGCCTCGGTGATTACACGTATTAATTCCGGTGTGATGTTTATATCTGTAGAGATGATTTCAAACTCGACATCAAGGGGAAATGTTGGTGGACAGCTGCCTGTTTCTCTCGACAGAATATTGCATGTTGTTGTGGTTTTTGCGTTTCATTTTTGTTGTTGTTGTATGAACAACCTTTGCATCTGTTTGTTCAGCCCAGATTGAAGTTATCCCATGTAAGATCTGTGGTGATAAGTCCTCTGGAGTCCATTATGGAGTCATCACTTGTGAGGGTTGCAAGGTGAGACAACACCATCACACGTACACTCCTACTAAACACTCATCAGACGTTTTACATATGACACGCTTAACGTATGAGCAGTGGAGGATGAGGTTGATACGACTCTCATGCCTGCTTGTTCAATATGCAGCTACAGATAGTAGCTGCACATCAAACGGACAGATAATGAAGTGATATCAATATTCTCATCAACTGTAACTCTCTGCAAGAAAGCTAAAAGTCGGACTGGAACGATCTGCTGGTGACATATTGTAAATAACTGGGTGGGTAAGAAGCAATAAACATCCTATCCTCATTTAAACTGCGTGATACTGCATGTGCATGTTAGTTATTCCAGACGACACCGATTTCTACTCGTCTGAGAGATCAATATTGGTGTAGCCTGTAAAAAACAAACAAACAAACAAACTAAATCTCATATTATTATGTTGACCATGTGTTTCATGTCTTCAGGGGTTTTTCCGACGTAGCCAGCTGCCCACCGTGTCCTATTCCTGCTCCAGGCAGAGCAACTGTCAGATCGACCGATCCAGCCGCAATCGCTGCCAACACTGCCGTCTGCAGAAGTGCTTGGCCCAGGGCATGAGCAGAGATGGTGAGACACAAAGACGAACCCAGGCTAAAGACAAAACCCAGCCACATTCACAGCATTTCATTCATCTTGAGTTTAAAATTTGTCCCCCATAGCGGTGAAGTTTGGACGGATGTCCAAGCGTCAGCGAGACTCTCTGATTGCTGAAGTGGAGAGGCACCGTCAGCAGCAGCAGCAGCAGCAGCAGCTTCAAGGAGCCGCCCAGTCTGTGTTATCTTACCCCATCAAAGTCCGTCAAGACCGCTCCCCGCAGCTGCTCCAGCCCGTGGCTTCAGTCTACTCCTTCAGCAGAGAGGCTGAGTTGCTATCCTACACGGCTGACGTTCAGCCCTACTTAGTCTGCTCCCCAAACGAGTCTCAGGTGTCAGATATGATCTACCGTAGCTCTGGTGTGTCACCCAGACCCCATGGGAGGGGAGAGAACAGTGGCCACTCTGACACTGGAGGTGAGGCACTCATGAGTTAAAACATCAAATCTTCATCCTCCTGTTCCTATTTCCCTTCAGTTAATCTTTTCTTTTCCTCATGTCAGGACTGGATGCCAGACAGCCATCCCATGAGCTGATGACCATTCAACCCTACAACCCTCTGGAGGACCCTTACAGCCCATATTCTCACTCTATGCGAACTCTCGGTGAGTTATCGGGACATCTGCTCCCCATAAGAATCTGTTAAATCATATTTATGACAGCTTATTATCCTTTCAAATGTTTTTATTGGAGTGGAGTGTGTTCGTTAGGTCACTAAGCCACATGTGACAGCTCATTATCTTTCCAGATGAGCTGTGTGCCAGCATCGTACGCTCCAACAGAGAGACCTGCCAGTACCAAGAGGAGGAGCTGCAGGCTCTCAGGTGGAAACTGTTCAGCAGGGAGGAGATCCAGGCCTACCAGAGCAAAGTACAGCAAAACAAAACAGGCTAACCTCTTGTGTCTTGTACCTTTTGCATTTGTGAGACCTCCTTCAGGCCATTCAAAGCAAAATAAACGGTTTCAGAAGACTTAAGGTTGAGGCTACCTTGCTATTGGAAGAATCAAACAGGAAACTGAGAAAACTCGTTGCATTATCCCCCACCCCCTTCTTCTTCTCCTTCTTTGACCACACAGGAAGCTTGTGCGTAAATTACATTGAATGAAAACAGCTTTTTCATGACATTCATTGCAGTTTATCTAAGTAAATAAGGGGAGCAAACTGCTTGTTGTACAAACTTAGAAGAAAGAGCTTTGGACTGAATTAAAGAGTGACATTGCGATTGATGAGATATTCAGAAGGTCAAATATTGATATAATACACATGATTATTTTGTAGAATTTCTGTTTGTGCTCCACTGGTCATAGACTCTCCATACACTCTGGGTTGATTTACCAACAAATGACTGAAAAAATGAATTCAAAGAGTATAAAACCCCTGATTAGATTTATTTGTGCTATTAGAACAATATTTTTGGGATAACTTTGTTTTTTGCAGTCTGGTTGTGTCAGTGGGGAGATTTTGGGGTAATTGAGATATATTTATTCTATTTTTTTATATGATGGTCAACGTTGCAATGCAGGGAATTGCTACCATCTACGTCAATGTGGAATGAGTAAATGAAATCCACCAACACCACTTCCCGTGACATAGGCAAGAAATCAAATATTAACGACATACAAAAGCCAGGCACTCTAAAATAGTATGGGAGTATTCCTCAAAAACATTTATTGGCCTCACCACTGTCTAATATTACCAGTTCGTTTGTCAAATTAAGCGACTCAAATTGATGTTCAGAATGCAGAAATAATCATTTACTCAGTTAATGTTTTTATAAGATTTAATATGGTTTTATAAATTGTTTCAATCATATTTTGAAATTAGAAGTTAACTTTACTGATAAAGAATTTCCCTCACAAACCTGACAGTGGCGGCACGGTGGTGCAGTGGTCAGCACTGTCACCACTGAAGGTTCCAGGTTTGAGCCCCAGCTCGAGCCCGGGATCTTTCTGTGTGAGTCTGCATGTTCTCCCTGTTCCTGTGTGGATTCTCTCTGGTACTCCAGCTTCCTCCCACAGTCCAAAGACTTCAAGAGGGGACGAGGCTGATTGATACTCTAGAAACTAAACTCTCTCTCTCTCTCTCTCTTTCTCTCTCTCCCTCTCAGTCGGTGGACGAGATGTGGCAGCACTGTGCTATCCGACTGACTGATGCCGTCCAGTATGTGGTGGAGTTTGCGAAACACATCCCAGGATTCCGTTTGCTGAGCCAGAACGACCAGATCGCTCTTCTTAAGACTGGTGAGTTTACCTCTGGTTGACGTCAGAGTCTGAGTAACCTATTGCTCCTTCACTCTTTCTGATTTTTTTTTCTTTCTCTCAGGTTCTATGGAGGTGGTTCTAGTGAGGATGAGTCGCTTCTTCAACACAGAGAACAACACTGTCTTCTTTGATGGGAAATTTGCTGGAACTGAAGTCTTTAAGTCTTTGGGTTAGTAATTTCTCTGTAAAAACCACTCACGTATATAAATACAGTGACTTATCAGATCTCTGCGGTCTTTTCTCTTGCAGCTTGCAGTGATTTGATTGCAGTGGTGTTTGATTTTGCTCATGACATGTGTGCTCTGAAGCTGACTGAGCACCAGATCGCTCTCTTCAGTGCTCTGGTGCTGATCAATGCAGGTAGGATTGCCTTTCTCTCACTGAATGAAGCATTTTCTCAGTTTTACAGAAGAAATGTGGATGGAAAGTTGAGAGGCAACATATTTCAGTTTTTACTCTTTCCTCTATAGCAAATATTGCTCTTAATTAAGTGGCTTTTAATCCATTTTATTTGCTTTGCATATGATTTATTTTCAATAACTGCAGACAGATGATTATATTTTATTCAGTGAACATGTTTTTTTTTATAGTTTATTGATTCTTTTCCAAATTTATCTTAATTGATTGAAACAGAGTTCTGTTTAATAATAAAATAATTCAGATTTTTAGCTAGAGTGTCCACCCAAATCATGATCGATAGTAGCTGATTGTGCGATAAATGTGTCAAATATTTGGCAACTTATCTCACACATTTTGTTTCATTGCGCTCTCAGTGGCTGTTAACAGGAACAATCACCTGCACTGATGCTACTGAGAAAGATTTGAGCCTTTGTGTTTGTCTCTCTGGGTAGATCGGCCATGCCTGGAGGACAGAGGCAGGGTTCAGCGAGTGCAGAGAAACGTGGAGTTAGGTCTCACACACATTCTACGGAGAGATAGCCAAGAAAGTCTGATGCACAAGGTATGTCTCAGTAAAACGCTAGATATATGTTGTTGAAAGCTCTCATTGGCTATTTAAATGCATACATATTTATTTACGGATCTGCATGAGTGTGCACACATGACCTTGTCTATGTCTGTTTCCTCTCTGCAGCTGTACCAGCGGATGGCAGTGTTGTCCTCGCTGTGCAGTCTGCACATGGAGAAGCTGCGCTGGTTCAATCAGCGTTACCCACGAACTGCTCACTGCCTGTTCCCTCCTCTCTACAAGGAGCTGTTCGCCTCAGAGGCTGAGCTGCTGCCTGGGACCATTCACTGATCTCTCTCACACACGCACGCACACACACACACACACACACACACACACACACACACACACGTATCGTCATCATTTCCTATATCTATTTTTCTATAGATGGAAATTAATGAGAAAACCATCATTCATTAATCATACATGACTGCAGAGCTTTTTTTTGGTAGATTACATCAATCTTAAATTTGGATTCTGATAGCTTAAAACTATTTTATATTATTCTTATTTCATTGGAGTCCATGTTGGGTGCAGGCTTCGTTATCTCTCAGGTTGCACTAACTCAGTTCTCTCCAGTTACCGCTGCTGTTTATCTCCATGTATTCAGACATATGGGAGCATGTATAGAGTTTGTTCCTTTGTGAATTCCAGCAGCTATGATCAGCTTAGATTTGCCAAAGTTAAAATGGACTCCACTATTGACCAATATCTGTTTTGCTGTTTTATTGCTATTTTATTATATTGTTCCAGTAATGTCAGGTATTTTAGAGCAGAGGTTGTCCAGCTTTTTTTATGTTCTGGCTCCCCAAGGTGGCTCCCAATAAGCCGGGGACCCCCATTTCAATAGGGACCCTCATAACTGGAAATGTTTTGTTTGGTGTGTTTTACAAACACTTTAAACACAAAAAAATCTGATCCAGAATCACTGATCTGACCTTCAAATTTATCCATAATTAGAAAAGCGTCTGCATTTTTTTTAAAAATCCCTTTTCCTCCTTTAGGAACTCATATTTTTCATTCTTATGTGTCAGATTTCTTGTGTCCAATTGCTGAAAGTTTCTTTTTTTTTTTAAATCTCAAGGACATTAGACTATTCCTCCTTTGGCTGTGGACCCAGGGAGATCCTCAAGGACCCTGCTTTGAGAACCTCTGTTTATCAGTGAGTGTGCTACTGCAAGTAGGACACACTTATTTCCTGTAATCAGCAAACCAAAAGACAGAATTTGTCAAATGACTGACAGATTAATTTTACAGATACCTCTAAAATAATCATGCGTGTAAAAAAAGGCCTCAGTGTATTTAAGCAATAAAAGATGTGTGGCATTAAAACATAAAACATTCAGCTCAAAAATGTAGAACTACAGAAATCTCTTCAGCTGTGTGCAAATGGTTCCTTTTTTTTCTCTCTGACTGTTTTGGCTACTTATTGTTCGTTTTTATCTGCATATCTTTGAATAAAGTCACAATTAAAGAACGTGAGGAGAAGTTTCAGCATTTAAGTACTGTGTGTCTCGATGTAGTCCACTCAGTTCAACTGACATTATAAACGAAAATAATTCTGTGTGAATAAAATGCTGAAGCTGTAGAACCAAGGCCATGTGTTCACTTTATTTAACAATTTTCATAAATGTGCTTCATGTAGAGGGGGGCGGCATGGCTCAGAGGAATCGTGGCCATCTAGTAACCGAAGGGTCGCTGGTTTGATCCTCACTTCCCCTGGTGATCATGTTGAAGTGTCCTTTAGCAAGATGCTGAGCCCCTTTTTGCTCCTGATGGCCCTGCGATTGACTGGCGACCTGTCCAGGGTGAACCGCGCCTCTTGCCCAATGTCAGAAGCCCCCCCCCCCATGACCCTCAAAGGAGAAGCGGTATAGAAAATGGATGTTAAAGAAGGATAAAAAATGTAGATTTTAAAGTCTGATACAGAAAAAGAAGAGTACATTTTATTCCATTTGAACTCAACAGATAGAAGAACACGGTATTCACAGAAACTGCTGGAGGAAAAAGTTTGATTTATTACTCTCAGTAGCAGAAGAAAGCAAGAAGAAAATCCAGACGCTGATTATTTTGTAGCTGCAAAATTAAACAAGAAGGAAACATTAGTCACAGTGAGGGACTTGCAGCGGTCAGTTTGTCATCACGTTGTCATAAACAAAAATGTTGCAAATCCTGTTGAGAAAGAGAAACGTTCTGAAAAAGACAAGACTGTGAGTCACTTGCATGTGGTTAAGACGGCCTGACTCTCTGACAAAAAGCCTGACCTGCAGTTTTAGAATGGCTTCTTTCTCAACAACTCAGGGTGATTAATGCCTTTACATCACTGCTGTACTGTCAGATCTCTTCCTCTTCTGCAGTTTCATTTGTTTGACATCAAGGCATCTCTGCACATGTTCTGCCACATTTTTCCCAGACATTCAGTCACATAAATCAGGAGAATCTTCACTGGTTAATGCCCAACTGAGAGCAAACTGCTGAAACTTGTTAAACATCAGTAAACAGCCGCACAGGAAGTCCTCCTTCTGTCCTGATTAGAGTCTTTACATGGTGAGAGGGATCAAGTTGAGGTCACAGTCGGTCTCTCAGACTGGAATCTCTAAAGTAAACGTGAGATAAGAAGGAATTCAAGGCCTTTAATAACAAAAATTGTGTGACATTTCTGTTTATAGTATATATACATAGGTGTAGTATATATATATATATATATATATATATATATATATATTTATTTTTTTTTTTAAATATTATTACAATTATGATCTCTGATTATTTTATTGAGTTTTTTTTTTTAAAAAAACGTTGCCAACCAGCCTCACAAAGTGAAGTAAATCGCGTCTATACATGTGTTGAGCTTCAGCGGAGATTTGTTATCTCGACTCACCTCACCGTTCTCAGACATCTTGTGCTCATGAGTCATGTAGATGGACTTCTTCCCTCTCTCCTGTCCTCGCTCTGCCTCATAAAACACGGTTGCAAAGTTTCGCTCACTGACAGAAGCAGCACCACAGCCTCTGTTGGACCAATTACCGGGCCTGTCTGTGCGCTGCCCCGCTTCCAGGCTCTTCCTGGGCGGCCTCCTCCTACTCTTCCTCCTCCTCCTCCTCTGCTCCCTCTCTCCTCTCTCTGCCAGGTCACTCAGCTGCAGGACAGACGGTACAACACAGACACGATCCGGTCTGCCATGGGCTCGTCTTGGGCTTTAGTCTGCGCCACCGCGTTTCTCTGGATTCTACTGAGTTCAGCAGACAAGGGTTGGTATTTGTATTTTTGTCATGTTGTTCATTGTTGTGTTTGCTTTTTTGGCTGATGTCCGGGCTCCATTTTTGTTTCTCCACTCTGGACAGCCCAGGACTGTTTCCCATTAGACTTCAAAGCACTTTTAACAGCGTGTCTGCTCTGATCATGGTTGTTATCATTAGTGCAGTGTAATGGAATTACAGTGACCTGTTCCAGGTACTTCAACAGCAACCTCTATTTGCATGTTATTTCATTTCGGATTAGTTTAGATTCATTTACAGATTCAGATACAGCAGACAGCATGTTCTCAGATAGTATGAATAATATTGTAATATTGAATAGTTTTCATGTTTTTCCCGCGACTATAGGATCAGATCCTCCACCACAGGCTGTTTCTCAGTTTTTTTGTACATAAACAGAAGTGTTGCATAATTCTCTCTCTCTCTCTCTCTCTCTCTCTCTCTCTCTCTCTGTCTTTCTGTCTGTCTCTCTCTCTCTCTCTCTCTCCCTCTCTGTATAACTTTCTAGATGAGCACATCCTTGAGCAGCGCGAGGTCACCTTTGACCTTGACACAATCATGCAAGGTGTGTTTTGTGTGAGTGTATTCACATGCAAGTGCAGTATCTTGACCAAGGGAAGACGCATGAGATTCTGGCACGCTACCTTCAGGCTATTTTGGGGTTTAAGGTTATGCTTGCACCTCTAATGGGAAAGGTCGAGACTATGAGCGTCTGAAGAGAAGCAGTAAACACAAAACTTCTTCGATCTTTATGAACTTTAAAAGACTTTTTTTTGTTGTTCATATATGTTTCCCCAGTTTATTCAACTCCATATTTGTCTTACAGAGATGCAACAGCCAGATTCCTTTATGGGGCAGAAAGAGGCAGACTTGACCGATTTATTTGATATGAGTGGTAATCTTTTCTTTTGTTAGCATTCAGCATTCAGCACTGCTCAGATTAGCTGCCAGTTTATTATTCTGATCTTGCTCTTTTCATAGAGTTCTCCGTGATGCAGGTCGATACCCTGAAAGAGAGAGGTAAGCATCTATCTCTCCATCTATCCATCCATCCATCCATCTATCCATCTATCTATGAAGAAAACATTTAAAAAGTATTATTTCATGATACAGCCTTCATTTTTTTCAGGGAGTTCCAGACCAGGAGTCTTGACACCCAGAGGACGTGTGTGTCTATTTTCTTTAATGTTATTAAGTGTTCAGCATTTATATCGAAATGTCAGGTAACAGTATTATTTCTGTTCATCCCACAAAGGTCGTCCAAGCTTTGGGCCTCGCTCTTCCCCTCCAATACTGGACTATCCTGTTCAATTCCCTCTTGCCCGGCCAACCCCTGACAATCTCCAAGCCATCTGTCTCCATGGGGACCAACGTCCTCTCTACCCAGACTCTTACTTTCCTGACTCTGGCTTTGGGCAGCTGAAGCGAAGGGCCAGTGCTGTCAACAAGGCAGAGTCCTGGTTTAGGTCATGCTGCAAAGGGAACCAGACATGGGGGGAGGAAGTGATGCTCTGTTGTGCCACACAGGCGGTGAGTTTTTGCAAATTCAGCAATTTTTTTTCCTTGCTCAAATACAATGTTTTTTTGGTTGTTGTTTTTTTTTTTATTCTAGCATTTAAATGTCTCAGAAGCTATATCTCACGTCCAAAAAGAAAGGAAACATGAAAAAAACAATCTTTTATAGGATCCAGGAATCCCACCCATTTTCAGTCTGAATACAAAAATATGGATTTGACCTACAGTCCTACTAAATGAGGATATAAAAAATCCTTTGTTGGTAGATTTCATGTTCATTTTAATATAATTCCTGGTTACATTGTGCCATGAACCCTCTTTTTCTTTGCATGTCTTTGTTTTACTGTAGATAGAAAAGACCACGATACGTTCTTCACACTGTAGAAATGGTGCCATATTTCTGACAGTAGTTGAAGGCCTCCAGGCAGCTTCCTGTGGATAAGCCCATTGTACGCCGCTAAGTCAGACATAACAGACAGGCCTTGACATGATCTACAGTGAAGCGTCTGAGAGCGAGGAACACAGGAAGTGCACTTGGAGAGTGCAGACCTTCGCCGAGCTCCATGTTACATTTCCTCAGTGACAAGAGTCACTAGTATTTTCATGATGGTTAACATTCCATGATTAATGAGAGAAACGTCTCCTTACACAGGGTAGACTGGTCCCATACATCAGACATGAGGAAACCATTTGGCCTCATTCATGAAATAAACAAATTTGCTCACGCAGTAGGATTTTTAAAAGCTTTAGATGTATGAGACAGGAAGCAAGGCCTGATGGCTATTTGTAACTCCTGACATATACTCTGTCCTTCCTCTGATTGGCAGCCTGGTTTGCAAAGACTCAGTCACAGGATGTACAAAGTTAGTTTTCATAACAGAAATGCCAGTCGGAGACATCAGGGAGGGAGTCTAAACAGCTGAGCTGAATCAACTGTTGGTCAACTACACGTAGAAGTTACCGTGGTGATACGAACTGCTTAGTTTAAAATGAGAGAAATTAAATCTTGCGACTATGGCCTCGATTCTTATATCTCGTTTTTGTTTGTGGTAACCAAATGTGGATAATTAAGAATGTTTGAAATTTGCTTTTGTAGTTTTTCTTGAAAATCCTGGCTTAACATTGGAGTCTAGAGGGCATTTGGAGGTTTATCAGTCACTTAGAGGGTTCCATCCATCCATTTTCTTCCGCTTATTCCTGTTAAGGGTCGCGGGGGGGGGGGGGGCTGGAGTCTATCCCAGTGGCTTTCGGGTGAGAGGCGGGGTTCACCCTGGCCAGGTCACCAGTCCATCACAGGGCCAACACATAGAGACAGACAACTATTCACACTCACAGTCACACCTACAGTCAATTTAGAGTATCAATCAGCCTCGTCCCCTCTTGATGACTTTGGACTGTGGGAGGAAGCTGGAGTACCAGAGAGAACCCACACAGGAACAGGGAGAACATGGAGACTCACACAGAAAGATCCTTGAACCCGGAACCTTCTTGCTGTGAGGTGACAGTGCTCACCACTGCACCACTGTGCCACCCACTTAGAGGGTTGTAAAGCACAAAATATTTGACTCTCAAGGCTCTTCTTGCCAAAGAACGTGTCTAGATTCTGGCAAAAGAAAAGTGTGTAGAATGAAAATTGTAGCCATGATGAGGACAGAGTTAAAAAGCCTTCTTTCAGATAAATTTAACACCTTCTCCTCGCCCACTCTAGAATTTTTCTTTGGTCCATTCTCCACCTTTCTACCACATTTCATTAAAATCCTCCAGGTTTACTTTGGAGTCCCTTCAGTTAACCTTTGACCTCAGGTACACACAATTATGCCTGTATTAAAGAATTAATTCATACACCCTGACTGTCGGTGTTGTTTTGCTTTGTTTATCTCAGTGGGAGCTGTCGGTGGAGTCTTTCTGTGTGGAGGATTCATCGGTAAAGGATCGTCTTTATCACTGCTGCAGACTAACCGGCAGCACGAGGCAAAACTGCTTCAATGATGATGCTCCAAACCCAGGCTACAACCCGATGGAGGAGCTGCCGGTGCCTCCGCTTCCCTCTACAGACATCTTCAACTTTGACCCCAACACTTGCAGGAGGTACGCAGAGAAAACAAGTGCTCCTTCATTATCATCACCAGTGGCACTGTGGGAGTTTTTAAACAGCGATTTTAGATGATGGTGACCTATTTTTGTTGACTAACAAGCACAGACCAGCAGCAGTACCTTTTAAGGCGATAGAAAAGATTTGGAGTTCTCAAGAGAAAAGTGTGCATTTTTGGTGGATGTTTGTTTTTGGGCGGATGTCTTACCACCACCATAAAGCAACAGGAAATGATAGGTTCTGTTACTCTTTGACACACTTCTCAGTGGGTCAACCAAACACTTCAATAACTCACTGTTAGGTTGCTGTGTCGACTGTGAGTTTTTGCCAGGCGGTGTTACCATGGCACCGGTGGCCATTTCTGATTTTTCACCATAAAACACAAAACTGTCGTAACTGGAGGTCGTGTTGTCAGATCTTTTGCAAGATTCTCATGTGATTAAACTCCCAGTTTGAATGTAAGCCGTAGTCACAGTACCAAGGTTCTTGTTTGGTCTGACCTCATGGCTCTTACTTCACAGTTCAGAGGTGACGCCGCACAGTGTCAGAGGACACAGCGAGGAAACTTCCAAGCGGACTGACATCAAATTTCCTCTTGGACGACCCACTGTAGAAAACATCGAATCACTGTGTCAGGACCAGAACCTTCGCCCCCTCTATTTTATCAAGTGTTTGCCAACTACAGGCTATGAAATGTTGGCTCGTCAGGCAAAGACTGTTAATCGCATGGAAAAGAAATTCAAACAGTGCTGCAAAAAGAAGCAGGGTGTCCTCAACTGTGCTGAACAAAAGGTATTGCAAGAAAGCTCCAAAATGTAATATGTTGCTGTATTTTTAATGATGTTATATGCCTCTTGCTTTATGTGCTTTGTGTGTGTGTGTGTGTTGTAGTGGCGTGCTGAGCTGAACAAGTTTTGCTCCAATAGGAAAAGTGGAAAGGTTGATTTTGAATGTTGTTGGAGGGTTGATGATCGATCCGACTGCTTCCAAAAAATGTCTCCTGACCCATATTACAACATGACCTCAGCCCCTGAAGAGCCCTCACTTAGAGGAATCTGTGACACTCACAAGATCATCAAGAAAAAGTAAGAAAACATCCTTCATTTGACTTTGAATTTGGATTCTTCTGTTGTTGACCTCCTCCTTCTGATCTTTCTTTACATTCCTGTGCGTCTGCTGTTTCCTTAAGTGCCTCTTGTCATTTTTCTGTTCAGCTTCCTAGTAGTATTTATTACATGTCCTCTACATTAATTAAACACATGAACACGATCTGTTTGAGCAATGTAAAGGTGAAACTTCCCTTCTGGCTGTTAGATTCCCTGTGGGTTTCAAAATCAAGGGCATTGTGAAGAAATGCTGCCCCCTGTCTTCACAAGACCAGAACATTTGTTTTGATCAGAGGGTGAGTTAAAATGAATTAAAACGGATATTCAAGTTGTAGATTCAAGTTGTCGATTACATATTTCTACAAGATAGTTTAGAATACTAACTGGGAAGACTTTTAAATGGGATATTAATCTTTTATTTTGTCTGACCTGTTTCTCCACATGGATTCAGCTTCAGGATACATTGGATGAGATGTGTAAATTTGAGAATATCCTGCCCCCAGCTGTCCTCAGCTGTTGCAAGATGACTCCTAAAGGGTCTCCACAGTGCCTCTCTAACATTCTCTTGGATGCCATCTCCAAAGCGACCGTTTCCCTTCGCCAGAAGAAAAGGTGCCCTCTTTCCTCCATTCCCCAAGGCCTTTAGTTACTGACCTTGCTGGCTCTGGGTCATTCACAGAAATGTTAACAGAGCACTCTAAGAGAGAAATTCTACAACTAATGTGGACCAAACTAGGGCTTCATATTCTGCCAGTGTTATTTTAATCTTTTCATCAGCGATCACAAGAGAGGCATTGCTATCACAAGAGTTTGTTTATACAGAAACAAATATATTTTTTATCTTATTGATGCTTTTCTTGTAAACCAGGCTGGTGTCTGAGTCACTGTACCACTATTTTTACAGGCTGCTCCTTACACATTTGATTATAAATACATTATCCTGATTCCTTCAGAGGCTTCCCTTTCCCTTTGTCAACGTCATACCTACAACAGTTCTAATAAAAATACTTTTTAAATTCACCTTTCAGGGTTTTATTTTTTGGTGTGTGTGTGTGTGTGTGAATTTGTTACAGTATGTTAACATTGTATGTGAAAAATCATTATGATGAGATTTTTTTAGATTAATGTAAGTGTGATATCCACATGTATAACAAAGGTATCTTATAAATGGAACTCCTTACATATATGTCAGCTTTTAACAGAGGTCAAAATATCACCAGGATAGATGAAATTGTACAGAAAATAGATTTGTCACAGCTTTAACAAGCTGTGGTTTTGCCTGTGTTTTAATATGTGAGCATTCTTTGTACACATATACAAACACGTCTTTTATGTATATGACATTTTGTGTGAACTTTGTGTGATTAAAGGTGATTTTTTAAAGTTCAATGTGCCCTATCACTTAATTTTTGCTTGCATTGCCCTGTTCCAACACATATTTTAGGCTGTCACGTACTTAAGGTGCAACTTGAGAGTTATTTATCTGGCACAACCGTCACAGCGTCAAACGCGAAACCACATCAGTCCACTGGGAGGCGCTGTGGTGCTGGCTCTGCGGCAAGAGCACTGACCAGAATGAAGAACTGTCGGCGCTGGCTTGTGCCTCTGATGTTAACAGTCAAATCGTAATGGCGACTGCTGGAACAGCAGACCCGGGATCAATAGCCCCGTCAGGTATCTAGCAGACCAGTTTTAATCCTTTATTTTCTGAAAAATTACATTCAACTAAATGTCCGTAACATTTTTTGGTGATGAGATAATTGGGAAATGTGCCTGTATCTTGATGATGTCCCGGTTAGCTAGTTAGCTCGCTAGCACCGAGGTTTCAGCCTAACAAATGAACCAAGCAGTGTTAGCTTGTCGAGTTAGCTGCCTAGTTCTAAACAATACTTAGCACAATTATTAACATCGTTTAACTTAAATAAATCAAATTGTTTATAGCTTCTCTTGTATTGGGGGTCATATGATGTATAAAAACGCTTTGAACCACATTGGCTTAAGCTGTGTGATGTGTCTAGCCGGTAAAATAAAAGTCGTTAACGGTGTATGACTAATGTCCATTTAGATTTACATCGAAAGTTAAGCGATTCCATTTTAAGAAGTACATTTATGGATTATGCTTTGTAAATAAACGGGACGTATTTCGTGCTTGCGGTTTTCTAATTGGTCCTGTTTATCCATGGGAAGTAACGGTAGCTATATCGTTCGTCTTCATTTCTACAAGCTCTCCTTCCGTCTGCTTCGTGTATGCTTATGGTTACCTTGGTGTCTTCAGCATTATCCCGCTGTACAAATGCAGTAGTTGAGAATTACAGAACATCAAGGCAAACATTGATGTAACTCTCTTGTCACATTTTCACCTGTGACAGACACATGCTGTGCTTATTTAACTGATGAACAGGCTTTTACTTTATCACCCGGCTGTCTCTTTTCAGCTGATAAGAGGTTGCTTTACTCGTTCTGTTTTCAGTTGCAACACACAAACACACACACTCACACACAAACACAGATGGAGGACACAGTGGACTGGTGAAAGGCTTTCATAGTTTTCATATTTTCTTATAATAACAGAATTGGGGAAACAATGGCGTGTGGCTCATCCCATGTAGCGTTGTGGTACTTGTTAGCTTTCCAGTGAGCAGAGGCGTTCCTTTTCTCTGGGTAACCACCCTGTCTGAATCAGTGAATAAAAATAGTGGCTTTAAAGCACTCTTGTGGCTCCCACATGGCTGAGAGCCTGTTACCATACAAATTCAGGATACAGGGAACAGTCAAACACTCACAGACACTTGAGTGACAGTAACAGAATGTTTCCACACTAGTCCTTATTTGATTTGTTTTCTAATTGGGCCAGGCACATTTATATTTAGTGACTTTTCCGAGGCGGTAAATGACGTGAAGATGGCCCATATTGACATGTATTGGCTGCAGGCTAGGCAACACTGCCAGGGAGTTGTTTAGTGTACAGAGAGGAACAGATGGTTTGCATAGCGTCTGCTCCTGTCACTGCAGAGTCATTGTGAAGTAATTAGGTTACTCTAATTTCTACCCCGAATCTGCTGTACTGTGTGTGTCATTATACAGCTATTCACTGATGCTGAAAATTGCAATTAATAGTTTGATTTGTTTTTGACCAAATTCTGTTTTGGAGTAATCAGCAGGGAATATTTTCTTGAACCCATTCACAGCCATGCATGGAGGTAGTTGGTGTTGCTTGTGGGTCAAGCTTTTTAGGGCTGACCCTGTCCTGCTTTACAGATATTAGGACTCAGTTCTGGAGGAGAGCTTTTCAGCGAGGTACTCGCATGGATTTGTGTGTGTGAACAGTACCTGCATGATTAGAGATGTTATCGTGTGTTGTTTTCCGTAATAAAAGAGATTGCTGGCAGATTGATGCATTGTGGTTTCATAGTCGGTTACAGCATGTCCCTGCTAATCAAGAAGAGATATGCATGGCATTTGGTGAATCCGCTAAAATAATACTCCGCTCTCTCTCCCCTCTCGCTTGAAGTGTCCACTCTGTTGGAGGTTAATGCTTTATTTTCCGGCACAGGATTGTAACTGCAGGTGTATCATCGTCCCAGCATCCTTTTGAATATTGACCTGTAACACAGCAGTATTGAGGTAGTTGTTGCCATTGGTTACAGGCTAGAGGTGCGCATCGAGTGTGGGCGAGAAAGTAGGTTTTTAGCAGCAAGTTTATGTAAGGACATCATGTTGAATCTGTCTTAAACTTGAGTTGTGTGGCTTTCTGTCAAAACTGTCATGTGTTCATGCTTACACAGGCATGTGGACCCATTTTAAATGAAGTCAGTAATTATTTTCATTTGCTCTTTTGATGGCACAAACCTTCTCTATGTGTCAATTTATGAGAGACTGTTAACTGTGCCAGTCAGAGTTTGGTATTGTCATATTTGCATTTTGTAATTAAGAATATTAATAACAGTCTAAGCAAACTTCCTGTGAGACACAAAGTAGGCTGTTACAGAAAGTACCAGAATTTGTTCTGTTAAAAGGAGGTGGGGATTGTAGAAACATCCTCAGAGACCAGACTAATCTGGAGCAGCCAGCTCAGGGGAGTAGTATTTCCAGTTCATACAGAGTTGTTGGTAGCAGGAGTTTGTAACCGTGGCCACATTTAGGTCTGGACTCATTATTACCCTCATAGTCATCAGCCAGTACTGGAAATAGCCATGCCAATTAATCAGTAGTGGGTTTCTCTAGCAGTCATTAACAAATTATTCCATGTTAAATGCTGCCAAATTAAAAAAAGGAAAAAAAAGTTTCAAGCATCAGGTTTCCTCAGGTTATACAGCTTGTGTGGCTTTCTTGATTAAAAGGCGCAACAGCAGGAGAAATGGAAGCTTTTCCTTCCTCCATCTTGTTGTATGTGCCAATTCAACTTGTTTTTCTGTCTTTAGGGACCAGTGGCATCATAAAAGTGGCCCCCCAAGAGGTAAGTAGTTGAACAATTTCCTCCAAAATTGACAACACCTTCTGTATGATAGCCCCAAGTAAATTGGAGTTAGTAGATTTGTTTTAGATTGTGTGGAAATTCATCTGAACAAATTACATGCCAGTTAAAATTCATTCTAGTCTGACATTTTGAAATATGCCAGCATGAGTGCCAACTCCAGCAAACTGTTTTCGTCATGGCAGCTTATATTTGTTGCACCTCATACGCTCAGGTGATCTGATCACTTGAGTCACACCTGGCAATGGAAAGTGTCTCAGAGTGCATCTCCTTTGATCACTCGTGATCAGATCACAATTCATTGTGTTCCATACGTACATCGATAATGTGGCAACAAAAGCCTCAACCAATGGATTTCTGTATTTTTGGAGCTTCACATCTCTCTCTCAACAACTCTCTGAAGTTTTACCCTTTATTCAAGAAAAAAAATTCAAAATGTAAGACTGAATGTGCATGTGCAGTCAGCAACTGTAGGACAACAGTGCATTCGAGTGCACCTCGTATGCTCAGAAATCTATACTGAAATAGCAATGATATAGCAGTTGTTGGAAAGTTATTATTTTTATTTTCCTACATTCAAACGCATGAATTCTAAATTCTACTTGAGGAAAAACCATCTTGTCAGGATCATCTTTACCAACTTTTACCCACATCTTGACCTGTGCAGCAAAACTTGTTTGTCTTGGAAACATGTAGCGAGGGAGTGATAAGAGATGCAGGAAAAATGTGGTCGTCCTTTGTGAATCACAGTCATCATCTGATGAAAAGTAGGCGAGATACAACCTTTGTTCCTACTCACTTTACACAACTTTACTTTCAGAAATCACCTGAAATGACATTCCATTTGTGCATTGAGGTGATGCTAGAATTCCACTGTGGTTTAGAGCTCATAAACCAGGCAGCCATTACCAAGCTATACCATAACTGGACTATTCACCAAATACAGGACATTTGGTTGAAGTTCCTTTCCTTGTAAAGCACAATATTTTAAAAGGATAAAAAAGAATAAGTTATTGATGACACCTTGAAAATAAATAGATTTCTTCTTCTGCTACACAAGTAGACCCTCCCTGTGTGTTCAGCTGCTTTGTCAGCCAAGTTAAACAACGTGTGAACACATGACAAGGTTGTCAGGTCAAGATGTTTACTCATCTCATGTCGCCTCTCTTCCCGTCTCCTCAGATGCCTGGCTCTTCAGGCACGACTCAGAGTATGAAGAAGACCATTGGACACCGGGGTGTTGAGACCACCACTGGAGAGACCACCTATAAAAAGGTTAGAGCATGGTGGGAGTCAGTGACACCAACAACACTGAGCAGCAGGAGTGAAAAGGGGCAGATGTGTAGGCCTGCATGTTTGGTGTTCTAAATATAGGAACTCTACTCGGTACACACCTAAGAATAGTGAAAGGCAAAAAGCCACACCAGTAAAATGTGGTTTGTTTCAGAGTTTATTGTCCTTTTCTCTCAATCTTCTGTAGACCACATCATCTGCACTAAAGGGTGCAATCCAGTTGGGCATCACACACACAGTTGGCAGCTTGAGCCAAAAGGCAGAAAGGGATGTTCTCATGCAGGACTTTGTGGTGGTTGAAAGCATCTTCTTCCCCAGGTTGGTCACTGCACTGCAGAGTAAAAACACACTGGCTCAGCGGCTGTCTGTTTTTTGACTTGATGTGCTATCTGACTGAGCCTCTGGCTCTGTTTCTCTCTCTCTCCCTCCCTCCTGTTTTTCAGTGAGGGCAGTAACCTGACTCCGGCTCATCACTACAGCGACTTTCGTTTTAAGACCTACGCTCCCATCGCCTTTCGTTACTTCAGAGAGTTGTTTGGCATTCGGCCAGATGACTACCTGGTTAGTGCTTGAAGCAAATACACACTGCCATGTTTATGTGCTTGCTGCTGTTGGAGCAGCTGTCTCCATACTTTTCAGTGAAACAGGTAGATTTATTCGTCATCTTTTTCAGAGTGTAGTCCAGTTTTGAGGAAGGTAGGGTTTTGACATTAACACAAAAAAAAATCAAACTATCAAAAAAAAAAAAGAAGAAGCAAATGTAAAAAAGGTACCCCACATTTGCTGGGTACAACATCACCTGTGTAGACATTATAATAAAAGTTTCCCTCTCAACATAATGGCACCAAATCACTGCAATAATCATACTGAAAAACATGTTGCTATTGGGAGTCAAACTTGTTGCTATTGGGAGTTTTCATCAGAAGTGTGTGTGTGTGTGTGTGTGTGTGTGTGTCTGTTAGGTGTTGCCCCACTGAGCTCAGCAATATCATGACCTGTATCCAGGCATGTTGCTGATGAGCAAACTCAACAGACTACAGAAAGCGGAAATGGGAAAGGGAACTGATTCCTCCGATTCTTACTACAAACACACTAAATTTGGGAGATGTTTGCTGTTCGAACTGTGTCAGCTCATTGATGGTCCTCAAAATAAAATCAAAACAAACTATGAGCCGATGCTGGAAGTTGATCACCTGCTACCGGATCACTCACATCTGTTGGTCTTGTCCCATTTCTCAGTGTGTCTGGGCCGAAGTCCAGTCAGTCACTAAGAATATATCAGAACTTGATATCAAATTTGTGCCGACATAGTAAACATATCCAAGGAATTAGATTGCAGAGTCAAATGTTAACTAAAAAAAAATCTCATGGTTGCAAGGCAATTACTGGATTTATATAGTACCTCCCACCCAGTACCAGTGGGTCAGTATTATAAACAACATCAGTGTGTGCACATAACACATGACTTTGAGTTTAATATTACTGGAAGAAAATGGTTGAATGGTATTAACAGCTGATTTGAAAGTGAAACTAATGTAAATGTGCTTGTGCACTGTTCTGTGATCTCATTTTATCTGTGTTCTCTGTAAAGAAACAATGTTTGGGTCAGTCACTCATACAGACTCTTCTTTCTTCAAGTATTCTCTGTGTAATGAGCCATTAATCGAGTTGTCCAACCCCGGTGCCAGCGGATCCCTCTTCTATGTCTCCAGTGATGACGAGTTCATCATCAAGACTGTTCAACACAAAGAGGCTGAGTTTCTCCAGAAACTGCTTCCCGGATACTTCATGGTGAGCTGACAGTTACAAAGCGCGCGCGCGCGTGTGTGTGTGTGTGTGTGTGTGTGTGTGTGTGTGTGTGTGTGTGTGTGTGTGTGTGTGTGTGTCTTCTAAGGGATCATCACTGTGTTAAAACCTATAATTACCATCAGAGCAGGGGGCTTAAACGATGGCGCTCCAGTTTTGTCTTAACATGTTTGTTTCCTTCTCCTCCTTCTTTCTAGAATATAAACCAAAACAAGCGCACCCTCCTACCCAAGTTCTATGGACTGTATTGCGTTCAGGCAGGCGGCAAGAATATCCGTATTGTAGTGATGAACAATTTACTGCCCCGGATCATCCCCATGCACCTCAAATATGACCTAAAAGGCTCCACCTATAAGAGACGAGCATCACCCAAGGAGAGAGAAAAGGCCGTCCCCACATTCAAAGATCTAGACTTCATCCAGGACCTGCCTGATGGCCTGCTGTTGGAAGCTGACAACTACAATGCCCTGTGCAAGACTATACAGAGGGACTGCTTGGTGAGTCAGTGACATACTTGTCATTGCATGAATATTTAATTCAAGGATTTTACACTGAAGCCCTTAGGCCCATCTGGAAGTGGCCCAGATAGTCCACCATCATAGCATGTTTCACTTATTCCATCACACGAGACGCTTGGTGAAAGTTTTGAAGATGCATCCATGGCTTGTGGTTCAGTATTGAGCGTCAGCATTCTTGGCACTGGAATGATCATCAGCTTGCGTCTTTGGTTGAAGAGATGACTCAAACTTGCGTGACACTGCAAACTAATACTTTGTTTACTTGGATGAGTGTTACCTTTCCAAACGATGGAAGTGGCTGAAGGCGTTCATCATTGCCTGCTGAAACAGGATGTCTTAAGCAACTGCTGCTGCACGTTTATTCACATATATCTTGTTTTCTCTTCATTCTTCTTCTGCCTCAAAATGACTTTCCCACCTCAGTCCTTTTGTTACATTGTAACACAAAAACTGGTGTGACCGCCTACAACAAAAGATCCACAAAGCGGTCACACCAGTTTTTGCGTTACAGAGCAGGATCATACACACCTGTTAGGGGCTTTAAACCAGTCTCACGTAAACAAAAGGACTGAGGTGGGAAAGTCATTTTGAGGCAGAAGAAGAATGAACAGAAAACAAGATGTATGTGAATAAACGTGCAGCAGTAGTTGCTTAAGACGCCCTGTTTCAGCAGGCAATGATGAACACCTTCAGCCACTTCCATCGTCTGGAAAGGTAACACTGCTTCACTGCAACAATGCTTCGTGTGTGGTACCTTCATACCATCCTACTAATAATCGTAGTCTCTCTGCTGTCCACCTCTAACTGTCAGGCTTTTCAGTGGACTTGACTTCAACCGCTGCCTTAAGTACAAAAAGGCCTTTGCTAGCCGCAGGGAAAGTAGGCACCACTTAAATGGCTTCAACCTTTTCTCTGTATTTATTTAAGGTGTTTCGTTAGTTTGAAAAACTTAAAGAAAACTAAGTCGCCATCAATCAGGAAAAATCAACTTTGTTGTTTGTTAAATGTATTAAGGTATTAAACAAGAAACTTCACTTAAACAAACTTCACACATCACATAAAATTAAGTAAACTTGGAAATTCAATAATTCTTAGTACATCAGCAACATTAGGTTGTGTAACATTGGCATATTTGTAGCATTGACATGATGTTAGCATTAGCAATGATAGCATCTATGTTGTTAGGATTAGCAATAATCACTGTAACTAAAGGATCAACTATCCCCACAGCAGCCAACAAGTTTAAGCTGCTCTCCGTCTAGATTGCTTCCATGTCACTGTCAGAGGATGGCAATTCAGATTTAGCTTGCACCAGCTCACACACAGCAGTGTCTGGATTCTTTCCCTTGCACTCCATTTCCTCTTCTTTAGGGATCCACTTCCTTCATTTGCCACAATAAAAGCCACTGTTGTTGTTGGCTCTGACAGCACACAGACCATTAAAAATAAAGAGAAATCACACCAATAAAAAATGGGCTCTGGCTGCTCCATCTGATGATAAATCTCAAACATTATATTTGCATGTGTAGCTCTTACAGAGTTTTAAGATCATGGATTACAGTCTGTTGATGGGCATTCACAACATGGACCAGGCCAGTCGAGAGCGGGACCGTGCTGGAGGCTATTCAGGTGACAGTGGGGGGTCGGAGGGAGCAGTGACCCCAGATCAGCGCCGGCCGCAAGCCCAGAAAAGTCTGTACTGCACAGCCATGGAGTCCATCCAGGGGGAAGCTCGAGGACAGGGAGCGTTGGATTCAGAAGACCAGTGAGTGACATTGTGGTATGGCTTGTGTGTGTTTGTCCCATAATGTGTGACTGAATGACAATTGAATCATCTCTTGTGTCCGTCTGTGGTTTGTCATTCCAGCATGGGCGGTATTCCAGGACGAAATGCTAAAGGAGAGAGATTACTGATCTACATTGGTATAATTGATATTCTGCAGTCCTACAGGTGGGTGCCATGCAAGTTTCCCACCTACTTTACCTATTTATATTCTGTAACTTTTCAGTATGTCATTTTATTATGTCTTATTGTTCTAGATTTATTAAGAAGTTGGAACACTCATGGAAGGCACTGGTCCATGATGGGGTAAGAGTTTATACACAGATGAAGGCAATGAAACTGAGTGGCTCTGAATTGTGTTAATATGAAACTCTGATCTTGTTGCTGTTACTCTTATATTTTAGGACACAGTTTCAGTTCACAGACCCGGCTTCTATGCAGAGCGCTTCCAGCAGTTCATGTGCAGCACAGTGTTCAGGAAAATTCCATGTAAGTGTGCATGTGTTTAAGTTACGGACCAGAAAATAATATTGTGATGCTCTGGTAGCACAAGATTTATTTTTTTAACTTGGTGTTTTATTTTACTATCCTCCTCTATTTTTACTCTTTATTTTTTTAAATTTTGCTCAACAGTAAAGCCATCTCCATCAAAGAAGAGTCGTGGTGGAGGTCAAGGAGGGCTTCGGAGGGCCCCCACACTAGGAGCTCCCACCCCACTCTCTAACGCAACAGGACAGTCAGTGATGGACTCCAGACTGGTTTACCACAGCCATTTTAAAAGCACAGAGTCCGAGGCCGATAGTGGTAAGAGCTGAAACATCACAAGTAGTTGCTGATCATTCTGTATCTGTAATATCTGGGCTCAGAAAATCTGCATGATTCCAGTTCCTCCAGGAGTACATTCAGGCAGACCAGATCTGGTTCCCAGGACCCCTCCGCTGGTAGATAACCCTGCTGACTGCGAGGCCAACCTGTCCACCTCATCAGTAGGCAGCACGGGAGTCGCCTCCACCTCTCCTCCTCTTCGGTAAATCATCACAAGATAAAAATGCACAACCTTTATTCTTCCCTCTTACTTTGACACCGTGTTTTAATATCATCTGCTCTGACTTTTCTCTGTAGGTCTGTTGGGGTGGAGGTGCACAAGTCAGCCAACACAGACCACGACCAGGGTGCTTTCCAGAGGTACTGACAATGCACTGACTGAAATCATGGGTCTTTAAGTGACTACTCTAATATTCATGTGCTTTCTCTTTTCCAGTTTGGGAGCAGAAGGGAGTGCGGATAATTCAGGAAACCTGTCTGGAAATGAAGACATAGTTTCACTATCTGACATCATCCCAGAGACCAACATCTGTTTTGTAAGTGTAGCTGCGACCAGGAAATTAGAAATCAGCACGAATATCAGTTGTAAAGCAGGTTTGTAATCTTGGTTGGTTTTTTTTGGTCTTTGCAGTAAAAACGGATATTGTGCCATTGAGAGACATTTCATGAAGAAGTAAGTTGGGAGGAAGTAAGGATGAGGAAAGTGATCGTGGCTGATCCACTGTGAACCCCCTGCACCTCTGTGGTCTCTGGGTACGCTGGATGAAGCAGTGGAGGGGAGTGTGGAAAGCAGCAGAGGGATGAACAAAGACTGTTTGTGGTAGGCTTTCGGCTTTCTCAGCCATCAGCGCTGTGGATGTGCGCCTACATTTGTCCACATCTGTCCCAAAAGCCCCTTGGTCTTTGTTTCCATAAACACCTGGAAAAAAGAGGACTCTAGGAAATCTCAGCAGCATCACATTACTAAAACGTACTCCATATTCAGGTCAGAATGGTTAACTATAATATTGAAAGAAGCCTCAGTCACCAGTGAATAGTTGAGTAGTCAAGTCATCTGTTTGGATTATTCTAGTGTAACTATACGGAAGGGTCAGTCTTCCTGCCCCCTTTCCACAGCATGAAGGTGTGTGTGTGTGTGTGTGTGTGTGTGTGTGTGTGTGTGTGTGTGTGTGTGTGTGTGGACACTTGACAGGAGTTCGTCTAGAACATAATTTAAAAGCACATGAAGGGCGCAGCCTGCGCTTATAGAAGTCAATATTTGCTCCGTTTACTCACAGTCTAAGTGGGAATCGTATATTTGTGACTAACTTGAGCACAGCCATCTCCCCTTGGCACTCCTCACGAGCAGACACACTCGGCTATCGATATCTCTTTGTCGATAGATTGCTCACATCAACACTCGCTGCTGTTGATCGTGCAATCACGTGTGCATTTCCTCTCACTGATTGTGGGTGTACAGTATTTGCTTTGAAATCAGATTTTTAAACAGTCACGTTTTATTCTAAGTTATTCTGCTGGAAGCCTTGGCAGTGCTGCAAAGGTCCAGCTAGATCTTTGCCACTGCTGAATGTACATTACATTTTTGTTTCGTTTTGTTTTGTTTTATCGTTTCCTGTAGAATGTGTCTTATTTACATGGTGTAACACATTGTGCAACCCTGAAAATCTCCCCCTCTGATGTGACCATATGTGCTAAAATATAACTGACCACAGACAGAATGGCTGTAGTTGGCAGCATGGCTGGCCAGGAGACTATGTTCATTTAAATCTTGTCATGTGTCTGTCATGTCTGTGCCTTTCACATGTTTCATCCCTCCTCCAACATGTGACATGCAACTGATTTTGTACAGGTTAGTGTTCTAGTCTCAAATAGAAACTTGCCTTATCACTACAGCTGAAATCATCAAACTGCCATTTGTATTTCTGGACCAACCAGTCATTCATCAGGGGTTTTCAAGTATTTCAGAGTTTTTAATACAAACACAAGTAAAAACTGATTCAGGTGTTTATAAGTGTTAAAGGACCAGTGTGTAGATGCTGAAAAGCACCGGGACAAACCGTGCTCCTATGTTTATTTATGTAAGATAAACTCACCGCATAGCTGCCGCCTCCACGTTGATTACGCTTGACGTAACTGCATGTTTATAGTCTGCGCTCGCCAGTCACGTCTGACGGGGCAAAACAGTCTCAAGAACGGGCTCTGAAAGTAAAGCAACACACAGGAACAAGAGAGTAAAACAAGCAACCTCATGATAACCAATTGCAACACTTGTTAAATCTGAAGCTGTGCTGCATATTTGACTCCATCACGTAGACGCACGTTTGCATTCTGTGCTCGCCAGTCATTTCTGACAGGGCAAAGTAGTCTCAAGTGTAAATGTAAACGGGTAACTGCATGTAAAGGGAGTAAAACCAGCAACCTCTTGAAAGCGGCTGCTGCAGCTAACAAGCAGCATCCTAGCTGTGACTGTTGTAGACCTCTTCAGGTCTCCAGCCAGTAACTCGTGACAGGTTTAAGCTCCTGTGGTTTATGTGCTTACATAATCTCATGCAACAGTGAAATCCTGTTGGTTTATGTTCACTTGCTGGCCAAAAGTTAGCATGATTAGCATATTTTGTTTTCATACAGCACTAACAGCTAGGTAGCCTTTGGTTAAACTAAGTGAAAGCAAGCTGACATTTTGTGAAGATTGTATTACTTCTGTGTAGAAGTAGTTAGCTGAATGATCTATACATGAGAGGGGAGCGATGCTGCGTGACACTGTGCCTATGCAGTATTGATATCCAGTAGAGTCTCTGGTGTTGATGACTCGCCTCACTCAATACTGTAGTAACACTTTGGCTCTCCTTCATGCTGGAGTTGATGAGAGGGAATTTACATGGGGTTGCAATCCATTACCTCACTGCAAGTTACATGGTATTGCATACATGGAGTACAGTCAGTGATGAATGTATTCTCTGGAGCATCTATTGTCCTGTGGCTGGACAAGTCAGTATGGTCAAAGTGCGTGGACACCTAAACGTTCCACCTTTTGATGATGAAATTGACATCACTCTGAACCTCAAGGTATAACACTAGCTTCAATCCTGCACACTGGTCCTTTAAGTCACTGTGCTTCATCAGATAATAAGGATGTCCATCTTTTCTGATCCATTTCTGCTGGTTACAGAAATGCCGCCTGGCCCACATTAACTCTTGGACCAATATTATTAATGGTTTGTTTTTTTTGTTACTTGTAGTCTTGCTCAATTTTAGCTCTTCATGTCATTTCTTGAAATGTTCTGTGGATTGTCAGAAAGCTTTCTTTTTCTTTTGCCCAACCGACACACCTAAATCACTATCGGTTGACTGGAGCTGGAAGAACGAAGACGTCATCTCATTTAATGAATTGCTGTCCATGTTTTACAGGCACATGTGGTCTATGCAGCAGAGAGGGAGAAGGGGAAATACGGGGCACGTAGACAGAATGCAAAATAAAGAAAGGAGAAAAGAAACACAAAAAAAAAGCCGGTTACGGCACCAAAGAGAGGAACAGAACAACAGAGTGAGCTCTTAGTCTGCAAAAGGTGCAGAGTTCCTGCAGATGTTGAGGGTCCAGTTCAGTGGTGAAAATGAAAGTAGAACCTCCTGGAGAACTGCGTGGACTGATATTGTTGTTTATGGTTATAACAGTGGTTCGAGCCGCGTGTTAAGGATCTGTTGTTAAACTGGATGTTTTGTTTTTGTTTTTTTCTTAATAGTTTCATGTCTGATAAGCTGTATCTGACAAAAACCCCCAGTCCTTGTAAAGAGTTTTGTTTTGTTTTGTTTTTTTCTTTATCAAGGAATGAGTTTTATTTCGTGGCCAGAGATATTTCGAGATTTATCACCACATTCCTGTAAAATATAAGTCTCATTTACTGCATTTGTGGTAACTTGTAGAATTTGTTTATAATCTTTGTCTCATTGAGATGATCTTCTTGAAATTAGTTATTCTGGGTATTCTACATAAATTTATTTCAAACAGATCAGTTTAAAAGTTGTATTCTATTGGTTGCGATATAAAAGGCCGCCAAAGAAAAACACTCCAATGCGCTGATTCTTTCTGATCAGAAAGGAAAAAAAATATATATATATTTTTTGTGACAGCTGGATTTCAATGTATTACTTTGCAAGTCTTGCAGACCTACCTGTTTTTTAAAAATCTATATTTTGACGGGTGGGACAGTTGAATGGCTGGATACAGTTGCAATCCTTGCGTACTACGCCACAGCACAAGCGAAACAAACTTTTGGTGCTTAAATGTCGATGCAATCAGTGTAAGACACTACAATATATTCAAAGTAATGCAATATGAACCACAATCTGCCACCTTTCAGTTCAAAAAGTCTATTTATTGATATGATTTATTGCTGTAGACTGAAAAGAGAAAAGTTGTATGTACCTTAGATGATTGTACGTATACTGTATACTGACAGAAGGATGTCTGAAATTTTATAGTGTGTGTTGCCTATGAAGGGGAAGTATTTGACAATTTCACTTTATATTTCATTAGATTGTGATATGATAGGAATATTCTCTTCATAATTATTCTGGGTTGTTAATCTCCCATGCTTTTCTACATGAATGTTTCACATGAGCCAATGTTGATGGTTGTCCTTATATGCTTCAATTACTATATTTTTACTGTGTATAAATTGTGTATATGTACATAGGAGTCACTGAAATGCCTTCTCATGCAATATGTGCTGCCTGTTCCTCCTGCCATGTTTCAGTTATGTGGTGGTGACGTTTTCATGTCTGGTTTTAAAGGATTAAACATATTTTTTAAATCTTGGTTTAAGTAGTCTTGTTAATGCGTTGATTTTGATTCAACATTCAATTTTCTTTCACACGTGAATTTTTTTTTCATCATTTATGTCTTAAATATGTGGAAAAAAAGCTAAATGTGGAGTAAATGAACTCTATGTTAAAGGTGTTTGTGTAATGACATTTTACATTCGGTACCCCATCATCTCAGATGAGCAGCTCACAGTGGTTTGGGTTTGATTGCTCATACCTGAATAATCAAAACACTCCCCCTAATTATCAAATGGATGGACAGCCTTTAATGTGGAGCCTATCCCAGCAGCCTTTGGGTGAGAGGCGGGTTTCACCCTGGACAGGTCACCAGTCCATCACAGGGCCAACACATAGAGACAGACAACCATTCACACTCACAGTCACACCTACGGTCAATTTAGAGTATCAATCAGCCTCGTCCCCTCTTGATGTCTTTGGACTGTGGGAGGAAGCTGGAGTATCAGAGAGAACCCACACAGGAACAGGGAGAACATGCAGACTCACACAGAAAGATCCTGTGCTGGAGCCAGGACTCGAACCTGGAACTTTCCTGCTGTGAGGCGACAGTGCTGACCACTGCACCACTGTGCTATGAAATAAGAGACTAAATAATGTATATTGTAATTTTTTTCTTTATTTGTTTCCCCGTACATTGTGCACTATTATTTCACGGTTTGACTCTCAGATTTAAAAAATTTCATCTTCCACTAAAACCTGTCCAGAGATCTCATAGTCCAGGGCCCTCCAGTTGAAGACATTGCCAGGGCTGAAGTTGCTGTTGTCCACATAGCGTCTGATCTCGGCCGCCGACAGGATATAGTCCCACGTGTGAAACCGACCTATCATCCCAAGGAAAGACTGGTTTGCATCAAAACCCCCACCGTGGGAGTCCTGTTCTTGCCCCAGTATGGCGATGGGGCTTCCACTGATGGGCTGCCCTGAGTGGATGAATCTCTTGATTGTCGGCTTGCCATTCACCCACAACTGAGCCAAGCCATCTGAGGAGCTCCAGGTAGCACACATGGTGTGCCAGATATTAGGAGGAAATGTCAGAGACAGGAAGTCTGTCCCCGCATCTCGGGCGTGCATTCTGATGACATTATTTGACCCGGTCTTAAACAGCACAAAGGCGTTACTGTGTGAGGGAGTAGCCAAAGAGAAGAGCCCATAGTTCCTGCTGATGTCTGTGATGAAACTGAACACATGGACAAGCGGTGAGAATAAGACTGGAGCAGAAACATGACCTCAACATGTGTTACCTTCTGTTACCTGAGACAGACAGTCAGAGCGTTGAATGAAGTTTTAGGAGTCAGTAGTTTGACATAATCTGTGCTACCTTCCCTGGGGAAGATGAACACTTTCCCTGTGAGATCTGTGCAGGGATAAAAATCCACCATGACGAAACTGAAACATGAAATAGTCCATGCTGCATTTTACTGCTGAGTACAATTTGACTAACACACCTTGGTCTTATTTTGTACATAAAATGTTGTCATACCTTTTGGTGCTGCCCTACATGTGGCGGACAACAGCATCAGAAGCAAGAGTTTCTCCATCTGGGATTAAAAGATTACAGTCAATCTCTTTTTGTTCAGTTTAGTTTATTTGACAGGGGCCATGTACAAGACAGTTCCAGTACCAGAATTAGCTTTAAAGCTAATTTACATCTGTGGTCCCAGGCCAGGGAGCTATAAAACAAACACAATAGAAACATGGACAATGCATGCCCTACTGTTACCACTACAAGGTACACGCTAGAAGCAGCAACATCATACTAAAACTAAAACCATATACAAATCACATCATCACATAAAAAGCAATACACATACAATGACACACATACTATATGGCAATGCTTACTGTAACACAGCACATTGATTGGTGGTCGCATCTTCGATGAGCCTTTAGCCATGTCTTTAATGATCATTTAAACTGGTTAAAGCTTGTACTGCTGCTGATGTGGACTGGAATGGCATTCCATTTTTTAACCGCACTGACAGAAAAAAGCTGATTGACCAAAAGAGGTCTTCCTGTAATCCGCAAAACAATCGCCTCTCACAGAGGACCTTGAGACTCTTAGTTTATCTCTGCTGAGTGATATACACTGCTTAAGTGGTGGTGGTGGTGCAAGATCATGAATAAGTTTATGCATTAAACACATAGCAGCAAAACAGATAAAACTATCAAAGGGCAGTAAGTTGTATTTTGAAATGATGGTACAGTGACGGTAATTTCTTGGCTTTTTGTCCAGAACCTTAAGAGCCATTTTGTAAAGAGTGGCTAATGGTTGTATAGTGGTCACACCAGCCTGTGACCAACAATGTGACGGATGTGAAAAAATCATTGAATGTAAGAACAGTTTAGCAGCAGGAAGTGGCAACTGGTGTCTAATAGCTCTAACACATTTGTAGCTATATATCTTTATTCTTAATCATCTCAAATATGAATTCCTTTACTCCAAAATTTGCAAATTTGACAAGTTTAAAAACTAATTTACAAACAAAAGTAAACACCATCACTTGTATTTTGTATTAGATTATGATTGGAACTTGCCGAGGACCACAAAAAATGTGAAAATAGCCTAGTTTAGAGGTGCGGAAAGTGCTACAGATGGTCTTACCTTGAGCTCTGGCTGCGTGGGCTGGTGTGCATGGGTGACCTGGCTTTTGAGATGTGAACGTCAGACAGTTTCGTAACAGAGAATGTTGAACTCTGAAAGCAAGTTTACCAATCAACATATCACATTTTACTTTCGAATCAGTGGCCTTTCTCCAGATAATACAACATTAAGTTACATAAGGGTTTCTCTCCAAGTTAAAAGGACTTTGTACATCCTGATGTATTCTGGGTGATGGTCTACATTCACCACTCAGCCAGATTAAAGACTGCAGACCTTCCAAACACCATAACCCTGAGCTGCAACTGTCAAACAGGGTTATAAAGACTGATGAGGTCCATGCTATGTTGGGAGCCAGGAGTTAGTTTTGCACCTGTCTAAGTCCTAATGGTTAAGAACAAATTTGCATGAAAATCTGAGCCACAGACTTTGTTCTGACTGAAGTCATGCATTTTTAAATGTTAACGTACACAGGAGAAAAAAAAAAGAAAAAAAAAGCCCAGGTCACACTGTCCTCAGTGGAGTTTGACCTGATATGGGGTGTTTTCAGTACGAGCACAGGAACTGGTTGAAAGGTCCTGCAGTCAGCAATTCTATACAAGCACTGATTTTGTTCCAAAGTTAAAATTTTTGCAATGGGGGGGGGTCCATCTCTGAAACATGAGGGGACCTATAATATATAGTAGTCATCCTGGTCTAAACTTGAGACAAGCAAATTTACAAGCTTGTAGAAGAGCAACAGGATTTTGTGATAAAACCTATTCCTAGACTCACTGTCATGCCTACCAAACCAAGAGGGAAACAAACTTCAGTAGAGGCAGTTTATTAGGTAATGCAGAGTCAATACATTTCAGTGTAGTTAAACTGCTTTACAGGTTTCTCTGCAGTGCTCACAGTATGATGGTGCCAAGACTTCATTTTCCACTGAAACTTCTCCAAAGAGCTGGTAGTCTAGTGCCCTCCAGTTGAAGACGTTGCCAGGGGTGAAGTTGGTGTTAGCCACGTAGCGGCCGATCTCAGCCGCTGACAGGACATAGTCCCATGTGTGAAACCGAGTAATCATCCCAAGGAAAGACTGGTTTGAGTTGAAACCCCCACCATAGGAGTCCTGTTCTTGGCCCAGAATGATGCTGGGCTTTCCACTCACGGGCTGACCTGCCACGATGAAGCGCTTGATTGTTGGTGCGCCATTCACCCACAACTGAGCCAGTCCATTGGATGAGCTCCAGGTTGAACACAGGGTGTGCCAGGTATTCGGAGTAAACGTTATGGACAGGAAGGTTGAGCCCGCTTCTCTGGCGTGCACTGTGAGACCATCTGAGTTGGTCTTATACAGCACAAAGTCGTTACTGCGTGAGGGAGTGGCACAGGAGAAGAGCGCGTAGTTCCTGCTGAGGTCTGTGCGGAAACTGAACAGATAGACAAGCAGTGAGAATAAAAGACTGGAGCAGAAACATGAGTATCATGTGTTACCTGAGACAGATAGTCAGAGCACTGAATGAAGTTTCAGGAATCAGTAGTTTGACATGATCTGTGTTGCCACTTCTTGGGAAGATGAGTACTTTCCCTGAGAGATCTGGGCAGGGATAAGAATCCATCGTGATTATTCCAACACCGCTAGTATACCATGCGGTAGGGAACTATTCATACACCACCCCTTGTTCTTGTTTCACACATAAAAGCTCCTCATACCTCTTGGTACTGCCAGAGATGTAGCAGACAACAGCATCAGCAGCAAGAGTTTCTCCATCTAGGTTTACAAGTTTACAGTTAAATTCAACCAAAAAAAATTTACATCGGTGAGGGCGCACTACTCACATTGGTGTAAGATGAGCTCCTCCTCAGGTAAATGTAAGAAGAGAGCCAACTCTTTTATATGAGAGAAGGCAATTAGTAGAAATCCTCATCACCTGCTGCACATCAGGAAAACAGGGACATTACATATCACCCCCACAAGAGGGCGACTGGATGCAGACAGAAAACCATGGAAGCCAAAGCAATTGTAAATGTATTTCATACGTTTTGCAATAAGTGTTAAAACCTAGCGTTCCATATGCTCCACATGTCATCAGCCACTTTCAATCCCAATGTGATAACATAACGCACACTATCCTTTGGAATGAAGCACGGTAAGGAACTCAGAGCAACGGTCTGGAGGGGCATAAGAGATCCAGCGACGTTTGGTACTCATAAAGCAAATATAGTTGGATTAGGCAAGCAGGCATTTCTCCATCTGCACGATTCGGCATAAAATGTGTCCCAACAATTTGATTCCATAACTGCATCATGTAATCTCATGGAACAAATAATTACTCACATATGTTTGAGAAACACATATTTCGTACCTCATCAGAAGGTTGGCCTATGGGTATATAGGTTATGCACTGAATTTGATTTCAAAACAAATAAAAAAAAGTAGGATAATGGATAGTGACTTTATGTACACATGACAAAAATGTAAAACCAACAACAGAGGAAAACAAAAAAAAAAAGATTATTTGCTGCGTCTCGTATGTCGCATCTCTCGCTGGAAGACTCGGCGTCGAAAAAAACACCATTACCCATAATCCACCACGGTAACGTAGTAAACGGCAGATTTCAAGATGGTGCTTGAAAGTACTATGGTCTGGTAAGGCGATCAAAATATGTTTAAAGTTCACATTTGAAACGACTTTTGTGTATAATGAAATCAATCCTCGTTAAAGTGATACATGTCGTCCTTCGTAATGGTTTGTTGAGGTTTAAAGCAGTTATTTTCTATGGAAAAACATTCTCGAGCTATTCCCTGAGTCACTCTACGTTACATCCTAATGTTAGCCATCAAGCTAGCCGTACCTAGCTAGCCTAAACCTCCAGTTAGCTACGGTTACTTGTTACTGTTTTATCAGTTATATTAATCATCGGGGCTTGTCAGTTTATAACTTCATCTCTGAGGCTGCTTTTGCTTCACATGTGATAAAACTGTTGTTGTTTGACGCGTTTAGTTGAGCGTCAGCTAACGAGCTAACTTGTATTCTAAAGCTTCTGTGGTCTCTATGGTGGTCATAATTCTAACCCGTTATGTCTGATGCCGGAGCAAACAACTGTTTCCTTTTTGGATTCATTTTTATTTTCGTCAATCTCCAGTATTGTCGTTCACATTTTGAGACAGACAGATCGTGGGATATTTCCTTGGGTAGTATTATTGTGTTTCTTAGTGTCGGACCTAAATATGTTTGTATATATTGATTCATACAGAGGTTACTTTACAGTTTAGTGTCATTATATTAAAAGTAAAATAATCTTTGTGTTTCCAATTCCCTATATGACTTCCATTTTTCTTAACATAGCAATATAAAATTCGTTTTTATGATTGGAAAAAAATAGAATGGATTATCTGTATCATTCAGATAATCATTTCTGAATGTTGGTTTTATATATTGTTGTTCAACTCAATTTTCTAATACTTTCTCATCTCAGATTCAATGATGCTAAACCAAAAATAATGGTATTGGGTGAGTATGCACCAGTATTTTGCCATTTTTAATAATTCTGTAATCATTTCCTCTAGTGTGGACAACAGTGAGTACATGCGCAATGGAGACTTTCTGCCCACCAGGCTGCAGGCTCAACAGGATGCAGTTAATATTGTTTGTCACTCCAAGACTCGCAGCAACCCTGAAAACAATGTGGGCCTCATCACCATGGCAAAGTAAGTGGCAGTGCATTTGTATTTGTGTGCTAGGTTTCAAATATGACAATATAATCATGTAAGTGTTCCATCCATGTGCAGCAACTGTGAGGTGCTGACAACACTGACTCCAGACACTGGAAGGATACTGTCCAAGTTGCATGCTGTGCAGCCTCGTGGAAACATCAGCTTCTGCACCGGCATCAGGGTGGCACATGTGAGTGTGCTATGTTGATATACAATGTTCTCCTTCTCCTCCAATAATACCGAAGGCTTAAATCTCCTAGTTGCATTTTATTGTCGTCGTCCTCCGCTTATCCGGTTGATCCGGATCGCAGGGGCAGCAGCCTAAGCAAGGAAACCCAGACCACCCTCTCCCCAGCCACTTCCACCAGCTCTTACAGGGGAATTCTAGGCATTCCCAGGCCAGCCGAGAGCCTCCAGCGTGTCTTTGGTCGGCCCCCAGGCCTCCTCCCGGTTGGGCATGGCTGGAACACCTCCCGGGGGAGGCATCCTCACCAGATGCCTGAACCACCTCAACTGGCTCCTCTTGACATGGAGGAGCAGCGGCTCTACTCTGAGTCCCTCCCGAATGACTGAGCTTCTCACCCTATCTCTAAGGGAGAGCCCAGCCACCCTGCGGAGGAAACTCATTTCGGCCGCTTGTGTTCAGCATCTTGTTCCTTTGGTCATTACACAAAGCTCATGACCATAGGTGAGGATTGGAACGTAGATTGACCGGTAAATCGAGAGCCTCGGCTTTTGGCTAAGCTCCCTCTTCACCACAACAGACTGGTTTAGCACCTGCATCACTGCGGATGCCGCCCCAATCTGCCTGTCATTTCCGCCATTTTATTGTTCATGTTGTAATGGTGCCTTGAATGGAAAAATGCCAATGTACTGAAACCTCTAATTAAAGAGCTGAAACAGGTTAATTAAAAACACTCAGTTCTGGCTTTCTGCAGCCAGGGATGAGTGTCCATGTTAGCTAACTACACTTAAACATTTATTTCGAAGACTATTTGCTGACTTAATATGTGCTTTCTCTGTCCCTCTGTCCTTCACTTGTTTTTCCAAACACATCAAGTATGATAGATAATAAGTTTTATCTCACCCTTTTATGGTTTACGATGTTTCTCTCCTTTTCAGTTGGCACTGAAGCACAGACAAGGCAAAAACCACAAGATGCGCATAATTGCATTTGTTGGCAGTCCAGTGGAGGACAATGAAAAAGAAGTGAGCTATGTTCCATCTAAGAGTAATGTGAATCTGATCCAGATTTAAAAACTGTAACTATAGGTGGGTGTGCATTTGCCTGAATTAATCATTTTTTTTAATTCTTGAAATGTTCAGAATTTACTGAGGTCTCCTATCCAGCTTACTTAGTTACTACTTTGAGAACCAGGTCCTTGTTTGTCTGCGGGGAAAATAGATTCAGCAGATGTCACCTGCTCAGTATGTCTGTCAGGCTCTTAAATGTTTGTCTTGACTTTGTCTTTCTTCATAGCTGGTCAAAATGGCAAAACGCCTGAAGAAGGAAAAAGTCAATGTGGATGTCATTAACTTTGGAGAGGAGGTACTTTCCCATTAGTCGGACACACACACACACACACACAGACCCGTTTAAGTTGCTATTGCTTGCAGACTAATGTTTCCGCTCCACATGCTCGCCCTCCCTCTTCCTCCCAGGAGATGAACACAGAGAAGCTGACAGCCTTCATCAACACACTGAACGGCAAAGAGGGAGCAGGCTCCCATCTGGTCACTGTTCCTCCAGGTCCCAGTCTGGCTGATGCCTTGCTGTCTTCACCCATCCTTGCTGGAGAGGGAGGTGCAGTATTGGGCCTGGGCGCCAGTGACTTTGAGTTTGGAGTGGATCCCAGTGCAGACCCTGAGCTGGCCTTGGTAAGAGAGCAGGGTCTGGAGCTGCATGTAGACACATCCAGTTTTTAAAACATGTACACTTGCCTCAAAATTTATTGTGGTATATGGTATTACTGGCTGGTTTAGCTGTCGACAAGCTTACATCTACGGCACCCAAATGTTAATTATGATCCTTGTATTATAAATGGGTGGCAAGCCAAGATACATGTGATTCAAACGTAGAAAACCAATTTAAAGATGCAGTTACATCAGCTGCCACAATCTATGATTTTACAGACAGCCAACAAACAGATAGGAAACTGCGCTGATAGCCTCAGAAGAATGCACAGATGGATGATTCTGTCGCAAACAAATATACACGGGCATGGATTTTTAGTCCACAGTGGCCATAAACGCATATTGAACGCTGTGTCATTGGATCAGATTAGCTCGTTAGGAGTTTCTGTGTCTGGTCCACCGCAGTGACTTCCTGAACATGAACAGATGCAACAAAAGTGCAGCAGATTGTTTGTATGATTTTAATGCAGTGGGCGAGGGACAACCTGCTACATAGAATAGGTGCAGATGTAATATTTGAATACAGGTAGTGACAAGTTCCACAGGGAACCAAGAAGCAAGTCATCAGAAGCCCCGGTGCCATTCTTGAATATATGGTATGACATCCCCTTGTCCCATGTATACATTCTGTATTTGGTCACAAAATCTTTTTTCTTTTTCTTTTTTTTGGATCACCCACTTGATGTTTTTTCCCCCCTTTTTGATGCTGCTGTTGAGTCGCGATACTCCTTAGATTTCAGAGTATTGCTATGTTGGAGCCTTTACCCAGGCAGTACACTATACATCAAGTTACTTTGAAGGACAGCTTTGGAGACCACTTTTAATTAATTCCAAAAATATTTACATCCTCCTCACCTCTCCAGGCTCTGCGTGTGTCTATGGAAGAGCAGAGACAACGACAGGAGGATGAAGCTCGCAGAGCCGCTGTTGCGTCAGCAGCTGAAGCTGGCATCTCTTCCCCTGTTGTAGACGGTCAGATAAAATATCCAGCAGCTACATTTACCCTTCATAGATGACAGCCCCCTTCCCCCAGGGTGAGAGGTGTTCACTTGGATGTGTTTGACTTGTTCTGTTGCAGAGTCAGAGGATGCCCTGTTGAAAATGTCTGTTCCCCATACGGACTCAGCCACACCTGCTTTACCAGACTTCAGCCGCATGACGGAGGATGAACAAATCGCCTACGCCCTGCAGATGTCCATGCAGGGATCAGGAGCAGGTTAAAAAAACTCAAAACCACTATTTTTGAATTTGCTAAAGGGATATTTTGCATGCATCTCAGTTGCAGTGTATTTGTCTTTTAACAGTTCACTGTAAGTGTTTCTGAACTCCCTTATTACTCTTTTGTTCTTATCTCCTGCATTCAAGTCAAAGGAAGTGGAAGCAGCTCCTGTGGCTCCATCTGTGTTTTTCTCACACAATGTTAACATTCTTAAACCTCAAAGACACAAATTGACATTGAAATATAAATTACATATTTGATTGCAGGACTATCTTGAACCCATAAAAGAGCGCTATGCAACCTGTAATGCAGTTTCAAGTCAACAAGCTCCTCTATGGTTCTTGAGTCAAACACCACCTCTGTTCCATCTCCCCTGTAGAGTTTGGTGCTGAGGACATGGACACTGGAGCTGACATGGACTCCAGTGAGGCAAAGGTAAACACAAACTTAAATCAGGCTCTTGTGTCATCCGTTTAAAATGCATCGCTAACTGTGTTGCTATCTGTCAAGGACGAGGAAGACTACGATGTTATGCAGGACCCAGAGTTCCTTCAGAGTGTCCTGGAGAACCTTCCTGGAGTCGACCCCAACAACGAGGCCATCCGTAACGCCATGGGCCATATGGCTTCCCAGGCAGGCTCGAAACCAGACACCAAGAAGGATGAAGAGAAAAAGAAATGAACATCCAAAGAGAGGAACTCATTATATGATAAATAAAAACACCTGAGAATCGCACTGCATGTGTTATTCACAGTAACTTTACTTCTCTCCTCAATACACCATTTCATTTTTGTTACCTTTCATTTTATCCTCTTCTTTATGTAGCTGTGCAAACTGTTCATTTTTCTGTTAAGTTTCAACTTAAGGTTAAAGTCGTTTTCTAATTTCTAAAGTGAATTCTGTTTTCATCGCTGTGCCAAACAGATGTGCTTACTATTCAGTCTTTTGTAATATAACTACTCAGTAACACTGGCAGATTATAATCCTTAATAAATGTACACAATCCAATGTGCTACATCATCAGATACTTGTAATGTATTCACATTTGAAGCTGTGGGAAAAGTTTAGTATTTTTCGGTCAGTTCTCGCCGTGCAAGACAAATGCCTTCAACAAAAAATAAACGATTTGGTGGGGGGGAAAAAACATTTGTTTTTTACATGTTAAAGTGGAAAGATTTTTGTAAATGTTTGTTAGTGAAGACAACAGTACTTTAAGATGCCGCGGTGAAAATAGTTGAGAGATGAGAGATAAAGAGATCATCTTTTCGCTCTAACAGCTCGTGTTTTAAGAGTTTTATATACAGCATCAATATAAACATGTAAACTGGCAGAAGCACCACAAAATCTAAAGTTACGAAGCTGAACAGTTCATACCTTAGAAGTTATATCTTTAAAAACATGATTTACATACCTATTAAAGTACTTACTGAGGTCTCTTTTTTTTGCCCGTAAAAAACAATAACAGCTTGATAATTAATGTGAGGTCTGAAGACGAAACTGAAATCCAGAAATAGTCACGAAAAGGATGTCAGTCACCAGAGAAAAGCCAAAATTATAACATTTTATTATGAATTCTTATCACCATTGGGATTTTGCCAATCATCATTATGATTCTTTTTTTTTTAAATCAAATTTAAAAAAAAAACAAATTAATTTTTTTGTTTTGTTTTACTGTCAGGAATTGGAATTGTTGCTAATCCAAATGTAAAGGAGCATGTAGGAATTATGGACATTAATTGAATCAAATGGAAAGAGCAAGTACCTAAACATTGCAAAGATACTGGAGTAAATTTAATTGTCGTTAATTATTTGTAACTTCCATTGACGTGGAAAAAAATCTACTTTGCTACTGCATGGAACTATATTGAGAATTTTATAATTAAGTTTTGATGCAAGTAAGTGTAATGGTCTGCGTCAGCCAACGGTTACGATATTAATGTGATATTAACAGTAAAGCGTCAACGTCGGGAATGGCTCGAGCGCTGTCGCGTGATTTTGTGACGAAGAACTTATGCGTCGGAGAGGAAAGTCAGGAATCTACTTCGCTCACTAGCAGGTAACGTTAACCTAAATTGGGATACAAGCTTGAGCGAGTGTTAGCCTGAGTGACAGAAAACGTAACATGCATTAAACACAAAATATGTATTTCGCAGTAGCTGCGTGTTGCGCTGATAAAACCGTGTTTGACTTTTTGTGGAAAGTTGGTTGGTTGACGTTAGCAAGGCCAGCTAGCCGCTATACGCTAAAGTTGAGCTGTTGACTGAAGCAGCCACTTGTTGAAGCATGACGTTTGACATGCTAAACAGGAACTGTTATATTTTATTATACGTAGCATTATACATACATCTTTTACGAGTAATTCTAAAGTTAGCAACAACACATGTCATTATGCTTTGAGCGGACTCAAACCTAGCAGGACCCAGAAGTAGCGCATAAATATAGCGAAGCTTATCTGTGGTTCTTCTAACGCAACATGAATGATTCTGCCTTTGTAGGTTTTGAGCCTTTTGCTGGCCATGGGGGAAATGAAGACCCCAGACTTTGATGATTTGCTGGCAGCATTTGACATTCCTGACATTGATGCCATTCAGTCCAGTCCAGAGGAGCAACGCGAGGAGGGGCCTGGTAAAGCAAACGAAAGAGGGTCCCCTTCTTCCTTTCCTAGTTCCCCTCATTCTCACAGTGAGCCTCCTGTGGTCAGTGTTATCGTGAAGAACATGGTGCGACCTGAGTCAGGTGATGAGGGTGGGGGGTCTGTCAGGGCTGACGTTAAAGAAGACAACCCTGCGATCAGTGGTTTAGACCCACAGGCTCAAGTTAAGTTGGGTGATATCACCTCACAGTATGGAACTAATCCCACTGATGGTGCTGCCCCAGAGCCCCAGATCACCAATGGCTTTGAGGGCTTTGCTGTCAGTGATCAGCAAGAGTCCAATACAGAGACATGGCCCCATTCACCATTACGGTCAATGCTGAATGATGATGGTGGAGGATGTGATAGAGGAGCTGAAGTTGGATCTGTCCAGCCCAAGACTGATGTCATGAACACTGAGAATCCCCATCTACATCCAGAGTCTTCAGCCAGTCCCAAATTCCCTGCTCCTTCCTCCCCACAGAAGGAGGATACACATATCTTTGGTAATTCACCATCGTCCCCATTACCACACAATGGGGGAGTTAAAGCTGGAAATCATTGTGTAATGCACTTGGATGAAGATGATTCAGAGCCAGACTTAGGAAGCCCCCTTGTCATCCAAGAGAGCCCAGAATTTGTCATGCCCTCTCCTCCAAAATTTAAACACAGAAGAAAACTTCAGATTGGCTCTCTCAAAACCACATCAGATCCTCCTCCCATGTCCTCCTCACTTGCATCTGTAAAACTGAACTTCCAACTTGAGCAAGAAGGGAAAACTATTACCCCCAGTTCTCCATCCATAGCTCCCCACCCTCAGGATCCCCAGGACTGGCTCCCAACTGTTACCATGGCCACTGCACCAGTGCAAGAGGAGAAGTATCCAGAGCATGTGATTGATGAGAGGGACTCACCTGAGAGTCCACCACCCAGTGAGACGGGTCTCGTGTTCAGTAAGAGAAGCGGCAGCCCCGAGTTGGCCCAGACAGCAGATCCTGTTGTGAACCACAAGGAGGAACTCATGGACAGCGAGCCTTTCCAGGAAGACAGGTCAGGTGACACTGAGGAGCAGAGTGAGAAGACGGCTGACAGTGGGTCAAATGTGAATGGCGGTGCTGACCAGGCGGAGGACACTGCCTCCTCTAGTACTGCAAAGACATCTGAATTGTGCCCCCTCAAAGTTAAAATTAAAATGCCCACAGGAAGCTTGAAAAGGACTGTGACGGGTGTTGTGCCCAAAAGAAGAGCCGCTTCTCGGGTGGATGCATCAAAACCTGCACCAGAGAGTCATAACACAAGATCCAAGAGAGAGGGACTGCAGCAGTCGCCTTCAAAAACAATTACCCCCCAGGATGAAAGTACCAATGTAGTCAAAGAAAAAAGCATGGTGCTCATCAAGCCTAAGGTTTCCCCCACAGCTGTCAGCATCACCAAAACCACAGCTCTGCCCTCTGTCTCACCTGCAAAGGTCAGCCCAGGGAGTATCAGCCTGCGCAGCCTGGGTCAGAAAACTCTAAACAGTGGGGTGACGCTGGCCGCACCTTCCACTCTACTTCCTGCTCAGAGTAGCAACCGACCAGCCTCCATTGTCAACAGCACCGGTGCAATCATCTCCAAAAGTCAGACCAGCCTGGTGGATTCCTTCAATAAAATTCTCAACAACAAGAACCTGCTGCCCAGTTATAAACCAGATCTGAGCACCCCTCCTCCAGCTGAGTGGGGTCTTCCTCTACCTGCACAGGTCAGCTGACTTTATAATCAAATATGATCTGCTGGGTCTAGTTGTCTTGCTTGGACTAGTAAATAAAAAAAGATTAGAGTCAGGGATATTTGACTTTATTAATCTATTTACTGGTGTGATATTTTATCATGAACAGAAAGGCACAGGTCAAATTTTTCACAGTGTGAACCAGTGGACGTCTTTTAATGAATATTCTTGCACACTGTACAACGTTTAGCCTTCTGTGAGGTCTCACAGATTACCTGATGGCTACGTGGCACTTCTTACTCCGGATATCTGCTGTGTACTTCTTCTTTTTCAAGCTACTAGGAATCATCCACGCTTGCTAAGAGTTGCACAATAGCTATCAGGCTTAGCTTCCCGTCTACGGCTAAATTGAAGGCTATAAAAGTCAAGTGTGCTAGAAAAAAGTTACGTGGAAGAGTTTTCATGAATGAGGGCCAGTGTTCCCAGCAGACAGGCCCATCATAGTCTCACAATGTTGCATTTCAGTTTCAGAGCTGAGAGGGGGAATATTTGTTGTTTTGCAGGGTTACCGATGTTTGGAATGCGGCGATGCCTTTGCGCTGGAGCGGAGTTTGGCTCAGCACTACGATCGGCGCTCCTTAAGAATTGAGGTGACGTGTAATCACTGTGCTAAGCGTCTGGCTTTCTTCAACAAGTGCAGCCTGCTCTTACATGCCAGAGAGCACAAGGAGAGAGGTCTGATCATGCAGTGTTCACACTTGGTCATGAAACCTGTCCCCGTGGACCAGATGATTGTCCAGCATCAAGCAAGTGGTTAGTGAGACGTGTTGTCAGCATTTATTTTTTTGGTTTCCTCTTCGTTAACACTGCTCCTCAGGCATGCTTTTATCATCTCTCCAGCTCCGTCTGCATCTACCCCTAACGCCATACCTCAGCCACAACAAGTCATCCCCAAGAAGAGAGCGGACGCCGCACAGCACATCAGTAATAAATGTCCCGAGTGTCAGGCTCAGTTCAGTAGTAAAGAAGAGCTGACACAGCATTTCCAAGAAATCAAACCAGCACACACCACTGTGAGTCTTGTGTGTGAGGAGCAAAGTAAGACATCACATTTGGTTTCAAATGAAAGTTTAGTCCAAGTTCTGATTAGATTTGTCGCCTTTGCTTGTTCTCCAGTCATGCACAGACTGCTCTCCCCCGATGCTGCTGCCCAACAGCTGCAGCACTGCAGCTCATCAACGCATCCACCAAGGCAGTGCACCGCACATCTGCCCTGAATGCGGCTGCACAGCCAAGCAGACACTCTTTCAAACACACCTGGAAGAGACGTGTTTACACTTTGCGCGGCGCATTGGGTACAGGTGGGATGCTCCGATGAAACTGCTCAACCCTCCATATCTCAACTCGGCCTTCTCTCTTTTATCACTTCATGATTGGTGTTCCCTCTGCAGATGTTCCAGCTGCTTGGTGGTATTTGGAGGACTGAACTCAGTGAAGTCTCACATCCAACAGGCTCACTGTGATATGTTCCACAAATGCCCCTCCTGTCCCATGGCCTTCAAATCTGCCCCAAGCATAGAGAGCCACATCACTGCTCAACATCCAACACTCACTGAAGCTCAGGCCATGTACTACACACACACACACACACACACAGCTTGGAATCTCTGCTCTGTCACATTAAATTGGTCTCATTCAACAAATTTCTATTTCTTTCAGGTTGATCTATAAATGTGTTATGTGTGACACAGTTTTTACCCACAAGCCCCTGCTCTACATCCACTTTGAGACACATTTAGCCAATCAAAAGGTGCAAGTGTTTAAGTGTCCCGAATGCACCAAGCTGTTCTCTCAGAGGAATTCCCTAATGGAGCATTACAAGGTATACTATTCTTCTAAACTGTCCATTTTATTCATGTAAGTGTAATGACAAAGCAGGACTCAGCCTTTTTAACTCCTTCCTACTCCAGACTCACAAGACTCAAACTCCCACATTCAAACAAGAGCTGCCGTCCTCCCCAGCTGCTTCGTCACGGCCTTCAATGAAGTTCGAGAGTTCAGATGGGGAAGAATGGATGGATCAAGATAAAGAAGAAAGAGTGAAAGTGAAAGCAGAGAGGATGAAGACCCCGTCAGGGTGGAAGTGTGCGCCTTGTCACGCGCGGTACACAGACCGGGAGGAGTTCATTGTCCATATGGCTAAACAACATGGCAAGGTCAGGAAGTTCTGCCTTTTTTCAAGATGTGTCATTTCACAGCTACCTATAATTAGATCAGTCCTTGTGTGTGTGTGTGTGTGTGTGTGTGTGTGTGTGTGTGTGTGTGTGTGTGTGTGTGTGTTTGTGTGTGTTTGAAGATCCTGAAGAAGTTTCCTTGTAACAAATGTGAGAGTTCCTTCACCACCACCTCCAGTATGAGACGCCACATCAGAGACAAACACAAAGTCATGAATCGTGGCTTCCGCTGCCAGTGAGTACCCCACCACACGTTGTCTAACTGCCGGGACGCAACCATCACCTAGAAGGCATTTTGTTGATGATGTTGTTGTCACCGTCACCTTTTGAAACTCTAAGAAAAAGCACACAGCAAAGCCAGCATGTATTGATTAAAATATAAGCTGTCTGGTTAAAGTGCTCACTGTTGCTAAGTGATCAGACCCGGATGTTTTGGTGAGTGTTAGTATAGAGGAAGAGTATTGATAAATTTCAATCAATATAGATCAGCAGGTACCAACCTGGAAGTGAGGTGTACCTCTAATGCCTGAATAACTGCAGACAAATGACTCAAGTCAGATCAAAATAATGCTGAAATAACATCAAAATAATAAAATAAATAACGTTGTGATGGTGATTGATCAAACTACCTTTGGAATTCATTTTTTTTGTATGGCGTTTGGCTTAATCAGCTGGCTGACTCAGCCTGGATGCAAATGTGACCTGCATGTGATAGCATTTGTCTCCTTGAAAATTGATTACCCTTTGTGTGTGTGTGTGTGTGTGTGTGTGTGTGTGTGTGTGTGTGTGTGTGTGTTTGTTTAGGTTCTGCACTGAGGGTAAGAAGACATTCAGCAGCAGGGCCCTGCTGGAGAGACACATTCAGCTGAGACACCGCGCGGACACTGTAAGTCAGGATAAACTCTTGGTAACTTTGTCACTAAAATGTCTAACAGAAAGGAAGAAGATGAACATCTGTCTGTAATTGATTTAAACAGATGTTTTCTTGACTCTGGTCTCAGGGAGGCAGAGATGAGGCAGACAGTTCCTCAGAACAGGATGGTAGTTTTGGGGCTCGCCGTAGACGGAGAGGAGCTTTGAAAGTGGAGAAGGATGAGGAGTCCATCGTTGGGGCGAGCCCGGTCAAGAAGTTGCGTTGCTCCTCTGCGCCTGCCCCATTTTCTCCTCCTGAGTCGGGGTTCCGTTGCGCCCCCTGTGGTTTCACCACTGACGACCAGGCTGTGTTCCTGGAGCACATCAACCAGCACCAGCGTGCAGGGCCTGAGGCTGCCAGTCATCAGTGTCTGCAGTGTGGCGCCTGCTTCACCTCCACCACAGCTCTGTCTCGCCATCACTTCATCACCCACAAATTGAGAGATGCATTCACTGACCACCAGCAAGCCCTGAGCACACGCATGGCTTCCTCTCCTGTCAAGAAGAATGATGAGAGGACTTCTTTGGGCGGGTCTGCTCCTGCGTCACCCTCTGCTCAGGGGAGGGATGACGAGGACACATTGAGCTGTAAGGTGTGCGGCAAACACTTCGAAAAGGCAACAGATCTGAACACGCACTTCAGAACTCACGGCATGGCTTTCATCAGTGCAAGAAACACAGGAAAGACTAGCTAAGACACCAGATGTAGGGGGGGGGGGTGAGTGCCAGTAAAATATCGCAAAGTGCCTTATTTATTGACGACTTTGCATTAAAGCGTGTCCCAACAAATCGATGCACTAGATTAACCAAATAATAGGAGAACGGAGTCTCTTTGTGTAAAGATAGTAATACAATCAAAGTGTGGAGGCCAGCCTCAACCACGTGACCCTCAGGATCTACTGCTGCATTTCTATGTTCCGTAGTGATGCTGGTGTGATTATGGGGACCATATTCCCACATTGATACGGAGAACTGTGAATGTTACAACTCAACTCTACTGTGATTATCATGTTATTTCAACAAATGACAAAGATTGCATTTGACCCGGTCGTTTTTTTAGAGAATCCGAGCTGTAGATTCTTACCAGTGGTCTCACTTGCTAATAATTGCGTGCTTGATTATCTTTTTGCCATCCATTATACAAAACATAACATTTTGGATTTCTAACTTGAAAGGCAGCCATTGACAACTGTGCATTTGAGTTTGGAAATGACAGTGACTTCATAGAACTCTGGGTTCTGTCCCCCTTCTGTCTTTGAGATGATTTGAGAGCAGGGCTGCTTTGCACATACAGTTGTGAGGAGCAGGAAAACATGAACCCGCAGGTTTATTTGTACTCTACTGAACATGGAACATGAAATAATAACGTGTGCTGTGGAAAATTGGAAGCGGTTAGTTTATATGTACAGTTTTTTTTTTTTTTAGTAATTGAGGTGAAATTTCCCAAACTAGTGAATGTACTGTATTTATATAAAATAAACAGATTCCTTCTCTTCAAATGATGGAAGTAAAATTATATATATATTTTTTTTGGTATTTGGATAAGATCTGTCTAAAACCTGTTTTATTACTGTAACAAAAGCTCAGTGTGTGTAATTATCTATTTTTTTTCTTATGAGAACATGTTTGATCATGTATTTGATGGGTTTTTCTTGTGTCTTTTGCATTACTGAAAGATAAAAATGTATATTTTGTATAACAGACTTCAACTCAACAGATCAGGTTCCGGAGATGGAAAGATGTCATCTCAGCATCCACCTCGACACAGAAGCACAGTAACTAGACTGAGTCACTGCAGAACTGTTTCTCACAAACCGCGACGTCTGCAAGTGTTGAAGCTACTCTCTAAATATTTCACTCTCTTGTGGTTGCTAAGGAGAATATGATTGCCTTGTACTGACGACTTCACTGTGTTGTAGGCATCCGTAACCTGTGTGCGTTTGTGATCACTTTCTCGGGAGATTGCTCCATGCTGTAACTCATTGTTCCGTTTAACTTTCTGTTTTTGCATTTTAAAGATCACTTCTAACCAAATGTGGGGGGAAAAAAATAAATAAAAATTTAAATATACACAGACACTTGGTTCTGCCTTGTCTTCCCTCACTTGAACAGTGATTTATTAACTCTAATTCAGTGTATTAATCATATTTTTTGACTTGTTTTGACATTTTAAACACAGCAAATATGAAAGCAACAAATATTACATAAATTGGCGACAAAGAAATATTCCTGTGTAGTTAGATTGTCTTATAAATATATAGAATCTTTAAGGTTTGGAATTGATAAATCCTAGCATGACAGCTACTTTATGTTGTTATTGTTACTTCACATATTAAAGCAAACAAGATCTTCCTGTGTGCCGTAAGTGCTCTATCAGGATAGGAAGCATGGCTGCATGGTGGTGAGTCCTCTCACAGCAGCAGGAAACCCGTGAGGAGAAAGAGGAGGGGTTTCACGTAGGCTAAGATTCCCTCGACACTCACGGATGGAGCTCCTGGATGAAAGAGTGACATCATGATGATACACTGACGCATGTGTTCATATACAGCTGTACCTGTGCCTTCTTACCCGAGTCTTCGCTGAGGTTTTGCACCGGCGCTGCATCGCCAGCCCTAGTCACCGCTCTCTCTAGGGCGGCCAGCTGCTCATCTCTCAGTGCAGCTCGCTGTTCACTGGTTACCATGGCAGCGTTGTCTGGCCCAAGAGCCTCCAACTGAGCCACAGAGAGAGCCTGAAGGGAGAAAAGTTGGTTGTCAGAGGCAAGTCAGCTGAGAGGTGAAGACAGGATTAGGATGAAAGTCACTCACAGCCAAGGTATTGGGTAGAATGAGAGGGATGCTGGTCACACTGAGAAAAGAGAAGAGGGAGGCATCCAAAGAAGCCAACTCACTTGCATCCAGTCCAGCTGAGGGACACAGAAACAACAGTGTTTTGTAGGATGCTGCTGAGCAACAAAACCAAACAGAAACGTGTTTTTGCACCAGCCAGTGGTCACTTGGGACCTTTTTGTCAATCAAAAGTCTTGAAAATTTACCTTTTAGGCAATAAATCTACCTGCGAAGCAAAATTCTTCAAAGGTGTACCTTCACGAAATACAGAGCATATCTCACCAACTACATTTCCCAAGGTTGACACGGTTGCCTCAGTCCAAGTGCTGGGATCTCCGAAGGCCGACACAGACAGATTTTTTAACTGCTGCGCAACCTTGAAGGAACACTGAATACCATTTATTGAGCCCATGGCATCCCTGTGGCACACAAACACACACACCAGCAACGTCAAACAAAGTTTCTCTCTGCTACACCATCATGAGGAGGAAGTAGAGAAATGAGAAATCTGACTTTTTCAGCGGCTGCATTGATGGATAAATCAGAAACATTATTTGAGTTAATGCTGCTTTCACACTTCGAAGATAAAAAATGAATGGTTGGATGGTTTTGATGATTCTATTTTTACCATTAGGGTTAGTTAATTTAAAAATCAGAGTAAATAAACTCGTTTGTATGTCATGCACTGACCTGAAAGCATCTATATTGAGCTGGGAGAGCTCGCTGCTGCTCAGGCCACACAGGAACTGGTCCAGCGCCACCATCTCTGCAGCTCCAAGCTGCTGCGCTGTCAGGTTGTTACGCCTGGCAACGCTCTTCCACACACACTCCATCTATTGAGACATGGTTGATCCAAAGTCATGAACATGAACAGTCTTATTAGCACACTGAGTCACTCTTCTACTCCACCTGGGACTCATTCCAACCGCAGTTGGCGATTTCCTCCAGAGTGTCCAGCGAGAAGGCGAGTTTCTCCAGGTCTGAGTTGGAGAAGCCCTGAGCAATACATCCCATCTGCATGACCACACTCTCATTCACCTGTGACGCCGGGCCGAACACCTGCAGGAAGAAGTACTCGATAGAAATTATACTTGCATTTACACCTTTTAGTAATTCGCTACTTTACTCTCAACCTCACTCCTACAGGGAGTCTTCTGCTCTCTAAATGTACTGGACCAGGACCTATAATGTACCTCAGTTATCTTTTGACTGAGTACAATCAGTTGATCCTCCTTGAAGTCAGAAATGGCCCCAAATATTTCCACAGTCTCTCTGAAGGTGTCTGCAGACATTTCATCAAGCTGCGTAGCTGTCCAGTAAACGTTGAGCATTCCCAGTTCTTCAATCACCTCCACGGTGGGCCCATTATCACTTACAGTGTTGGTACTGTTGTCAGTCTCATTGTTACTGTTGGCTGAAGGAGACAGACGGCAGGTGAGAAGTGATGATGTACACTTCAGTCATACTTAGCAGCGTATCTCCTCCTCACCTGCTGTTTTGTTATGAGCCCCATCTGACGTGGCGTTGAAGGAGGTGGTGGAAAGATCGAATAGTTTCTTTTTCAGGGCGTCTGAAATGTGGATCAGGTGCGACTTCAGGAAATAAATAACAGCCTTCATCCAAGGCTAAGACAAAGAGAATATAAAAAAAAGATTCAAGATTTAGGGCTTGAGGCTTTACTTCTGTCATTTACAGCATGTCTAAGTCAGCACCTGAATTTCTGTATATTTTGATGAGGTCTCTCTGTCTTCCTTTCTTGTGTTTTTGTTTGTCTGTCCATTTGATTTTCAGTGTGCCAGAATAGAGCATCATGAGCTAACACACACTTAAACGCACCTTATTGGAGAGTGCATGTACAGAATCGTCATCCAAAAGCAGTAGAGGGCCGAGTGACTCCATGGTGTCTGCTGACCAATCAGACGGATCCCTGCAGGGGGTAAAACGACATCACACTCTAGTTTTCTGTCGCTCTGTAGTTTCTTCAGCGTCAAGAGGGAGCACGTCTTACCCGAAAGTCTTCTTGACGAGCTCAACTAACTCGGCCCTGTGGCGGTAAGGAATGTGCTGACAGGAAGCCATGGCCTGCAGGCTGTAGCTGAGGACATCAGGAGCCATGAGCCAAAGCTGGGAAGGTTGAAGCTCGCACAAGAGTGGACCCATCCTGGATACATCTTCTTCAGTCAGAGAAAATAAATTTCCCCCCTACAAACACACAGGACACACTTCAGGATGTTGTTGCATGTGTGTGTGTACGCTGAATTCAGCTGCCATATGGGCTCTCTTGCATACATTGAGCAGGCAGAGTAGAGCTCTCTGGGCGAGTGCGGGGCGAGATGGACATCGGAGAGGTATCAAGCTCAGGTTAGCTGTGTTCATCTTGTTGATGAACACGACACACACAGCATCAGGCAAACTTTTCACCTTTGGAGGCCTGAGACAGGGTTCAGGACAGTGATAGTGAGCCACTGTGTTTTAATTCTCTGGATTGAATAAAATGAAAAAGAGTATGTTTCCTTACGGCAGCTGAAGAATCAGACTTGAAGGGATATCATCCAGCTCCTCCTCGGTGATGGTTTTGAAATAATCAGGTCTCTCTGCCTCCAATGTTGCAAAATATTTCAGGGCTAGGCATCTGGCCTATTTTAATAAATGAAAGTACAAAGATATATATATTGGTAACTTGGTGTGTGTGTGTGTGTGTGTGTGTGTGTGTGTGTGTGTGTGTGTGTGTGTGTGTGTGTGTGTGTGTGTGTGTGTCCATATATGAGAAGAAGCTGTACTCACCTGCACTTTGGAGATCCACTGTGGAGTCTCTTCCATGGCCTGAGACATGTCCTGCAAACCCCTGTCAGCAAGCATGCCAATCATCTTACAGGTGACACCCTGAAGAAGTGAATGCAACTTCCTGCCTCAGCACGGGAAGCAATGGCAGGAAAGTTTATTAGAAAATGATGATGTCACATTTACAAGTGCAGAATTATTAAAGTTCATCTTATGCTGAAGAAGTGATGCAACTCAATTCAGTTTTTATTTGTTTTGAATTATATTTTATTGACAGGAATTTCAGTGTTTTCTTTTTATTTGTATGTTTATGTTTTGTCTGTTTGTGTTACCTAAAATGAAGCTGCTTGCCATCATGCAACTTTTTCACCAAGAATGCTGCCTGAAAAACAAGCATCTATTTTTAAATTAATACCCCTCATTAGTACAAGAACTTTGATTAAACCAATGAATGAGTCGCCACATCAGTGAGTGAAGGGATCAGGCTAAACGCTGGTTACCTGGGGCCGGCTCCAGGTTTTATTCTCTGCCTGCTCCAGGGACATGACTTCTTTGTCCAGCACGTTTAGAGCAACCATGTTAAGCAAAGGGCCAGGCAGCTTCAGCACCAGCTCAGATGATTCCACCTTCTCCTGCAGCTACAGGGACACATTTAGCCAAAGCTTAAATTTACAAAGCATAACATCAAATATCATTTCTGTTACAAATGATAAAAGTAAAGAAGCTTTCTTAATCTCTCCAAGCTTTATTCTAATTCTATATTCCTTCTTTTGTCTGTTTTGTGTTTTAAATACAAAAGTGCTCTTCTATCCGATGAGCCATGCTTTTGTCCCAGCTCCTTCCAACTGACCCCCTGCAGCATGGCCTTCAGCTGCCCCTTCTTCATCCATTGGGTGACTTTCTTCAGACCCTCTGGATCATCCAGGACCTCCCGGGCATTGACATGTTTGAGCATGCAGCTTGGCACGCCTTCAATCGCTGACTGAAGCACGATGAGCTCCTTGCCTAAAACCTCTTCACACTGTGACAAAGCAGAAAGAGATGAGTATGGACCGAAAGGGACAGTAGAGCTACCAGAGCGGCACGCACGCTCACCTTCTTGTCACCCAGCTGTTTCTTGATCAGAGTGCGAAGTTGCTCCTTTTTCCACGTGATTTCGGGCCCCAGATTTTTTAGAACGCCTTTGAGTTTATCTCTTGGGATTTTGGAGAGTTGTTCTGGAGACAACAATGCAACGGCACTCCCCATCTTGTGAAGCACCTGAGAGTCCGTCCAGTTGTGCGTTGACGTCACGGACCTCAGAAGCTGTTTCTTCAGCTTAGAAAAGAAGAAAATGATATCGTATGAAATGAAATCTGTCTTTTACCTGTTGCTCGGCTGAGAGGGACGTGTGTGAGTAATACCCTTGTGTGTCTGGAGTTGTTGCAGCGGTCTATCTCAGAGAGGATTCTCTCACTGAGGTCAGGGGTCAAGTCTGGAGCGTCATCATAATAACAAGCCACCGCGCCAAGCCTGAGAGGATTCAGTGCCATTATTATTAAGACGTAATTGATCAGTACTCTAATTTAAGGCTAGATCTTCAGCTAGCAGTGTTTCCATCACTCATCAATGCACCTAATCCTTCTGGTAAGAATACACACTTGTCCACATGCTGTGCGAACTCCCTTGATCCATTGAAGCACTTTTGAATTCTTCGAAATAACTTCATGCCCAGGCTTGGTTTCATCTGGGTTATCTGTCTAAATGAGGAAGGGTTGTGGCCGACTGATGAGACAAATTCACACAGCTGAAAGAGAACGTGAAGCAAACAAACCGACAATCACATAAATTAACATCACATCTTAATTACATTCGCTCTTTATTGTGCTTTGCACACGTAGTAGGTTAGATGCTTAGTTTTATTAAGATAGACCCCACCCCCTCACACACACACACACACACACACACGCAATTTTTGCTTTTTAAATTATGTTCCAGGAGTTTGCTGTTTTGTTTGGATATGACTTTGAAAAGTTTTATTAAGCGCAGTTAACTTTGTAGTGAAGCTAATTGTACTGACTACCACCCAAACATTTTCCTTTCCCTCAAGTGTATTTTCTGTATACAGACAAATAAAGGAACATTTCTCAAGCTTCTTTCCTTCTCTTCTCTTCTTGTATGTCTCTTGACATCTCCTGAAGTTTCTAAGTTCAGAACATTAGTGAGTGCGATGGGAAGAATGGTATAAAAGCTTTGTGTATATTATTGCTCCATGAATTTTGGCAAGAACTGACAGAGTTTTTGATGAATTTGAACTTGATGCACTTGAATCGGAAGGTCAAGATTATAAGTCGGTCGTGTGTGATATCAACCCAGAAACAAACCGGCCTTGGCATGAGAGAGACGCTAAGGTCCGACGCTGGTAACACACAATCCCTCACCTTTCCTTCAGGGGAAGAATCCACATCGTCTGGTGACAGATGGCCAACGTACGGCCCCATCAAGAACAACGCCTCCAAATTCAACCATTTCAGCGAAGGTTTGCAGCTCTCCATTGACACTAAAGAGTAACACTCAATTATAAATCCTTTCTTTCCTTATCTTTATTACTCGTAAATATGTGACGGGCTTCTTTCTTACTTGAGCTAGAGTTGGATGAAAGTCTCTGAGTACAGTTGAAGTATTTCTGGGTGATCTGCTCTTTTCCCCATCTTCCCACCTGCGTCCTTTGCTCTTCTGACATGGAATCATACACCTCACACATCATCCGCATCCTGAAACCAACAATAATATCATTATACCTATGAAAGTCAGCTATTGCAATTAGGAAAATACTGTACAAATATCCTTACATCTTTTTCATGTTCTCTACTCGCTCTACTCTGCGGGGAAGTTTTATTCTTTTCAAGGGCGTGTTGAGCAGGGTGGGTTTAGCGGCCGACAGCAGCACCTCATAGTCATCTGAGCTTACGTTGCTTTTACTGTCACTGGTCAAAATTGCCCAACACAGAGGAGCCAGAAATGCTCGCATGTAGCATGAAGTTTCCTCCTAGGGGGAATAAAAAGAAGGCAAACATTATTCGACAGCAAGATTTCAATCAACATTTCTTTCATCATGTGTTGGAGTTTTTTCTCAATGGGAATACTCACGGAGGAGTTTCTCATTTGCTTGATCATGGTTGGAAGATTGGTGCAATTCCACATCTTGTAAGTCTAAAAAGAGACTCATCGTTAACACAGTGGAGGGCACATTTTAATGGATCACCTGGTTCTTCTCTCACATTTTTATCAGGTTGAGTCCAGGGGATTCGGCTTCGTGAGGTGTTTATGGCTCCTGAGGCTGAAACTGAATTCATGGCTTCAAGAAAACCCACTAGGAGGGTGTTGGACTGGTTTCCGCTTCTGTCTTCAACAGGCAAGTCACTGAAGGAGAAGAGAGAGTGGAGACAAAAGGCTGAGGAGAGGAAATATCACAACTTTTATGTGACTTTGCAAGAGGAATTCATTTGCATTTCTTATAATCCTCTTTTTAAACTTGCTGCACCAAATGCACCAACCAAAATGAAGCGTTAAATTAGTTCGGCATCAAGTCTGACATCCTTCTGGCTCTGGAAATTTCTTTGCACTATGCATAATAACCAGAAGCGCTTGAAAATCCAGGAAACACACTTACACAAGACTGCAAATTACCTCTCACTGAAAAACGTTCCCAGCAGCTTCATTGAAGGTTTCGGGTATCCTGTTACAAAACAGTCTGTCCTGGTTATTTTTTATTCGACAGGATACGAGCCATGTTCTAGACGATACTCATACTGCATGAAAACACATTCACACCCCTCAGGACTGGCATTATTTTCTCAGTCACACAAGATACAAATTTTTCCTCTCACCCTCCTTCTGGCACTTCATCATCTGATGGAAAAAATACACACATCAGATATAAATGGCTGGTGGTTATCAAGGGTTACTACATTCACCTTACACTTCATTCACTCAAACCAAACAGGATTATACGACCTACCAGGTTTTGGACCATATCCTTGATGTCAGGTCTGCTTGCAGGAATCATACCTGGAGGTGGAGCTGATACTGTAGTGATAGATGGTTATGAGTGAACACACTTGCGCTGAGCGTGCACATACAACAGGAAGTCGGGTGAAGTGATGTGTGTGTGATGGTTCTTACCCGCCACCGCACAAGCCACACACAGGAGCAAAAGACATGTTCCTCCGTTTGGAGCCATGATGAAAAGGTCGGCTCACCTGTTCAACACGCAAACTTCACATCAAAAAGTACTTAGTACATGAAAACTACAGTATCACGATGCAGTGATTTCAGTGATGATCAAGACACTCCATCTTTGGTAGCTGCACAACTCCAGAGGAAAAACTTCCCAGAAGGAAAAAAAAGCATAATTGTCTTTATTCTCAGCATAAATACACAGCATAAATGTATTTGCATTCTGCAAAATATTATTTTCATACCATTTTTCTTCCGTAGCGGAAAAATAAATGCAACTCGTAACAATTTTTTTTTTAATTTCTCTGGCTGTTTTGAAAAAGGTCTCCATGTGAGGCACCTCCAGTCTTCAGACATACTTCCTCTAATGAGGATTTCTGTTGTTGCTTCCTTAGTTACCATCTCAGGGACTCTTCCTATGGGAGCCTCCGCCGGCTTTGGAGAATAACATGCTGTCAAAAACAGGTTCTGTAATGTACAGTACATCCTGTACAGTGCAATAATATTTTGTCACCTTATTAATACTGCAAATTACTCTTAAGAGATTTAGTTGGATATTACACGATTAATTACAGCGTCTCACATAAGCCACCAGTTTAATATTTGAACGTGTATATTTCCATCTGTACTGATTTTTTTTGTCGTGTTTTTTTTAAATATTCTAATATTTGCCCATCCTACTCACCACGGGGGAGTGGCACTCCTGATTGTATGCAGAGTTTACAGTGACAATAAAGGTTTCTGATATTCTGATGAACATCTGTTGTCACTACACGTTTGAATTCTTCACTGCGTCACACGTGCTGCAGTTCTCTTTTTCCCTCCTGGGCTCAGAGGAATCGTGGCCTTCTAGCAACTGAGGGGTCGCTGGTTCGATCTTCAACCCCGGTGATCATGTCTAAGTGTCCTTGAGCAAGATACTGAACCCATAATTGCTCCTGATGAGTAGGTTGGCACCTTGCATGGCAGCTTTCACCATCAGAGTGAGTGTGTGTGTGTGTGTGTGTGTGTGTGTGTGTGTGTGTGTGTGTGTGTGTGTGTGTGTGTGTGTGCCACTAAAGTAGACAAACACTGTATATATTAAATCTATTTACGTTTTGGCCATGAAATTTGTTTACAACCATTTCATTTATCTTTGATGTTCAGTGGTTTCCAGATATGCTAGAATATGAATAAGTATTACAATAACGCGTTCAAACAGAACATAATCCCAAGACCTTGATTGATGTCCTCTAAAAATTAGAAGTTTTTACTGGCTATCTAATTTGTGTACCATATAAATGATGGACAAAACAATTTAAAATAAAACCACGTTACCTACATACAAAACCTCACAGACATCACATTTTTATGAAATGAATGAATTTTATAAATAGAAATTCTTGTACTCACAGGATATCACTGCTTCTCTGAAGATTCCAGAATGATGTGAATCGAAATTTGACGTTGACAATATGATGTCTGTGCACTTCCTCTGCCTTCGTCTTTGTTTCACACCTGATGTGAGCTGGGTGGCAAGTCAAAGCGCAGGTGCAAGGCATTAAAATACGTATGTGTGTGAGTGTGTGTGAGAGAGAGAGAGAGAGAGAGAGAGAGAGAGAGAGAGAGAGAAAGGCTAATAGCAGGTAGTAAATGGCTCAGTGTTGGTCGGAGGGTCAGTGTTTTCTTTGTGTTGGAGGTAACACAATCAGATCATACATCATCTGCAATCAAAGCTCGGGGAATGGCCTGACATCGCTAGTCTTCCACTCAGCACATAGATAGACGCATTGTCCAAGTACAATGAGGCAGCTTGAGAAGACACGGAAAGATCAGCTGGCAAACATAAAGCAGCAGCTCCTACATACAGACAACACATGATGCAGTGCTGCTGAGAGCTGTATGGAAGGGATGTCTCTCCAGGTGCTCATAGGAATAACAGTGAAGTAGTTCACCTCTTCTCGGCAGTACAACCTGGTGTACACAAATATATGCACGTAAACCAGTATATGGAAGGAAAAAGAACACAAGTAGCAAAGCTCAGCACATTAAAAGGCTGTTTTTTCTTTGTCACAGCAACATTGCTCATGAAGGGAATGTTAAACTGTTTATATTAAATTAAAGCAGTTTCCCAAACTTTGCAAAGTCCTCCCCCTCCTGAGTCATTCCCCCTCGAGCTGCTCTTGCCCCACAGATGGCCAACTCCCATGAGATGCTGCATTTTGCTGCAAGCGACACAACAGACCTGAAGACATGACAGTGTTTGTAACAGTGTTAACTCTTTATTCAGCCTCTTATATTTCATATATAAATGCAACACATCAGCAGGGGACATCCAAGGGTGGGTGAGGGTCTAAATTGCTCTCCTGGCCCCAGCACAGAGTGGTCAAGCGTGGTACCACATCACCCAGTGAGTCCACTGACTGAGCCCTGACCTTGGGTGCTGTGGTAGGTGAAGCTAGCAGCACCTTCACTGTTGTTTCACTCCATGTCAGTGTTTCCTTCCATTTTGGAGCCAATAACAAGCTGAAGGTTTGGGTTGGTGAAGTGCTCTGAAAGGGAACGTTCATCCTGGTTAGTGGGTGACACTGAGACGATGTTTGTATGTACAGCTATTTAGCTCCAAACTATTTAGTTCCTCAATAAAAACTAATCCTAAACTTAAAAAAGTACATTAGTCTTGATGTTTCCAGGCAAAATTAAAACTAAATCTTTGTAAATATCCATTCATTTTCTTCTGCTTATCCTGTTAAGGGTTGTGGGGGGGGGGGGGGGGTGGAGCCTTTCCCAGCAGCCTTCAGGTGAGAGGTTGGGTTCACCCTGAACAGGTCACCAGTCCATCACAGGACCAACACATAGAGACAGACAACCATTCACACTCACAGTCACACCTACGGTCATTTTAGAGTATCAATCAGCCTCGTCCCCTCTTGATGTCTTTGGACTGTGGGAGAAAGCCAGAGAGAGCCCGTGCAGGCACAGGGAGAATGATTCCGCGCCCGAACCGGGACTCGAACCTGGAACCTTCTTGCTGTGAGGCGACAGTGCTAAACACTGCACCAACGCGCCACCTTTCTTTATAGACATGCCCTTATAAAATGATTTATTTCAAAAGCAGATGAGCACATTGAGCAAATGATTTCCAAATGTGGGTGAATATTTGTAGTTCAGCTGCACGGTGGTGCAGTGGTCAGCGCTGTCGCCTCACAGCAAGAAGGTTCCGGGTTTGAGTCCCAGCTCCAGCACAGGATCTTTCTGTGTGGAGTCTGCATGTTCTCCCTGTTCCTGTATGGGTTCTCTCTGGTACTCCAGCTTCCTCCCACAGTCCAAAGACATCAAGAGGGGACGAGGCTGACTGATACTCTAAATTGACCGTAGGTGTGACTGTGAGTGTGAATGGTTGTCTGTCTCTATGTGTTGGCCCTGTGATGGACTGGTGACCTGTCCAGGTTGAACCCTGCCTCTCACCCGTAGACGCTGAGCTAGACTCCAGCCACCCCAGGACCCTTAACAGGAAAAAGTGGAAGACAATGGATGGATGGATGGATTCATAGTTTACTGTAGATAATACTGTCACAGTATATACTGGTATGTGTGTGTGTATGTGTGTGTGTGTGTTTGCTCACCAGCAGCAAACTCCAAAACATCGTCAGGTCTCTTAAGAATCACATTTCTATAGGTGAAGGACAAGCAAAGAGTCAGTTGACAACTCCAACATGTCAGCTGCTCGTCTGTAGTTTATTCTGCTATATTTTTAGGTGTTTTAACGTTTTGAGGCTGAATGACACGTCACATTAGAGCAGTTTAATTCTCTTTTTAACTTTGGGAAACTGTTGTGATGCTGTAAAACAAAGTCACAAACAACAAAATAAACAAAACAACAAAATATTCATATTAAATAGAAGATGGTCAAATAATTAAAAAAGAAGTGTGTCTCTTTGGACTTAGTGGGCCGCATAGCATGGAAACTGTTGCAAAAAATGGTCTTTGTTTATTAAAGTATTCTTATTTAACAGAAAAGGCATTAATGCAATAAAAACATGTGTGCCTCATTTGTCCGGTCTGTAAGTAATACCCGGAACTGATATGACGTCACCAGGTCACATGACATGGAAGCTACTGAAACAAAACAATAACAACTGGGAACCCGCAAGCTTGATTTATGGGAAAAATCTTGCGCGTTTACAAACATGGGAAAGTTCGCACTATTATTTGCAATACTTATAAAAAAATATCCCAATATATTCGCTGTGCTGTATGACCCTTTAAGGTAAAATGTAATAAAACTCGTGTATCTTTTTTTTTTTTCTTGCAGAAGGAGATGTACTAACCTCAAGAAATGTCCGACCATCACCTCCACCTCTGGATGCGACCTCAAATACTTCTGGTTGTCGATTCTCATTTTTATCTGGCGTCAAAGGAAATACATTTCATCTTTGTAAAACTCCAGAATAAAGCGTTAGTATTCCCGGGTGGCGGGCAGCTAGCCTAACAGGCTAACACTACAGCATCGCTACCTTAAACTGTCGCAGTTTCTCCTGCTGCTCGGCGCTCAGCTCAGTCACGTCCAGCTTCCCCGGAGCGCCTTGTTCCTCAGCCATCCCACCGCAGACGAATTCTGTCACCCTCTGCTGCTGTCACTCACTCATTTACTAGATATATCGAGAGACAAAACAGAGGGCGAGAGAGAGAGAGAGCGAGGCATCTGCTGCCGACACCGTAGTTAGGCTCAGGCTTCAGCCGTTGCTATGGAGACGCCCTCTGACGGTTACTAACGATCTCCACGAGGTGGCAGCAAGGAAGTCTGTTTAATCACCATGGCATGTAAGGTCCTGAAGTATTACAGGTGTCAAGAGAGTGGTGAGCAGATTATAGGAGGTGATAACACACAGATACAATCGAGATGTCTTCAGAATGAGGTTGTGCTCATCACAGCCCTGTCAAAGCTATTTTAATGGTTCATGCTGGGATCCGTCTGATTTCTGAGATTAAGATTGATGAAGAGTAGATCCAATGAGGTTGGATTTATATGCCTGAGAAAATGCTTTGCCTAATTTGGTGCAGAATTGTTTTGTCATGTCAGATCCTCGACTTTATACTCAACACACAGATTTCTTCCTTTTAATTTCCCCTCTGCCTGTCATTTGTGATAATTCGGGTTAGCATTAGCACACTTGGCATCTCCTCCTCTCGGGTACCATGACAAACTAAAAAAAACAAACAAACCACCACCCCTAGATGGACGCGTGGTATCTGTGAGTTCGTCCTGTCATTATAACTCAGTGACAGAACAGCTGCATTCATGTCATTTATTTGAGAAAGTTCAGGGAAAATATACAACCAGAAAAATGCAATGCTGGGGAAAAAAAGCCATTCAATCATTCATAAACACATCTTAAAATCTAGAATAGTAGCTTAAAGGCTGCACTTTTGACAACCTGGCATAAAAGTTCATATCAGAGGTATTTTTGGTCTGAAATAATAAGCTCAAATCTAAAACTTGATCCTGAAGTTGTTTTTGTTGTTTTTTTTTAAAGATAGGATCATTAGACAACTAAGAAAAGTCCAGCATCTTTTCGGTCACCTGAGAGAGACTGAAGTGGAAAAAGGACCCAACAACAACCCAAAGACTGCTGAAAGGTCAAATGTTTTTGTACCGTTTCTCCCTCTAGATAAAGAAATAACTTGTATTATTGAAATGCATGGCTTCTGTACTGTCCTTCATCTGTTCTTCCAGATTTTCCTGTTGTTGCTCTTCCTCTTCTTCACTGGGAGAGGGTTCTGTGTGATGTAGAGGGTCAAAGGTCACCAGGGCCCGGGATTCTGGTGCTATTGGGGTGGAGGGTGGAGGCTGAGATGATATGCTATACTTGTTAATGATGCTCAGACTGTGGAGTTTCAACATCAATTTTTCCCTGTGTCTGAAATGACAAAAAAAAGCCCAAACGGGTCAAATGGAGATTTTAAGAAGCACTTCGCTCATTTAAGAAGACATTTAACATCTGACATCTCACTACCTGAACATGTAAATGGCCAAAATGACTGACAAGAAGGAAAATGAACCAGAGATCCACAGGATGTAATGTGACACCTCCACTGGATTCTTCTCAGATTCAGAGACTGGAGAAAAAAAAGAGGCACGGAATCTTAAGTGACCCAAATAACATCCATTAAACTGTTGGTGTGTGACTTCAAGTGTGCACGTGAACGGTGTGTTGAGCCATGTTTCCTGTGGCTTGTATAGTTGTTGAACCTCAGATACTATGATGACATGGCTTCCTGTTAAATCCCAGTGCTGCAGAGAGGTTTTTCAAGATGGCTTCCCTTCTCCTCTTCGCACTCACACACAACCACCATAATATAAAACTCTTACCTTCAGGTGATTCATCCTCTGCACCAGAGCTTTCATAGGTTGGAAACTAAGTTAGAAAACATGACAGAGTGTATGAGTTACTCAGTGCAGCTTAATGCTACAGTCACTGAAATACTTTCAATACTGGCTTTCTCATAACATTAACTGGTTTACCATATTAGTTTACAAGACATTTGTAGGAAGCCATCTGAAGTTGATGGGAATGTCATTAACGTTGCATGTGGAATGGTATTAAAGCGATGCATCACCCAGAAAGTGTACTTTTTGCATTCCCAGTACTCAAAAATAGGTGTCTTGAACTCTCAAAGAGGTTTTTGCAGCTGCATTACTTCATTGTGACTCAAGAATGTAAAAAGAACCAGCCAGGTATGTTCAGCTTGAAGCTTGAAACTAAAGGCCACCAACTAAAAACAACACCAAAAATGTCCAAAAAAAATATATAAATTACCTATTCTTCATCCAGCTGTATAGCCAGTAACCCATAAACGCAAAAAAAAACAAAAACAGAATCAAACGGTAATATTTAAGTTTCAGCACGTGTGAGGTACTGTTGAGCCTGACCACCTGGTGCATTCAGCTGAACCAACTCGTTCATGTTTGAGCCAAACAGGAAAGGTTCAAAATAGTTTGCTTTTAGTTCAAATTCAGGGTGTTTGTGGGTTTCTCAGCAAACGGTGAAATAAAAAAGATGTGGATGATGGTGTGTGATGCATTCAAAAGTCTGTAAATAGACATTTCTGGACAGTTCATAGTTGGTGGTGATTTGGCGCCATTATTGGCTCTTTCTGAATTCAGGAAGAAAAGAAGTGGTGCAGCAGTAAAGGGAGAAAAAAAAGAAAAGAAGAAGAAGAAGTACTTAGGAACCACTTTTTTTGAGTACCAAAAAGGCAAAATTGGATGAAGTATCAGTAACCATGTTCAGTGATTGACCTGCTGAAGTGCTAGATGCTAATCTGGATGACTGAATATAACGGAACATTTACATGATTCCTCCATTAATGAACGCGATTCTTACCGTGGAGGCAGGATCATCGAGGGACATGTCTGACTCTGGAGGTCTTGGCTCTGCAAAAAAGTTAGAAAATTGCTGTCGCTAATGACCTTGTTCTTAATACAAAAAGGCGCATGGACCATATGTGGCTTTTTTTTTATCTTGTTCGGTTGTTTGTCCCAGTTTTGTTATTTAGTCACTGAAACAGTCAAAATAAATGCAGGGGGGGTCACAAGGTTTTTATTCTTTTTAAAAACAGTATTTAGACACATCATTCATGTTTACTATTGTGTGACAGGAAGAAGATTGTGAGGATTTCATCTCTCTGGCATTGAACAGTGCCGCTGTAACTGTCAGTGGACACTGGAGCTGGTCTTTGCAAATTAGACGATATTTGCAAGGAGGTTTATTTGCATAAAAAGAAGGCAAGTTTACCTGCAATTTATAAATATTCCCTGATTTACATGCATGCAAATGGGAAAGCTTGGACTGACTGTGTGCACTTTGTGTGCGCTTTGCGTGCATTTCACCCTTCATGTGTGCTTAATGGATCGCACGCTATCTTTTTTCCCGCTCACTTTCACTGATTTTAGCGACCGCAAAAGTAGCACAATCTGTTTGTGGATCCGACCCTGTGTGTCGGTGTCGAAGTTGAAGCCAGTTTGGAGGCATAAAATAGGAAAGAAAAGTATTGTACGTCTCAACCACATCCGTATAAAAACACTGCAAGTGTCAAATATAGACCTGAGAATATGTCGAAAGGAACTCGCGGACGCAGAAAAGCTTGTGCTTCTTAGAAGAAGTATCTGATGTATTAACCTTCAGCGGCTTCAGCAGCTACAGTAATCATTAACTTGGGGTCATGTCTGTTGCCATGTAGGGAATGTCAGTATTTGCTCCCCTTTATCTTTCTTTTTAGCTGCTAAATTTTTCAGGCTTCAGAATAGTTGATTTAGGGAGTTTCACCTAAAAAAAATGAAAAAGAAGAAATGTATCCCGCACACTGAAACTGAAGCCAGAAAACAAATGGCATTTTAAGAGAGTGAAGCCAGAGTACGATGCCTGCTGTGCAACTAAACAATGAGCTGAAACTAGCTTGAATTCTTCGTAGCCAAGGGGAGGGATTAAAATACTTCTATTAAATATAAAAGATGGAAGAATTTATGCCCAAATATTCGTATAAAATAGAAATTTCAGTAAAATCATATCAAAAGATATTGAGTCTTCCGGTCAAGTAAAAAAAAGAAAAAGAAAAAATCTAGTATTGGTTTGGAGTCACTAGGTCTTGACAAGTAAGCTTTTCTTTAAAAAAAAAAAAAAAAAAAAAAGAGGAAATACACAGTATATTGTAAGATGCTGGATTATAGCCAAATGAAACCAACACCTTGGAACATTTTCTTGCCAGGGGTGACTGTAGATGAGGAGGTTGATCCCACTCTCATGACTAGACAATAAATATGATGCTGCAGCCAACCGATATACCCTAGCTCTGCATAAATAACACACACACAAGGAGAACAACTGGCCAGGATCCGTTCAGCAGAAGTTCTCAAATTGGCATAAGAGTCTAGTTCATAACCCATTTGTAGAAATGTAAAATTGACTGTGCACAGTAAGCGAACTTCAAGACCAAGAGGAAAGAGGAAACATGCATGCACTGTGGCAATTTCTATTCATTACTTGGTATTTCCCTTCTTTGGAAAACCCAGTGATAAAGGAAGGGGACAAGAGCCAAAACTCCTGACAGTGGTATGCCAACAGTTGTTCAGAGCAGCAAGGGAGATATATATAACTCATAAGTTTCCTAAATCATTGTCTTTTCTTTATTCGGGGTATGTGTATTTACCTGTCCAACTTCTGGCAGAGACGGGTGCACTCCAGCTGCTCCACTGACCATCAAATTCATCCTTGGCTCTTAGCTGTATCACGTACTCTACTCCAGGCAGAGCATCAGTGATGGTGCAGGACCGTCGTCCCTTGATCAGCTTGACCTAAACAGGCAAGGTGCACATTTTTAAAAGTTATTCCTCATGACAGAAAGCCAGGAAAGCCAACAATGCATTCAGCTACAGGACTGAAACAGACACACATACTCTCCATCATATATACATGCAGAACAAACTGTCTAGTGGTCTCCCATCATGCACCTGTCCATGAGAAAATGAGGATTGGCGGGGTTTGTATTTGATTTCGTAGATAAGATGGAAGTATCTGTCTTGATACTTCCAGGAGGAGGGGAAATTCCAGGTGACCGTCATCCTTGTCTTTTGTCCCTCTTCCTGCTGGACTGAAATGGCTGATGGGGGATCTGGTTTTACTGAGAGAGCAGGAAGCAATCCAGTGATTAATTCTGACCCACAACAAAAAAATGTTAATGAACAGAACTGACACTTACAAACGCTGAGGGGTATAAAGGGCACGATGGCACTGGTGGCATTTCCCGCAACGTTCGTAACACACAAGTAGGCCATGTGAAGGGTTCTCAGCTCATCGTCGTTGTGCTCGAGAGCACACCAACAGCGGCACGTCTGCGAGGAGTATGAGCACGGCAAACGAAGAATTGTCTTCATCATGCTGAGAGAGGGTGGAGAGACAAACAAGAAGAGGAAGGGGTAGAGCAGGGTCACTCCCTCTGGAGGGGTCACATACTTTTATACAATAAATGAAGTCTTACTTCTACTACTACTACTACTACTACTACTACTACTTTAGAGCTTTGCTTGATTTGAAGTTGTCTTATTGCCACGTTTATTTTCTGTCAGTACGCTGTCTTCAAGTCAGTATGCTTACCGTAGTTGAACAAATGTCTGTTAGTGCGTGACCTCTGATCTCATGAAGAGCACATGAAGAGAGTGAAAACATCTACTTGTTTAATGATGTCAGCGCGCCTACTTGTTTCAACAGGAAGCCACGTAATCGAACACATTCAGTCTGACTCTAACAGCACCGTCATCATGTGAGGAACACACAAATGCAAATTTTCCCATCTTCTATTTTTCACTTCTACTGGACTGAAGTGCTTGGTTGATTTAAAATATTACATTACTATTGAATTTATAGTGTTAGTTTCTGTCCGAACCTTTTACTGAGGAAGAGTTGACAGGTGGGACGTCCAGTAAGAGGCTTCTGAGGTGTCCACTCACAACGAATCTTACTGCTGGGTGACTTTTTGTAACAGGACAAGCTGGGAGTCTCCGGAGGATCTTAACACATACAGTAGACATGCGGAGACCCGGATGATTTAATGTTTTTATGCGATGTCTTAACTTATTTTTCTAAATGATATAATCAGTTATAAGCTACTTCAACTGCATTTACAAACTGGAGATACATAGAAAAAGCCTGTGAAGCTTGAACCAGAAAATGTGTTATATTTACTTGATAACATGACAGTTCCCGTATTTTGTGAGTGTTTAAACATCCCCTAATAAGCCTCCTCATTTCGGAGGTTAGATAAAACTGATATACAGATGTACTTCCTCTCTTGTGTCATCCTTCAGTAAATAATGTAATGCTGTGTATCATTCATCCTCTTGATTCTCTGAATTGTCTCTTGGCTCCGTCCCTACATCACAAGTTTTACTGCTTTTATATTCAAGTGGTTGTTACTTCTCTTTTGACACCGCGGAGTTGAAACAAAAACCTGAATGGCTACAAATGAACAGAGATGTGACTGAATGTGCGGCCACTTCGCTGTGACTCACCTGCAATGATGACTTTCACGGAGAGCCTCTCTCTTCCTCTGTGGTGACAAGTGTAATTCCCCGAGTCTTTCACTCTCATTGAGGCCAGAGAAAGTGCCGCCCCTCTGCGGTCAAATGTGATGTCCCCCCAGTCTCTCTGTCCTTGCCCCACCGTCCTCCCGTTCCACTTCCACTGAGGCTTCAGTTTTATACCCCTTGTTACCCTGTTGCTCTCAACCCCTTCACCCTCCTCAAAATCACCCTGCATCTCATCCCAGTCACCCTTCACACGTCTGCTGGTTGAATGTTCCGTGGGAGGAGTGGGAGAACCGTATCCTGAATAGCTCAGGTTCCAGTTTTCTCCTGTCACAACCTCAGCAGTGCGGTCCCTCTGACTTACACTGTTCTCTGCTGAATTCACGTCACTCGTCACTGGAATACCACTACTGTATAGAGTGCTTGGCGGTGGGGCCGGGGTCACGTGTGGAGACCTCCCCCCTCTCTCAGGGTTTGGGCTGCTCCTGCTGACTTTCACTCCATCTACCTTCACATCACCGCTGCACAACAGGACCAAGTTACTGCCAGGGGACAACACCAACACACCGGGTGGAGTGTCTGAAGAGGAAAAGAAAAGAAGAAAATGGGCGCTAATAATACGACGGATGAGACAGTTTGCAAGGAGTAATATAATTCAGCGAGCCAAGGGATTCCGTTTGGATGTGGGATTTTTTTAGGGTTGCAGTTTTTGATTTGAACTTTTCCAGCTAAAAAAGCAGCGAGATACTGGCAATGAGCTGAAGTAAATAAATAAATAATGGCTGTGTTTTGCTGCCATCCATGGTCACTGTTTTTAGAGTGCCAATGCTGTTCTGTGTTTTCTCAGCAAGGACACAGCTCATGTGCCATCAGTATGTGTAGGGCTGAGCAATTTTATCAACTCTGGTATATATATCGATATTTTGTTTCCCCAGAGAGTGTCGATTTTTTTTAGCTGGGAGTTATCGATACATTAAGCCCAGTTCAAATCCCTCGTGTCCCGTACTTTGCAGGAAGAGCAAAAAGGTCTGCCAGCCGTTAGTGTCGCTGTAGAGCATTTCTAGCTACCCAGACCCAGGGCCATTCTCATCCAGTTAGAGCTGACAGATTCAGCAAAATGGCAGCGAGCATTGTTCCCTCTAATTGTACATGTGTCTGGACATACACACAAGCTCCCTGAACACTGAGGAGCAATGTGGGCAAAATCAGTTGTTCACGCTGTGGCCAAACACCTGCATAGCAAGGTACATGGCTTATTAAAAGAATCAGATTACAGCAGCAATTTCTGTTAGTTTACTTTTAATAGTTTCGGGGGTTTACAACTCAACCGCTGGGATACCGTTGCTGTCTCTTTATCGCTGCAGCACTGTTGTGAGCGAGCTAACCTGCACGATGACACAGGGCAAGCACTGTAAATGCTATGATTGGCTGCGTAGCCTAAATGAACCTTATTGTCTGTAAAACGTCCAATAGACATCTATAATTAGACGACATTGGGCCCATAACCTGCTGGAAGGCTCTATTCTCCTGCAGTGAAGGTCTGACAAGAGTCTTATTAATAATAACTCCCTCTCGAACTTTCTGGAGAACATCCGTCTTTTATTCTTCGCTCGTCAAGGCAAAAGACAAACTCGACAGTGACCCCTGGTGGGCTGCCAGTGGTAACTACAACAAAATGAAAATCAGTACAGAAGCATGGACACACACATATAACGTGCCCTACCTCAACATATACGTCTATTTATAGACGTCCAAATAAGGTCTATTTATCGCCATCCAATAGACGTCTATTGGACGTCCATCAATAGTCGTTTATCAGACATCCATGAAGAGACAATTTATAATAATAATTTAAATAACCGCTACTATACGTGTATGTATTATTCTTCATCTGCCTGTCCATGAATATGGGCCACTTGCTCTTCCTTACGTTCTCCATCTCAGTAGCTCTGTGTAGCGGCCGTTTCCTCGGCTCACCGATGTTAGCTTGCTACTTTAGCTCGTTGTGGTAACTGCCGCATGTCCCGCTAGCATTCCACATGTACTCCTTGGAAACTCTCTTATCCGTCGTAGCCTGGGCCCATAACCTGTTGGCAGGCTCTATTTTCCTGCAGCGGAGATGGAGAACTCTCGTTTGGTAAGAATCGTACTCATTGTCCTCTCTAATTTGACATGTGTCTGGGCGTACACACAAGCTCCGTCAGTTGTTCAAGCTGTGGCCACACACCTGTTCAACACCTGGGAGCATAGCAAGGTACATGGCTTATTAAAAGAATCAAATTACAGCAGCAATTTCTTTTAGTTTACTTTTAATATTTTTGGGGGTTTACAACTCAACCATTGGACTACCATCACCGTTTCTTATCTCTGCAGCTCTGTGGTTAGCTAGCTAACTTGCACGGTGCCGCGGCGCGTGTGGGCAGGGCACATACAAGCACTGTCAATGCTATGATCGGCTGCGTAGCCTAAGTGAACCGTATCCTATCATTGGCTGGACACCTGTCACTCACCGAGTCTATGCACTGCCTAGATTTTCTTGTGCACTGAGAATGTGCGAGCGGTACGCGATTTCGCAAGCGCGCAGTTTAGAGGCGGCCAATATAAATCCAGCGCCTGCATGCTTAAACGCAGATGTGTGGGAGCATTTTGAGTTCAAAAACAAAAAGGAAAGTGACGATTTAGACAAAAGTATGGCGGTTTGCAAACTGTGTCACACAAACGTTAAGTACTCTGGAAATACCACCAACCTGCTAGCCCACCTAAAATCTCATCACCTGAACCAGGAAATGCTAACTGAGACCGAGCCCACGAAGCTGCGGCACGACCTGAACCGAACCACGCTGGACAGTGATGGCGGTGGTTGCCACGAGTTCCTATCTTCTTCACCGAGGTCGCAGAAAATTACGGAGTCCATTGCCTACTTTATTTGTCAGGACTTGAGACCCAATTTAGTGGTGGAAAACACCGGCTTTAGGCACATGGTGAGCGCGATGGAGCCCCGCTCAGCTATAGTCACCTGTGAATTGAATTATTGGCTGCCATGGTTTATTTTTAGTTCACCTGGTGGCTAGACTGGCTAGTAGCTACCTCCTATGTTCAGTATCAAGCTAAAAAAGCTGCCAAAGAAGGCCACTTGCTGCACTTCAGCGCTTCATAGTTCACTTTACTTTTCAAAAGCTTGCAAGCTACAATTTGCACTCAGTTTCAATAAATGAAACTAATTTTCTCACCACAGCTTTGATTCATTTTGTCCAGCATTTGCAAGCTGCCAGTCAGAGCCGTGTGTTGTGTAATTGATGCTTTCAGCTCAGTTCAAGTTAATGGAACACTCACAAGATGTCACCAAAACACTTTGTCCCTTTAAAATCTTTCACAAAAGGATGAAAGTGTATTGAATTGTATCATGAGCTGAATATTGTGATATATATTTTATTGTATCGTGAGATTAGTGATTTGCTACAGCCCTAAGTATGTGTGTGCGCGCACAGCAGACATACAGTCTACTAAAACTTTTCTGCCCCGATGGAATCAAAACAATTGTGGTACAGATGCAAATTGAACATTGACTTCTGCATTTTTTTCAGTTTTTTTGTGCCACCCCTAATATAAGCCAGTACATTGGCCTCATTTACAAAATTATTTTGAAAGGAGTTCCACCTTGTGTATTGATTGCGGTTGGCTGGGCCCAGAACAGATAGGATGCAACGTTGCATAACTGAAAAACTCCTTCCTCTTTTAGTGCTTGTTCTGTTTCTTTTTCTGTCTCAAGGCACACATCTTCTGAGTCATCTCTCACTTATTTAAATATCTCATGTTCCTGAATTATTATTCAATTTCTCTGATTGTGCTCAAAACTCTCACAGCCAGTGGTTCTTTAGCTGTAGTATCGTGCTGTCCAGCCCTGGCATCAGAGGTCCACTGCCCTTAAGCAGTGTAAACACACTTTCTTTCCCTTTCTCCTGCTTTCCCAGTGGAGAGACAACAGAACTGCAGAGCCATCACAGCACGTCGACACACACAACCAGAATATTTATGGCTGAGAGTGCCGATGAATTTGTTGAAACATTTATTTGATAGAGAGGAACCCAGGAAGACCTACAGCCTTGAAAACTAGATAAATGATCACTTCACCAGAAAATTATAATTAGAATACAGTTTAGGAATACGATATACAGACTATGATAACGTATTTATCACATCATCTGTGACAGAGGGACCATCCAGGTCAATGAACTTCAGGCCCAGTTCACACAAATCATTGGCAATGCAAGGAATTCTCCGAGGATTCACTCTGTCTGACCTCCAAGGGACTTTCCTCCACGGGTACCCTCTCTCGCTGTTGTGTACTTCACCACATGAACGCAGCCTTAAACACCCTGCAACTGCTTGCCAGTGTGAATGGAGAACGCTGAGAAGATGAAAGAGCTGAAAATATCCTGTTTGAAAATGTTTAACACAGCAGTTCAATGCTAAAAGTGTAGTTAAATTAAAATGACAGCGTCAAATTAACAATTACTATTATCACTGTTAAGGTAGCAGGAATGCTGCTGCAGTGGATCACTCGGGAGCCACAGAGAGTGAGAAAAATATTTGATGACCACAACGTATAGGTGTTTCCCTGGCTTTGATCAATTTGTGACCACAAGTTATAATTGTTCACAAAATCTGATGAATTAATGAATCAAAGTGATGTCTAAACAACTTAATCATTATTTTTTTCACTCTCCCCTCTCAATGGTAACTCCAGCGCTGCATTTCTTATTACTGTAAATTCCAAGTGGACCTACTGACTTGCCTCTGGGTTAAATACAAAGATATTCAATGCGAAAATATACATTCAAATTTATGCAACACACTGCTGAATTAGAGCAAAGACAATACTTGCTCCATTTCAGGGTCTAGTTCTTTACATTTTAATGAAAACAAAGTGAAAACATTGAGTTGAATGGTTCAGCTGATGTTCAGTTTGTAAGATCTGCAATCCTGAACACTTTTTAATGTTTGCTGCGATTTATCCATTCATAAAAAAAAATACTTCTGAACACAAGGATGAGACATATTTGTCTTTATTTTTACTTGTGAGCTGACAATGAATTAAAAAAAAAACTCAATAAAGACATTTATAGTAGGAGCCTACCTTTTTTGAGACAAGTCCCCTCGAAAATGTTGTGCACGGGTGTTGCGCAAAGAACACACAGCAAAGGGATAAAAAGACGCATTTTTGCGAATAGCTGTCCCTTTGACATCGTGTAGTCTCACATCCCTCACAGTCAGCGTCACCTCGAGGTTCCAAGAACGTGAATAACTATCTCTGTCCTCCACTACTGACAGGATTGCTTCCTCTGCTGCTCCCAAACCCGTTATTGTGTAATGCGCCTCTGCCTCTTCCCCTTGTTCAGCACAGTTGCTCAGAGGAAATCCTCCAAAGCGTCAAAATAAAACCCAAGTGCGCGTAGACTTTATGATCCAGAGTGCAGTCTCTTCACTTTTGACATATCTTGTAGCCTAGCTTGTACTATGCTCTAAATATATGGAGTCATACACGAATAGGTTGTTCTTTTACAAGAAATAAACTTAAATTTAGATTATTTTATTAAAAAATACTATATTTACATTCACATTAAAACTAATCAAAACTATTCAGCAAAACTTTCGATTCATATGAACCCCCAGAAGTGTTTTTTTTTATTTCTATTTTTTAAAAATCTTATGAACATCATGTATTTTGCAGAAACAACTTAAAGAAATTGTGCTCAGATCCTCAAGGAAGCTGGTTGACCTCTATGGGTTTTTTCAGGACTAATACCAATCACAGACTGATATTTGACATTAATATGGCGTACATTTGCAGTGGAGATGAAACTCTTGGTGTGAAAGTCAAAATTACACAAATACAAAACTCTGTAACTTTGAAATATCTTTCAAAGTTTTAAAAATAACATTTCTTACATTTGACTGAATTTTTTTTAAAATTATCAGTTCGTAAATAAACAAAATAGCTCCCTGAGGTTTTATAAGTAAATGAATACAAACTGAATAAACTACAATGGCGTAAATGTGTGCTGCGTGTGAGACACAGAGACCAAAGAGAGGTGACTACAGATCTGAACTTGAACTTGAGAGCTGTAGCTTGTGGCCACACCTTCAGGGAGGCGTGGCCACAAGCTACGGTACATGATGTCATAAGTTAAGAAACAAAGCAACACAAATCCCTTCCGCTGCATTAATGCAGTAGTTTCATGTTCATTATTAAGAGTTCACTTTTCCTTTAAAATTGTGCATAGTCCAAATAAAGCTCGTATTTTCTTTGTTTTATTAAATAATTTTTTTTTTAAATCCATGGAACATTTATTGTCAAAAAAAACAAAAACAAAATTCTCATTACCTAATTTTCTTTTTAACTTTACCACAATGCACTTATTTTTCCCAGCAAAGCCACTTCTACCTTGCTACATGAAACATTTGCACAGACACACGGAACACATTTCTCTCGCATGAAAAAAAAAAAAAAAGTTTATTGACAAACACTCGACAGCTCCATAGTCCTCACAGCTGACATCTCAAATTCAAGAATCAAATACTGTAAAGTACATTCATTTCCAAAAGGCCTCCACTTGTGTTTACAGACCATCAACATCCTGTTGCAGCAGATCTGAGAACAGATTTCTCCTTCTGCTTAATGATTATCTCCCCAAAATCCCAGGGAAAACAGCATTTGCTAGAGAGATGGAAAGTTTTACTTTAATGACAGTTTAATGACGGATTCTTCATTTGTGCACAAATAAAAAAAAATTCAAAGCACTTTACTGAATATGTATATGTACACGAACCAGCACGCAAGTCACAAACAAAATGGCAACATGTATGATGAGCAAGTTCAAGTCCGTTCTTGATTTGGAAAATGTTCCTCTGAAACTGAAGCTCATGGTCTTTAGTCCGTGACAGTATGAGACATTTCATCAGAGGTATAATCAACATGATCCGGCTCTTTGTCAGACCAAAAAGAGGTCTTGCAAATGTCACTGAGGGCTTGAAGGTGCAACTTAATTGGGCCATTAGAAATCACATCAATATGATGCAAAAAAAGAAACGAAAATCTGTGGAGTAGAGGAAGTAAGAAAGGGGTTATTAAGAAAATGCGTAATTTGTGAAAATGTACTTTTCGTTAATAGGGAGCACAAACTTTATTCAGATGGTACGTAATGTATGGCTACTGCATTCAATCTATGAGCTAACAAGCCACAGTCTGGCGAAGCTAGAGGACCTTTAGCTAGCCTCAAATCATGGGGCACAGATTTTGTCTTTCTGGAAATGTATCTTATCAAAAAATACGACGTAGTTAAGCAAATTCATCGGTACTGGTTATGCTGCACAGCTGCTAATGCTATCACAGGTCTGTAGTCTCTAAACTAATAACTGTATATATGTTTGCTTTTGTTACTGGACAATGAACACACATCACCACTGCATCTTCAGTAATGTAAACAAAAGTGTAATTCAATCAAAGTGAACATCATAAGTGGAAGGCACCTGATTATGGATTAACAGTTCAGTGCTTCAAATGAATCATTTAAAAATATGACACTTTTCCCTTTATTTTACAAAAAAGAACGTCAAATGAATAAAGTGCTTTAACAACAATAGTGAACACAGAAACTTGGAGGCAAATCTTGCTAGCCGCTTTAATGCTAGCTATTCTTCCTGTGGTCCGCATTTGTTTTGAAATGAATCAGTTTGGGGAACAGAGAGAAAAGCAACTCCTCCATTTAGTCAGTACGTCTCACTCAATTTGGCGGGTTTCCTTGGCAACAGAGGGTGGGGCTGGGCTGTTGGATGCAGCGGCGCGGGCTGTGAGACCCTTCCAGCCAAACAGAGCTTCCTATTGGACAGAGAATAGTTGACTATTAAGGTTTAAAAGACACAAACAAGACAGACAAAATGAGAAGTATGAAATCACAGCAGCTAACCTGCACAGTCCCCAGAGTGAGCATCCAGCCTCCAGGTGAGTCTGCCCCATGTGACTTCACCGCTGTGGGTGGGAGGACACCAGGATTGGGGGTGTGGGCTGGTCCCTGAGGTGAAACAGTTTCTGAAGCTGCTGCTGCTGCTGAAATTGAAGAGCTTTGTGTGGATGAAGCAGTTTGTGTTTTTTGGGTTGGGCCTGTTTCCTCCTCAATTGGTGTATCTTGTGAGCCACCCAGCACAGAGGAGGAGTGTGAGAGCGGTGGAACTGACCCAGAGACATAACTGGGCGCTGGGCTACACTCCCCTGAGGCACTGGGGGGAGTGTGTTTCTTCCTGCGGAGGGTGTCTATCCAGCTGGAGCTATGTCTGGAGGCGAAGGTGGCAAGCGCCAGAGAAGACAACCGCATGTTCTTTCCTGAGGTGATCAGCTCTCCGAATCCTTCCTGGTGAGCAAACGCATAGCCGGACCTTCGAGAACTACCTCGAGCTCCCAAACGGCCCTCTGACACACTTCCCATGCTGCGCTGGGTACCACCAATGCTTCGACCCACTGGCTTCCGCTTCTTCTGCCGCACCAGTTGAGTGTAGCGTACCTGGACAAATGAGCAGAGGGACATCATGCTTGAATTATTCCCATGCCATCTTTGCTAGTTCATCAGTGAATTTTAAAAAGAACTTCAGGTTCAAATTAACAGGTTTAATGATTTAAAGCTGAAAAGACAACATTTTTAAGAAATAATTCTTAAGAAATAAATTTACCTGAAAAAAAGGAGTTCAGTAATTGCCAGCTATTGATAAATAGAGGAAATGGCTGAGAATCATAAGGCTTTATTCCATTATCTGTCTCAAATACTGTATTAGTTCAGCATTCCTACAGTGGTTGACACTGAAAGCCCAAAAGGTAAAGGCCAAGGTCATCACTTTTCTGGACAGGTAAGCTAATATCTGCTAACTAATAATACCAATTGTAAAAATTACCAGCCTTAGCCTCTGACAGGTTCATGCTGTTATTGTTGTATGCAACAACATCACAAAATGTATCACTATGAGATAGAGCACATGAATTGTCTGTATTATTACTGCTGTTCCAACTCTGGCCATATGTGGTTAGTTGAGTCAACCTGCCCGGAACAATAGATTAGTGCAGCAGAAGTATGTGGGACACCTACTGACTCGGAGGTGTAAATGTTATCCTTTACACATTTAATGGATGGGGGCGGTATGGCTCGGAGGTAGAGTGGCCGCCCTGCAACTGCTGGTTCCACCCCCCCCCCCCCCCCCCCCCACGGTGACCTTGTCAAAGTGTCGCCTTCATTGCAGCCACCACCAACAGCGTGTGCTTGAGTGAGTGAATGGGTGAATGAGATGACACGAAAGCGCTTTGAGTGTCAATAAGGTGGAAAAAATGAGTCCACAAATGGAAACTGATGATAGAAAAATACACTATGTCCAATATGTCCAGCTTAGACACCAGATGTGTTCCTGTGCATTCTGAACCCTTTTTTTCTGTAGAGGAGGTTCGACCTCTGTCATGAGGGTCACTAGCTGAGTCAATATTTGCAGGGTACTTACTGTCTATGAGGCCAGTGACGGAAAGCGTACAGCGGTCATCGCACAAACACAAATTAAATGGTTTGGATGCATGCAGTTAATCATTGGCTGAGGCAAGTTTGAAAAAGTCCTGTTATGAAGACACAACAGTAACACTTGTTGCAATGAAAAAGATGGACACATCACTGTGTTTTTGTCGGCTTTCTTACCGTGTCTGAGAGCTGAGGTTTGAGGTCCAGCTTGAGGAAGCGGAATGCCAAAACTGGAACTATACAAATTGCTGTGGCCAGTGCAATAGTTAGCCACACGACTGGCTGCAATAACGTGCTCTGGGCACTACCTGCACTCAGACACAAACAGAAATATACGTACATAAACATTAGCAAGAGTATTAAACATATATTTCCTCTCACAAATAATATGAACACACATAAAGATATGATAATATACTTCGGTGTTTAATTAATGGGTGCATGACAGCTCCCCAACCATATTCTCAAATGAACAAAGCATTTCGCAGAGTGCAGCACAGGAAAACTAAACTTTATGTAAATTGGATCCTACTTTAAGCCAGCTTCAATATATATATTATATACACTGTATATATTATAGAAAAACTTTTATTACATTCACATTAATTTATCGTCTCATACAGTAAGTAGTAGTTTGTCATATTTGATTGAACATATGTATTTAAAAGACCAGAAAAGATATGAGTAAACAATTCTGTCAAACATGTACCCTAGTTCGTCTCAATTTGGATTTCAGACCCAGCACAGTACCAAGGAAACTCCACTAAATGTATGAATTATATTTTTTAGAAATTGATTCATGAAAGATTTCGGTTCAGTCTTAAAAAAAAACTAGATGGACTGGGGGAAATGGGTTGCACAATCAGTACCTCTGTATTCAAAGAGACAAATGTGAATGTGGGGCTCCCCAAGGCTGGCTATTCGGTCCTCTTTTATTCAAGTTTTGCACGCTTCCATCGAGGCACATTACACAAATTCACAACGTATTATGATTTTAAAACGACACCCATGTTAGTAACTATGTACCACTTAACCTTGGATATTCCCAAAAAAGGTATTTTTTTACATATCCATATTGATAGTGGCCACAAATATCCAGTATTGGTGGGGCTCTCGTGTGTGTGTGTGTGTGTGTGTGTGTGTGTGTGTGTGTGTGTGTGTGTGTGTGTGATAAAAACAACCAGAAACTGACCTATAAAATGGAACTGATTGGGGAAGATCCTGAAGAGAGTCTGACTGTGTAAAGCAAACATGATGCTGAAGAAGGAGCCCAAAGAGCCCAACACAAACACAAGGTTGAACACGGTCCAGAAGCCTGTGTCAAGAGCAATCTAAAGGATCACAGAGGTACAAAGTCACCACACTGTGACAGACCAGGCATCATCCAAATATACCCAGAGAGGAGAATTTATACAACTTTTGGCTCACTCACCTGTACGCTGACCACAATGACCAGGGCTGTTGCCGTGGTGACAGCAAAGGTCTGGTAATCAGCGAGAGGCTCTCCGGTGCTCTGCGTGGCATCGGTCAGGGTAGCATAGGGGATAAAAAACAGCACCACTGATGTGTAAATGCCTTGGGCGATGCAGATGAAGAACTCTCTTTTATTGAAGAGTAGGTTGAGTTGGCCAGGTTCATACAGCTTAGGATACTCCAGACTCCTTAGATCCGGGACATCCTGCAATCACAGAGGAGTGAGAGGCTGCTTTTAATAAAATGAGATGGAGAACCATGGCAGCGCATGAACGTGATGCTTTGAGCTACGTTTTAACATCAGCATGCTAACGTACTGACAATGAATTTTAACACTAAACACACATCAAATGAGCTCAAATTCAACATTTGCTCATTAGCACTAAACATACAAGACTGAAGAATTAGTTTGTTGTCATACACTGAATTAAAAAAACATTCAAAATTGGATCTGAGGATGATGCTACATGAAAAATGAATTCATCTTAAGGGGAGACATGAATCTCTGTTGGAAAATTTCACTTAAAACCCAACAAAAGACATATCCAGGGGATTACTGAAGTCACTTGCTTTAATTTTCTTGGCACCTGTTATACCTGAGTCAAATTGCACAGGACAAGATGTAAGGGATCGCCAAGGTCAGGAGGTGTCATCATTTTGGGACATTGAATATCTGTCTATAGTTTCATTTCATCCAATAGCTGATGAGATATTTCAGTGTTTCGACATCTTGAGTCATCTTTCTTCAATCAGTCATGAAGGATAGTAGTGAAAACAAAGGATCCAGACATTAATATGTTGTACCTCCTAGACATATTACACACATATTAATAAGTTGAACAGACCTGATCAAATATCCCCATAGCCAGCACAGGGAGGGAGGTGTAGACAATGTTGTAGAGAGTGATGAAGTACTGATCATACACCGTCTAAAGGAGAGACGAGACAAAACACAAATACACAATAAAGGTCACGGTTCCACGATGTTCCCAGGATGTTGACCCCATTACCTCCATTCTCTGACCTGGGCAGAGAAGCCACAAAAGAAGCCAAACCAGAAGTGCACCATGGTGAAGGCAAAGTTCTTGTAGAAGAAGTAGCAGAGGAAACGACACATTCGCAGATAGGACCAGCGGCCATGAACCAGCAGGAGGCGCTGTAGGAAGCGGAACTGGGAGAAGGAGTAATCACTGGCCAGCACGGCCTGGATTCCCTCCTGACCTGAGATACCAACCCCGATATGAGCACCTGGAGGAGTGGAGAGGAGACTTACTGATGCTGCATCAGTTGCGAGGTTCTGAAAAATTCCATTGGTTTCTGGTTATCATCATTCTGTGATGCTTGCTTTGTCTCTTTTGCTAACTGTAGTGATTATGCAGTTAATCTTACTGTGTTAGAAAATTTTGAACCTTCCACAAAGTGTGTGGAAATGCTAATGAGCAGAAGTAGCCAGAAGATCTTTTACAAGTATTCACAAGTTGAGTTTTTCTGAGAAACCTTGAAGCGTTAGCTAAACACATATAAAAGGAATTGTCTTTTTTCCTGACTGATAAATGAAAGTTCATGTTTACAGAATATGACCTACATGAGGAAACGTACATTTCCACATGACAAACATACAGACAAATACAAAGTGACAGTACATAACTTACAAAACATAGATGTTCACACTTACACAACAAACTTACAAAAGCAGAACACAGGGTTAAGTGTGATGTTCTGACTCTCCTATTTTGTCAAGTAGTACAGCAACTAAGAGTATGAGATTTTCACTTCACGAAAATCACATTCAAAATAATTTACATCAATTTATTATGACGATATCCATAAGAAATTTAGACCAAATAAGAATGATATTGATAATGCTATGGTGTAATGAAGAGTCTACCAACAGCATTAGACAGCATGGCAGCCTCTACCATCAGGATGTGAGCTTGTGTGGGAACGGATGGATGAGAAGACAGCGTGAAGCAATTTGAGCATCGCCAAGGTAGAAAAGTACTATTTACTAAAGCTATGAGTTTTAATTGACTGTTCTGTAGATTAAAAAAGGCGTTGGAACAAGCCTATCTGACTGAAAGGAGTTTAAATGTAGACACAAAGAAACAAGTTTCTCACATGATGAGGAAAGGCACTGCAATATTAATTGCCACACAACGTGCGTCACTATTAGTCACAAAATGTAGATACAGTAAACAACGTGTGCTTGTAAATTTCCCTTGCTAGACACAATCAGCTATGTAACTAACTACGTAACTTCTCTCTTTCTTTTTCTGGTTATACTTCCTCCAATTTTCTGTACTGATTTTTCTTCCTTGCACCAACTTACTCTTGATCATGCTAACGTCATTAGCTCCGTCTCCTATAGCCAGAGTGACAGCTTTCTTGTGTTTCTTGATGAGCTCAACCACCTGAGCTTTTTGCAGCGGCGTGACTCGGCAGCATATGACGGCTTTGCATGTACACACTGTAGACACAAACTCCATCTCCATGTCTGCTTCCAGGGCATGGGCCTGTTGGAGAACAGGAGAGTGATGTTTAAGAAGAGAGTGGTTCGTTGACAAGTTCCGTGGCAGGTGGCTCTGCATGTATTTATGTACAGCGTTCTATTCATACCAGGCTGTGGCCGTTGATTACGAGGCCAAACTCTCCTGGGACGTTGTCCATGAGGTTGGAGGGAGGAGGGCACTGCAGCTGTTTCCCACCTCCTCCTCCTCCTCCTCCTCCTCCTCCTCCTGTACCAACTCCTTCTTGACTTTCCCTGAAACCGTTACTCATGAAACAAGCTTCTCTCCATCCCTCTTTCCCTCCATCTGTGGTCCGTGACAGCTCAATCATCCGTTCCCTTGCCCTCCTACAGAGGCAGAAACTGCATCAGTAAGGTGCATCTGTGCAAACCCAACATGACAATATGAAGGAGGAAAAACTAGACATGACAAAGAAGTAACCAAAAACACAACAAAGAACCAACTTGCAGAAGATATCATAAAGGCAATGAAAACCGTAAATAAAGCATACTGGTGTCAGGGGTGAGGCTAACTGATATCACAATTATTCTGTCAGCAGGATGACACTAAAACCTACCATTATATTTCACGGTTCAGTAACCCCACAGTGAAGACAGAGGGACATGCATGCGTCCATCCAGAGAGACTGACCTGAGTTCCTGTCGTACACTCTGGACAGTGTGTCCACTGATGATGAACACTTCCGTCATGTCATCTGTCAGCATCTTACAGGAGTAGCCTATGTTGACAGCTGTCTCTGTACGGGAGAGGGAGGAAGACTGAATGCGAGCATATCTAAAGCTCCCACCATGACGTTCAAAGCGAATGACTCTCATTCACTCATAAAAGAAAGCAACACATCAAAAAGCAGTGTGTCTCACCCTGTTTGTCTCCGGTGAGAACCCAGATCTTGATGTTAGCCAGAGAGAGGACAGCGATGGTTTCTGGGACGCCCTCCTGTAGCTTGTCCTCTATAGCTGTGGCACCAAGAAGCTAAACACAAAAGTCAAACATCAAATTTAAAGAGGGCTGATACTGATTTTATTACAAAACAGAGAATGAGTTGATAGCGATCAGGTGTTATTGAATCAATGATCAATTAAATAATTCCAAACTCCAAGTTTACTGGTTATGCCGTCTCTTCCAGCTCTTTCTCTTTATTTAGCATTAGCCAGCAGTTGTTCACGCAGGAATGAGTTATAGTTTTCGAAGCAAAGCGGCAACCTTGTTTTACAAATATTTGGTCAGCACCAATCTAGTCTCATTGATATTAAGTAGCAAGCTAACGTTTAGCTGATGTGCTTGAGCTAAGGTGAAACATTTTGGCAAACTTTACCACGTGACTGACCTATTCAGGTGCATTCTAAGGTGCCTGATGTACCAAATAGATAATAATAATGCCCTGGTAAAGTCTCAAGTCCAAGTAAAAATCAAGTTGAAAGTCACCTCTGTGTGTGTGTGTGTGTGTGTGTGTGTGTGTGAGTGTGACTTTCAGTATCTGTCCCATCTCTGTTGTGATGTGATGATCTGATATTATGAAGGTCATTTCCTCTCACTAGGTGGAACTAAACTAAACCCAAGTCCCACTTTTTAATCTATCTGGTAAAGTGACAGTTCACACATGAGGAGCAATGGCGGATCACCAACATGCAGGGACACAATCTCAGTCACTGACCATCATTTCTTGTTCTATCTGCTCATAGACAGCTGACAGCAGCTCCTCCCTGCAGTTGGTGGCACTGTCAGCGCAGCGGTGGCTCTCTGACCACACCTCCCACTCATCCTCTGACAGGTCCCTGTAGGCCAGAGCCAGGGTCCGGAGCCCGTCTGCTGCATACTCCTAGAGACAGACACATACGTGGATGTCAATAAATGCTGCACATGGGATTGTAGTGTGTCTGTAGTACGACACTAGATGGTGGTATAGCTTCATGCATGCTCTCGCTCGGTAGAGTTGATGTGTGTGTGGTTACATACATTCAGGTGGTCTGAGGTGAAATTCATCAGCTCCTGGTTACATGGGTGGAGTCGCTCCAATAGCACTGTGTCAGCTCCTTTGCAGTAGAGACGGATCTTTCCCTCAGGGTTACGCACTGAAAATGAATTATAAAGCGAAATGAGAAAAAAAGAACTTCACCTAACTCTTTCATCTACTCCAAGTAACTACACTTCACAGCTACATTAGTAATGTCGGCCCTGATATCGATTTGCAGAAACATGCATTAAGAGCCTCTGAGCTTGTTTGTCCTGGACTGAAGTTGTTTCGGAGGCAAAGACTCATCATCAGAGGAATGCAGAGAAATCTCACAGAAGGATGAGATGAAAACACGACCAATAATTCGCCTCCCGTCAGCTTGTAGGAGAGTGATTTTAATGTCAATCTGGGAGTAGGTGACACCACCAGAAAGACTTCTGAACAAAGTCAAACTCTGAGGTGTTCCAGGATCATGAGTGCAAGTAAAATAATTAAAATGTTAGATAAAATACCTTGAAGTTTAAATGAATCAGATCGTTTCAAGCAAAATTTAGGTTTTGTCTCCCCATGCACTGGCTTTCCCGTCGCATGAAGTTAATGAAGTTCAATTGATACAGAAAAAACTGAGGAGAAAACTGAAGATAGTATTTTAATAATGAAGGTTTACCTGTATTGATGTACTGTTAATGTTATAAAAATGCAGTCTACTAAATTGACACATCTTTGCCAGATTAGGGAGAGCTGCACACCTATGACAGACATCCTCTTGCGTATGTTGTTGAAGTCCAGGATGGCGAGCAGAGTGTAGATGACGGTCCGTCCCATCTCTGTGGTGGTGATGGTCCCAGGAGTTCGTGAACGAAAAACAAAACCGAAATTTCTAGCTGCCGTCACTAGAGCGCCCTCATCTGGAGACTGAGCCTTATACACCAGCTCCCCTGAACACACAGAAGAAAGAAGCATGAATGATGCGTAAATAAACATTTGACAGATAATGTTTGGATTTCCACTGCCTTTTCACCTCACCCCTCCTCTCTCTCACCCTCACTCTTCTCCTCACTCATGACCGTGTGACAGAGGGAGAGCAGGCGGAAAAACTCGTGAGTGTGTGAATCTCCCACTTTCACCGACTCCAGCAGGGTGTCGTCATAGAAACAGAAGTCCGGGTCGGCCAGGGGGTTGAAAGGAGTAAAGTCAAGTCTCTGGAAGACAAATAAGAGCTGGCACTTTTGATAATATCTCTTAAAACATCTGGTGGCACAGGGTGACTTTTAGTTTTTGCCTATGTACCTTTGGTTGAGGTCCCAGTGGGTCTGTCACTTCACCTACAAGCAGCATAAATATAAAATGCATCAGAATTCAATTACACGCATGGGGACAAAAAGACACTCCCCAAAAGATAAATCACTCTTTCAAAAGCGTAGTGAGTGTGTTTGGACTCACCATAAGTCTGTCCGTTGATGGAGCACTTGTTGAAGCTCATGATGTTTTGAGTGAGAGTTCCAGTCTTGTCACTAAAGACATACTCAACCTAAATGTAAACAAAAATAAGACTTCAATAAAAAAAAAAACTAAAAAAAAAATACTACAGCATAGTTGAACTTCTAATTGCTTCTAATGAACAGTAAGACTAACACAAGATGGGGACATCATCTGAACTCGCTCACTGTCCAAATCTGATTTTTTCTTTCCTGGTTTAGAGATGGATTGATTTGTACAGCATGAAAATTGGTTCCCGCAAAAATGTATGTAATATTTATTGAAAATATATTATATAAATACATAAATGGATTGTTCTGTGTGCTGCCATGTTGCTATACACAACTAACAATGATGCTGGAAGTATCAGACACTCGCTTTGCTGTGCCCACCTGTCCCAGCTCCTCGTTCAGAGTGGTGGTCCTGGCCTCAGCTGCTGTGTTGCATTGTGAGCAGAACATTTGCTGGTCCCAGTTAATGAAGTAGCTGTGACCCAGTCTGATCACCTCCACGCTGATAGTGAGCAGAAGATACAGTCACCTTCAAGTTGTGATGCCTTGGATTCAAATATGTCTCAATAATAAGGCACAAACAACTAACTGCTAAGATAGCAGCCAATGTGTAGCATTCTTTTTTTTTAATGTTCCAACCTTTAAAAGCGTTACCCAAAAAATATAGTTAAGAGGAACGTTTTCCTCACTGCATTTCTTCAAAAATAACTTCAAAATTTAGAAAACACCAACAAGATGTTATTAGCTTCAAGCTAAAGAAGATCTACTACGACCAGAATCCTTTCTATACACGCATGCTTGAATAATTCCTTGTGTAGTTCTCATTTAAGGTGTTTTCATATGTGACAGCATGCAGTTGAAAGCTTTGGGGACTGCCAAAGCCCCCTCACAACTCCTCTCCCCAGATTCGTTCACTATACGCTTTTTCAGTTTCTCGTGCAAGCACACTGTGGCTCCGTTAGTTCTTTTTTACATTTATCGTCTCAGCTCTCTTACAGCCACAAGTGTGTTTCATGGGTGGAGTGTCATGCATACATAGACAGGAAAGAGCCATGTGGATCAGTAAAAAGCAAAGTACAAAATGACTGATCACCATAACCTGGTATTATCATCCTTTCATTAACTACTGTTAATTAGATGGTATGGTGTGCTAAATTGTTATAATGATCCATAATCAATTCCTTCACCTGACGTATAGCGAGATAGGCACCACGGTGTTGAGAATGATGACATAGGACCAGAAGGAAAGGAAGGCAGAGAACAGGAAGTTGTCAACGGGAGGGTCCCAAGGCAGGTAACTCTGAAACAAGGACCCCACCTCTCGCTCCCATACTGCATTCCCCACAGACAGGATTACACCCATACACACCAGGAACCCAAAGATCTGACAAAAACCCACAAAATAGAGTGTGAGATGAGATATGAAACTAGATTCTAGCCACTGACATCATGTCCTGAAATAGTTATGAGCTGTGAAAGTGAGAGGTTTGGGGTGTCCTACCCAGAGGACCAGAGTGTTCATCAGGCGATCGATGCTTGTGCGTTTAAACTTGGTGCGACCGCTGTTCTGCATTAGCTTGGTGTCTGGGCCTGGGGCAGAAGAGGGGAGAGTTAAATGTGCCATATGCATGACAAAAATACACACACACACACACACACACACACACACACACACACACACACACACACACACATACATACACACTCACCTGCGAAGATGACCAGACCGAAGCAGGCCTCGGTGTTACGCAGCACACACCCTCTTAGGAGCATGTTCTGATTGGTTAGGCTGTATTTCTTGTCTCTCCAGTACAGAGTCCCACAGAACCTATCCAGCTTGTTATTAGGGGGCTCACACACCACCTCACCTTCACACACGCAAACACAAGTAAACATACACAATTAGATGCTATATCATAAATCCAAATTCAGTTATTTCATGAATTTTTGAGTAATTATCATCGTTCTGCTGTCACACAAACACACCCAGGCTGAAACACACACCAAGTGTAAACTGATATCCAGCAAAGTGCAGGTGGATTTGCTGCAGTGATGCATTTTTCTGTGTGCGTGCGTGTGCGTGCGTGTGTGTGTGTGTGTGAATAGTGACACTTTCACGTAGGAGGGTGATGATGATGAGATCTTGTTCAGCTCTGGTGGAAAATGCAATTTAGACTGGAAGCCGTTGACCTTAGAGAAAGCGATCAGTGCTTTCTCAGATCTCACCATTAAACGAAGCTAAGTTGTTGGGGTCTCCAAGTTCAGATGTCACTGAGACAGACTGACGCACCTTCATATTGGTCTCCCTGCAGGATAATACACAACACAGCAATTTAAGTGGAGGTTTTTTTTGTTGCTTGTGCAGATTGTGAGGTGTTGTACATCGATGATAAGGTGTGGTGTGTTTGCTGACCCGTCCAGCTCAGCTGTCTCGATGTAACAGAGGCCGTGAGGTTCACTGCTGGATAACAGGAGCAGGTCAGCCTAGAAAATAGATACAACAGCTGAGGTTAGCATCTCTGAACAACACTGACGACACAGCAACAGAATTAGAGGCAGTCAGTGTTCATAAAGATTAGAATCTGCCCAAGTTAGCAATTCATGTTGCTGGAGAATGATCGCCATCTTTACACGGGGAGAAAAACATCTTAGAGCTCTGTGTTGGACACAAACTTACTGCCACAAACTGGTTGTTCTCTAATTTGATGATATCACCCACTCGAACGTTCATCCACTTTTCATTCTGAAGACTGAGACAGAAAAAGAGAGGACAGGTGAAGAAGCTGCAGTTCAGTTTAATATTCAGGTGTCACAACTGGAGAACAAACTTACGAGCCACAGATGAGGACCTGAGACTGACGGTTGTTCACTTGGTTGTCACTCTTGTGACGAAACTGGAGGAGCAAAACCTCTGTTAGTTTTTCTGGAGTTTAGTCAAGGCTGGAGTCCTTGTACTGTATTCTCTCTGTTTTTGTGTTGTGTATGTGTTGTGGAATATATGCTCACATAGTCGTCTGTGGCATCCTTTACTGCAGTGATGCTCAGTACAAGAGCTAAAGGCACGATGGTAGTGAACCAGGAGAGGGAGGAGATCTGAGGGATCAACTAGACACAAACACAGAGGGTTGATCAGAGCTGGACACCCAAACAACAGGCATGGTCAGTAGTTTGATGTTTTGCTCAGAGTTGGATGATTTATATTATTCTGTCTCTCTCTGTCCAATTTAAGTTACCTGAAACTATCCAGCATACATTTCAAGAACATCCTGAATGTAGCCTGAATATACACCTAAAAATACCTCCCTTCCCTTGAAACAGTCCACACCTTGAAAAGTCTTTAAAAGAAGTCCTAAGACTCCATTAGTCCTGATGCCCAAAACATTCCCACAACCTACAAAATTGTCTTTAATTCACCAAATATCATTCCGTTCCCCATCAAGAAAAAACCCCATTATTATTATTATTATTATTATTATGAACAATGAAAGCTGCTGTAATCCCTTGTCTTCCTCCTTTGCCCTACCCAGGTCCGAGAAGTCTTTTACCCTTCAGGGTGTTAATATTTCCTCTTCTGGTATACTTCTAGTATTCAAATATACACATACTAATTAGAAGCATATTTCAAATTATTCCTTCTCCTTCCTTTTGATATTCCTATTTTTTTTGTCCTTGTACTCACCTGCAGTATGAGAAGGAAAAGGAAGTAGGTGTTGGCTACTTCCTGGAACTGCTCAAACAGGTTGATGGGCAGAAAGGTGACAATGTTGTATTTGGATGTCATGATGCAGTTACTCTGGATTTGGAGGAAGGGAAGAGATAGAAACTAAAAAGATGAATATGATATACAGTGCATATATAACCATGCACAGAAGAAAAAAAGGACTCTCTTACCGCGTACTGAAACTTTTCGTTGTACTCTCTGTCATTGGCTCGGACCCTTCTCTCCTCCTCTGCAGACACAAAGGTAAAGGATGACAACATACACATAAATGCGTCAACATGCATAAAAGGCAATTCACAGAAAATTCAACATCTGTAATGTCGTCTGGCGTCCTGGGTAGGGCAAAGGAGGAAGACACGTCATAAGTCCACTGTGTTTGTGAATTTCTACATCAATCAGGCTGGAGGTTGATGATCAAATATTTGACCACATGAACACATATGCAAGCTAGCAGAAACAAAACAGATTTTTTTTTTCTGTTTGACTTAACAGGAGCATCATAAGCACATTACTGTTCTTCTCAAAGGAAAATCTACAAGTAAAATGTCCTTGTGCGCCTCCCTCCAAACCTCTTTATCCGCTTGCTGTTTTTAGGTTTTTGTCCTGCTGATGCAAAGTAGTTTGGGAGTTCCCCTCCAGCTCCTCCTCCTCCTCCTCCTCCTCCTGCTCTACCAGGTCAGCTTCCTCTAATATTGATGAGAATGCTTTTTAAATTAAACAAAAGGCCTGTTTTGCAGAGAGCTGCACACAGATATGAAACACAGGGTTAAAGCATGTGGTTGGCTCACAAATGATGGCAGAGAGGCACCACAGGAAGGGACATAACATCAAAGGCTATCGCACACGCATATAAACAAAAAGACGCTGCGGTTTCCTGTGTTTCTGCAGCACTGTGAATCCCCGTTTCACCTCACACAACTGACTCTTCGTCTCAGCTGTATTCAGCAAACACAAGTCACTTGGAGAGTTAAGGCTGTTTTGTAATAAAACAGATTTATTTCGGCAGATGAGTCCTCCTCTGCTGCAGACCAGCTGAGCTACTGTCAAAGTAGATTCAGTCAAATTAGAAAATACAAGCAGTTCCACATCGCTGTGAAATTAAATGACACAAATATGGATATACAATTGATGTCAGTTTGATTGCAATATCAGATTTAAAGTTTTAAAGCGACAGAGCTGGATTTTTATGTACATTATCATCTTGTACGTTCAAGTCCTCATCAAATAGTCAAAGCTCTCAGCATTTTCCTGAATGTGGACTTTGTGTGTGTTGTGACAGTTCTATTAACCCAACTGATAAAATTCTGATCGTGAAATGATTCATTTCACAAAGGTTATGTGACCCTCCACTGTTTGACCATCAAAACGCTCATTGCAGGCTAATGGTGGAGCCTGTGATGTAACTTGTAATGACTGTCATAAATCTGCAGCACAAAAGCTTTAAAACTATAATTGAAAAAATCCTTTATCAATCAAATAATTAGGGATCCAGGAAATGAATTATCCGACAAATCAGGTTATTTCGTAACAATGATGGAAAAACCATCTAGAGATTCAATATCTCCGTGAAGCTGCCCTCCCTGATCTGCACACGATAACTTAATTAACACAATGGCGGGGGGGGGGGGGGGTTTCAGATACACACGGTTGCAATGAAAACAGTTGAACTGTCTCAGAGTATATGCTCTATAGTCTAGTATATGCTATAAGTAGTCATTTCAAATATACGTCACAAATATGAATGGCTCCTGTGCAGGCTGACCAACCCAACCTGCATGCATGAGCATCTTTAGCAAAGTGCACATTAAGTGTTTAACGTGTGGGACAGCTTGAAGGGCATTAAAGCCCTGACGTAGACCCGATGCTGCACAGCCAGTCTGTATAAATCTATAAAGCTCAATTACTGAGGAACCTTCTGTTGCAGGCTTTCTCTGTTGTGAGTGTAACAACTCAAATGAGAGCACAGGTATTGATTCAAAGTAAAGATCACACTATTTTACACAGTAAATGTATTCATCTGCCTTGTCTTTTTTCTGGACATGTGAGGGTTACAGCTCTCAATCTCCTTGACAAACACACACACTCCCCAACGCACAGATTGAAGCCGTAGTAATAACTAAAGTGCACACCGAGCCCGGGGAGCGGTGTTGTCCTTTCCATGAGTAAAACTATGTCAGGGTCGGACTCTGGAGAAGTGATCATCGCTCACTGGAGCTGATTTCATTAGAGGAAAAACGGGATGGAAGGATGGCCTGCAGTCGTGCACTCACAGACGCACACGGTGATCTAATTTGTTGAAAAGCGATGCGCAATGACACAGCAGCAGACTGATGGGCTGGAGGTCAAATGAAGGTGCACATCCAGTGTGATCTGTGGTAGTTAATGATACAGATGAGGCAGTGCAGTGACAGCGGCGCCTCCACGATTGATCAGCGTCTCTGGCGGCAGCAGCAGGCACAAGGACAAATTAACCCTTTCAGACAATTCAGATTGAAACACACTTTTGTTTACACAGAGTCAGCACTGAATGTCAAGAAACCTAGGGGACTACGAAAACTATGACCATCTCTGATTTATTAGGATACTGGACTGAAAACTGGAAGAAAAAAGAAGACTGAGCCAAAACACTGTCTGACAGCAACGGTGCATGAATTCTGGATCAGGTTCTTATGATTTATATATTAGAAAAGGAAGGCAGCGATGATAGATGGTGATGTCATCGCGAAAGACAGCTCAGTGATTACAGCAATGCTTGAAATACAATGAGGTATACACACACTGAAGTATGAAATAGGGGGAGTGAGATGAAGGAATGAAACTTGAGATGATGAGGAGTGTTTATTTGTCAAACATCAGTAGATGACGCTGGAAAAAACAACAACAACAACAACAACAACAACGTTGAAGCTCTCTTAGAAATCCATCTCGTACCTGTCCGCCTCTTTTTCGACTGAACTCCGTCAAGACCTTTCTTTTTCTGTCTTTGCAGGGAAAGAACGACAGGGAACCATTTTTCCGGGATGTCTTTAAGCACGGTCATCTTGAGTTTTCTAGCAGCCGCCGAATGATTTGTCTTTAGATGTGCACCGTTTCTGACCGCTATGTTTTCGTCCTCCCCCCCACCCCACGATATCTCCCCAAGGTCCCAACTTCAGCCAAGTAAACGCATGCGCACCGCCCCCTCTCCCTTCTGCCCCCCTCTCTTGTCCCAAACACACACACACACACACACACACACACACACACACACACACACACACACACACGGGTACACGCGCACGCGCGCGCGCACTGCCCGGTGAATGCGTGTATTCTCGCTGAGATGCGCGAGTTGCCGGACTGTGGGTGCCATGATAGATCTAAACTAAACTGGGGATTGGTTCACGTCTGCCGCACGTGCGGTAGTGCACGCTCCTGTCTGTGCTTTTTGCTGAGAAGGTGCGCGACAGTTCCCAGAACCAGGCAGGTGTCTCTGCACGTGATGCGTGCCGCAAGCCTGGCGTGTCGGTGATGAACACAGGGTTGACATACGCGTCATCATGACCTTCAACTGTTGGACATCCTACAGCAGTGTTTCACCAGCAACAGCTCCTCGCTTAAGGTTTCACATCACGCGTACCCAGCGTCCATCACTGCTGCGGGGAACGACAGCGCATCAGTTAAAGATACATTGTGTAGAATTCAGTTACCTTTGCCAAGGAAGTCGTGTTTGCGTCTGTCTGTCGGCACCAGCACACAAGAACTGAGTGGCTCCGCTTCACCAAACTCAGTGGAGTGGTGCTCTGAGCCAAGACGAATCCATTACATTTTCGAGCAGATTTTTCATAGCACCATGAGAGGCAACAAGGAATGCTCTGTTTTAAAATGTGATGCAGTGGGTTGACTAGATCCATCTCACATCTGATCAGAGGTCAGACCTGGTGACGGGTTACTGTGTAGACCATTCAAGTGTTACAATGGTGAGGTGGCCAATTTTAACAAACAGGAAAGTGTAACAACTGGACATGACATGATCAGATCTTTCCCAAACGACTTCAAGCCCAGACATGATGATGTCTAGCACCAAATGTGATGGCAAAGTCATAGCGCCACCTACTGGTTAGGGGAAGTGAGTTTGGTATTACAAACATCACTTGATTGACATCAGAATGATTCTTTGTAATCTTTATGTGATGTGTGGCAGCTTATCGTCAGTGCACGCAGGAAGTGAATACGCTCCATAGCGCATGCTTGAGTCTGCTCATTCATGCATAATCCAAATATGATTGGGTCTCACCACCACCTCTCACTCCACCGCGTGTGTGAGGGCCCACTTTTTGCTCAGTTGACAATGAGCCTTTAACATCTATAGGAGAATGCCATCTACAGTAGCCCAGAATGGACAAAATAAAGAGCTTCAAGAATTTTGGTATCATAAAAGTTGGTTCTTGTCATCCTCTTGTTCGGCATACTCACATACTTGTTACCCCATAACTCCTTATTCAAGCCGTGTCCTCTCTTAGCAAGCTAGGAGCATCGGCTTTTGCTTTTTTTTCACATAATAGTACTTTATTCCATCAGCTACATGTGTCCGCTCTGTCTGGATTGTCATGGTAACGACAACAACGCACATCTCCACAGATACTATGAGGACTCACAATGGATGACATATGAAGAGACACTTTACACACTCCCGTTTTATTTCACATTATACACAATGCAGTAAACAGAAAACTAGGAGAGAACTCTCCTCAGTGCACGCGCCCAATGGTTGTACCACGGAGGCTGCACCGAGCCAACAGCCACAAACCCCCATCACTGACAAATCAAGAGAAAAACAGTTCCCAACAATTGAGAGGTGAGGGATATGCTGTGTGAGGGATATGAACAGTCAGTTCTTGAAGTTTTGGAAAAATGGGCTTGGCAACTTTGACCAGGGACAAATTCTGACGATTGGATGGCTGGGTCAGAGCCAGAGCAGCAAGTCTAGTGTGACTCCACAGAAGAGTTCTTGTCTCACAAATTGATGAAAAATGGTCACGGTTGCCAGCTGTTTCGGCAGCTCGAGGGGAACCTAAGCAATTTTAGGCAGGTGGGTTTTAATGTTTTTGCTGATTGATCTCAGTGCCTCATTCCAGTCACTCTTCTCCAGGTCCACATCCAGTTGTAAAAAATCAAGATGGTAGAGGCCAAAACACCAAAGTCGAGACTTCAAAATGGGAGTCTGGGAACCAGTGGAGTAACCCCAACAAAATATCCCAGTTTCCGTATGGAAACCTCTTTGTCATTTGCCGATGTTGCTTTTTCTTTCTGTCTTTGTTTAGTTTTCCTGCTCCTTTTAATAGCCTCTGTGTGTAAATGTGTCTCAGGTGTGTCTTGCTGGGGATTTTTCTGTATATTTTCTCCTCCTGTTGTTTCAGAAAACTTCAGGACATGTCTCCAACTTTTCCTTGCGTTTCCCCAGTGAGTTATCCCGTGGATAATTTTGTATTTTTGTCGGATTTTGTTGCCTTGATGCTGGATTTCCTGTGGTCCGACCTTTGACTTTAATACAGACTTGTCACTGTGCTCATTTCCTGAGGTGTTGCTGCGATTTAAGCTGTCACTTTCAGGTATGACTGTACAGAATTTTTTAAAAAATTGCTGGAGTGAACTCTGCTTTGGAGCTTCTCTCTTGATCAGCTGTGATTGGCTGAAGGGATGTTTGTTACGCTGGCGTTAGCCTACTATTTGTCTTTTGAGATGAGACAAATGCTGTGTGCAAGTTTCTATAACAAGAGCTTTTATTTCTAAAAGTGGATTTTAGTACCTAACAACCTGTGAAATGCCTGCACTCTCCTTGTGGTGCTCATTGGCTTCACCTTGAAACCCCCAGGACTTCCACAGTTGCTAGTTTGCCATGTTCTGTGTTGGCTACTGACCTGGAGGAGGCCTCTTTCTGAACATCTCCACTCTGCCGGCTTCCCTCCGCTATGGCCCATGGGAATGACTGCAGAGGGAGAGAGCAGGAGGTGGCAGGAGAAGATTACTTAATGGTGAAGAGAAGAAGACACAAACACAGGGGGCTGGATGAGGAGGTCACAACTGTTGTGCTGTTCGGTGTTTACAACAGGAGAGAATGGTTTGCATCACACAGAGGAAGTGAAAGTCTCTGAGGCATTACAACCAGGACACAGACATCAGCAGAGCGGCCATCTCGGCTCCCTTACAGTCCTAATGAGGAAATGACATTCAGCCGTGAGCTGCATCTGTCTCTTTGGCACACTGAGGACAAGAGGCTCCTCCAGAGTTTCCTCCTATTGTAGATGAGAAGGAGAAATCGAGCGGCATTTTCAACAGACTCTCTCTCCATATCTCTCGTTTCTATTAAACACCTCACTGCTTTCCCCTCGCTGGGCTTATTTCAGATAAGCTAGGGTGGACAGATGAGGTTGCAGAGGATGGAGTTATATGTCTAAAAATCTTGAGGTTTGTATGATATACTAGGAGGTACAAACAGAGGCAGACGCCACGCTTGAGGCAGCGAGCTTCCAATCAATACTCCTGAGAGAGAGAGAGCTGGTCCGTCTCTCTCCACGTGAGTTGGGCTGATCGGCTTTCAGCTAGAGTTTCCAGCTCGCCCTTCCACACAGTCCTGTCTTCACTGCATGCTCTCTGCTCTCTTGACAACTTCTATTAATCAAAAGCAGCAAACACCCGCTAACATCCGGCTCTTTTCTGCACTGGGAAAAGTTTAATTTGCATTTAATCCAATCTGCAGTAGAAACAGGTATTCAATTGTTGCAGTCAACACTGATGTAAACAAAAAATTCAGCTGAACGCAGTCATTTGTGACCCTGAACCTTCCACTGCACATACTCCTGGACAATGGGTTTTCCAAACGTGACTAACCTGGAATGAACCTTTTTCATTGTGAGCAGACGAGTTTATTTTTTTCTGGTGCGTCACATTTGACGTTAGAATGGAACGCACTGGAGAGCAGGGTAGACAAACTATCTAGTAGGTGACCGTCTTTACTTTTCGCTGCAGTCTGTTTTTGAAACGCAGCACCGACTGAATGGCGTTCCAGCTCTGTTTGATAAAAGATGGTTTGAAATTTTTGGGCTGAAATGGTTAAAAAAAAATCTTAGAAGTTACATTCTTCATAGCAAATGCTATAGCTTAAACTCTCCATTTGCAAACAAGTCCGATGTTAGCAGGCTCTAGCAGGTTCTTTGGTCAGTGAAAAAGGGGCTTTGAAGTTATTTGCCTGGTTCTCTTGAGTCTTTAGGTTTTTCGTGTTTCTGTCTTTCATGCTCTCTTAGTTGACCTGTAAGGTAAGGAGCTAAAGCTGACTGACAGGAGCGAGAAACACCAGAGACACACTGATGCCCTGAGAATCTTTCCAAACCATTGAGCAAAATTCCCTGAAACACCCCCCTACACAACACCCCCTCCATCAAGTTTGCTAGCTTCGCTCATAGTTTCTTAGAACCCTCACACATGCAACCTACTTCTTCTCCCGTCTGTCTCCTGCTTTCCTTTACAGGAAATTCTCAGTGTGCACTGGAAATTTCAACTTGACCAACTGTGATGTCACAAATCCTGCGTATGCACCTGCCTTTCATATCAGATATTAAAATGAAATTTGAGTCAACGAAGGAGAGAACAGCCATCAAGTATCTTACTCTACAAAAACATCTTTCTACACACTCAAACAATGAAAAGGGGGCGGGGACAATTTTTGTCTGGAGGGCGACTTTGAGATCAAATATAATTTAGATATATGATTACTTTAGTGAGGAAACAGAGAACAACTGACTAATAAAGTTAAATCATGGTGCCGCCATCCTGCTCCTGAGGCAGGACGCTGAGTTCTTATAGAGAAATTGAATTAAAACAGCATAAAGTCCATAGACATTTATAGACATCCATTATATGAAATACAGTTGGGGTGCTATGGAGGCTCCAGGTCAGTGCAGCGATTATGATTAAACTTCACTTTGCTTAAAGGAAAACAGTCAATAAGGACTTTTCCACCTTAAATGCAGATTCTGAAACCATCCGGAGCTACACACACACACACACACACACACACACACACACACACACACACACACACACACACACACACACACACACACACACACACCATCATCATCTTCATCTGTACATAAAGCAATGGAAACAACCCTACCTTTTCAAGTTAGCGCTACAGAAAGATTCCAGCAGGAGAGAGACATCGTCTTGCTGCTCTTCTCTCGGAGGTCACGGTGAGGGTGAGGTGATGTGCGTGATGTAAGGCCGCTGAGGTGGGAGGGGATGAACTGGAGTGAAGTGAAGACACCGAGGTGAGGGAGGTTGGTGCCGAGGGAGAGGAGGAGGAGGAGGAGGAGGAGGAGGAGGGGCAGGAGGAGGTGCACCTTCGCTTCATCAATCTCCACCTCCTGCACACTTCTGGGACGATCGGTTGTTTTTTAAAGATTGTTTTGAGTATCTGATTATGTACAATTTTGTTTTAAAAGTTTAGTTCACACATCAAGTCACTTGCTTTTCTCAGTGTCTGAATCGTCACTGATCTTTCATTTGTGTCACAGCGCCCCCTACAGCTCTACCGCCGTCATCTGCTCCAGCATGCGTTCACAGCTCAACATGGTCATGAACACATGTTCAAGTGCAGCATCTGGCCGGGTTCGACAGTTGTATATTAGAGATATAACTTGCTCCCGCCGTACAGTGAGAACAATAATTATTTTCTCTCACAGTCCGAAAATAATCCAATTGTAGGAATAAGTTATTTTAGGAAATGATCAAAGTCTGGGAAACACATCCTGTGGCCACCAGTATCAAATAGCAGATCTTTGTTGAAAAAAAGGGGTGAAAATAGAAAAAAAAACGATCATGGTTTTGTAGATTCAGAAAGTAGAGAATGAATTTCAGCTTTTTTAACATTAAATAAACAATGAGTATATTCTGATTGTATGAAGTTGAACTTACACGCAACTGCCCAAAGATTAAAACTGTGGCCTTATCAATGGACAAATATTTTACTTGGAAATATGAGATAATGCAAAATTATGTTATGATTAAAAAATAAGAATTAGGCCATAAACAATTAGTAAAAAGAAAGTTCTTACGTTTTTAATGACATTTGAATGATTGTCACGTTAAGCTACGATTGTTGCATAATTCATGATACAGCCGGGGTCGGAAGATCTGGGTCAAACTATTTAACAGACCTTGAAAGTCGGAATTCATACAAACACAGTTATGAAAAGAGTAACACTGATGTATAGTTCTCTGAATGAAATTTTACTATTACATTTATTCAATATCAATTAAGGCAGTTCATGAAAATAAATATATCTCGGTAATGTAATCAGGTAAGAATGAATCAATACCAGACAATTCCATCATCAATGCAAACAGCATTGTCACATAATCAGTCTTTCCTTCAGCTGCCTCCTTCTTAACTCTCCGTCTTCAAGAAACTCTCCACATAGTGTAGTTCAACTATCAAAAGATATCAGGAGACGTGTGTGTGTGTGTGTGTGTGTGTTATGCCCAACTTGAGAATTGTTTTAGTTCATGGTGATGAAGATTGTCAACCTCCGTCATCTCATGGGACACTTGTACTTGTAACACTTAAAAATGTGAAACCTTAAGCTCGTGCCCACTGTCCCGCATGATGGTGGGCTGCTTGATGTTGTCACTGATGGTGGAGAGACAGGGCAGGTCTGTGGGGGGGTCAGGGTCAGGTAGGTGCCATTTGATGAAGACCAAATACATAAGAGTACCGAAAACACCTCCAATTAGTGGGGCCACCAGAGGTACCCAGAACCAGTAGTTGTAGCACCTGCAGATCCAGAGTCACAGATACATCAGTTACTCTTTTTGGCCAGTTCACCTCCTGCTAAATTATTGAACTCTGAATCAAATTTCTGCGAGAGTGGGTGTGGATCCCTGCTGTATCAGCTGATGATCAGCTGTTCTGTACTCAGCTGATGACCCACTTTTTTCCATCCTTGGATTCATTTGAGATTTTCGCACTCAAAGCATTTTATCTGAGCTATTTCAGTCTTTCCTGCTGCTGCTCTCTCTGCATTTGGCTTTTGATACGCATGAAAAACTGACTTCAGTGGTAGTTAGGTTCTGTTTTTGAACATCAGTTGTCATGAGTGAAATATTTTGTAGCTTTTGGGGTTTAAATTCTGCAAGTTGTTGCCCTGATGGTTTATGGGTTAAAGGATCCAGCCTGGCATTTGTTACATGTCATTTCCCATCTGTGGCTCTGCTGTCTCATGTAATAAAAATAGTTGTAGGCTCTAGACAGCATGGTTCAGTCTCAGCCGGGTCTCGGGGGGAAGAAAACTTGTTGATTTTGTATGCTGAAGACATTTCAGCTGTGGAGCTTGAAGGTGTTTGTTACTTTAATCTGAAAAGAGCGCTGTAACATTTGATAACCTGTGCCCAGATTTCCAGAGGGACAAAGAGTTAAAGACAGATAAGTCGTCACCGTAACAGTTTGAATGAACTGTGCAGCCCCATTGTGACCTGCACGTGTTTGCTCGTATTCTGATGTTATCAGGCAGGAAAGTGTTCAGTGCTGTGCGTACACACTATACATATAAGATAAGACACTTACGTGAAGACTTCGACACCCCAGCCTGCAGTCAGCGTAAAAAGGCGTGGCCCCAGATCCCGGGCTGGATTTATTGCAGCACCACAGTTAGCTGACATTGACATGGAGATCCCCAGAACGATCACAGCCACTATCACAGGAATCAGCTCTGTGGGAGCTGGAGTGTTCCTCTTCTCATCCAAACACAGGATGCACAACATCAGCATGCCGGTGCCCACCACCTGATGGAGTAGAACACACCGCACTAAAATAGCCATGTAGTGGAATTAGTAATAGCTGAACGTTGGAAGATGTCGGACTGTGCATGCCGACTCTCAGTCACATGGAGCCATTATTCATTGTCTTAGTAGAACATACGCTTTTCCTAAGACAACTCAGAGTATCTGTCTGTTCTCTCCAACACACCTGGTCAAGGAAGCTTCGGCCCAGCGTCAAGTACTCAGAGGGATATGTTGCAAATATTGATGCTGTCTCATTTGGGCCATATACAGTCAACACTCCTCCACTGAACTCCATTATCGCATCTGCAGAGGTGAGGATATGAAGCAAAACATAAGAAACAATGCAAATGTACACAATATGTGTAAACTGTAGCGGTTGGATGAATGTATGGTGCGCCTGTGTTGTTGTCCAGGTGGAATCAGTCTCAGACACCGGCTGGGACATTCATGATACTGCGTCATAAATCATGAGGAAAGTGGGAGCTGGCAATGAAACTCAGGACTTTCTTAGTAATTATGGAAATGTCAGTCTTCCAAAATACATTCCTTTGTTTGGTGTTTTGAGGCTATGGTGCAGGCAAACTCCCCATGTGGAGACTTTCAACAGTTTAAAGCCATACATCACCAAAAACTCATCAATTCCTTCGTGTTTGATGTCTCCAATTCTTCAAGAATTTTTTCCCCCCTGCATTAAATGCATGTTTGACTGCATTCAGTTTAAACACCGCCTCCCAGCTCACTCACTGGCCAGGCCTCTGCTACTCAGAGGTTCACATTCTGCACAGCGGCACGAATGAGTGCAGAACATATAGTAGTTTTTAACTCAAATCAAAGAGTTTGTGAGGTATTAATCTGGACTGGATTCAGGAGATTTGGATTATACTCGAGAGTTTGTAAATGTGTGTTTCGTGTAATTTTGCTGTTGTTAATCTTTGGTCTCCTTTAGCTTTCAGCAATAAGTCTGTGGCTTGTGTTTTCTGAATTCTCGAACCACCATAACATCATGCTGGGAGCAAAATTCCTCATGAATTTTAGGCATCTAACAGTGAGTACTTGATAAACAAATACATTTTTTTAGGTGACATCACTTTATTTTATGACCTAAATCCTTACCTAACTCAAGTCTTGTCAAGTCCAGCCAAGTCAGTGACCCTACATTTGTTTCACCGCACACTTATTTAGGTATTTCCTTCAATTATGCATCAACCTGTATGTCAGTGATATAAAAATCCATAGTGCTGGATAGACAAACCATAGTAGACCATGTAGACCAATCCTGATGCAACATAAGCCCCCAGCAGCTGGGAGAGGATGTAAGGCAGCAGCCTTCCCCATGGCACCTGGCCTAACACACAGAAGCTGAGAGTAACCGCTGGGTTCAGATGGGCACCTACACAGGAGGTAAAAGAATTACCCTCAGGGAGATTGGATAGTCATGACATATTTGTAGCCATGTAGTAAGCCAACCACAAGATGCTGTACTCTGAAAGACCTTGAGAAGTGAGACAAGTCGTCGTCACCCAGAGAGCCAGTTATTAACGTGATAAATCTCAAGCCCTCCAAAAATGAATGTCTGCAGTAATGGAAAAGTCATAACTCAGTGTGTGAAGCAGTAAAATGCTGGTGGATTTTATGTTCATCTCAGTGATGCTGCTTGAGAGTGTGATATTAGATATCAGAGTCTAAATATGATAGAGTTGGTGAAACGACGTCGGAACTGTTTTTAAGCTTCTGCAGCAGGGAGAGCCGTGGGTGGTTGGACCTTGTGCTCAGGTTGGCTGTCTCATTCTCATTAATGTGATATATCATGGAGGTTTTCTTCAAATTCGGCACAAATGTCCACCGGGACTACAGGATTTTAGTGAGAGGTGAAAGGTCAAGGCCTCTGTCACCTCGTATGAACGTGATGTCAGGCACTGACAGGAATTTCTTCAAATCACTACAAATGTTCCCTGCACCTCCAGGACAATGAGGAAAGATTTTACTGATAAATCACAGCTGAAGATATGCCAGTAGCACAGGAACATGTGGCGGACCTATAGTAATGCAATGCAGTTTTTCTAGTTTTACCTGTGATGCCCTTGGTGAGGTACATGGCGGACATCACACCCACAGAGAACGCCATGTTGACTGACAAAAACTGTCCTTTAGTCTCTCTGCTGGTCTTCACCTGCGCTGCAGCAGAGCAGCCGAAGAGCTTCACAGGAGACGACAGATGCAGAGTTAGGAGTCTTCCATTGCAAAAATCCACCACAGTAGGTGACACCTGAGGTCACCTGCGTGCAGAAATACACGTGGATGTTCTGGGATGACCCAGTTGCTCTCTGAGATGAATTATTTGTATATGCAACTAATATATCCGTTATAACACATCCATACATGGCTAATAAAATGTAATTATTTCTGTACCATCATAACCTCAGACTTTGTGATGAAACTGCTGCTTCTTATCTGAACAGTAGAGAGCATGTAACAACAAACAATAAGCATAAGCATGTGATCTATTTTCTCATAAGCGGCGCACCTGCAGGCATTATCAATCTGTTGAAAATTTATGGGTAATAAATTCATCTGTAATATGTATTTAGAGCAGGCTGATGAAACTGATATTGTAAAAACAATTAACATTGGTGCCAAAGGTTCCAGAGGGTTTGGCAACAGTAGCCGGATGAAAGTTGCACCGCTGAAATGAAGGATTGCCAATTCATTGACTCACTTTATGAATCAATTTATGCGCATAAACTGCAAGTCCTACATTTGGTTTATAACTCCCCATGTGTTCCTTGTTATCTTGTACATATCTGGCTTCCAAAATAAAATAAGAAAAATACTGTTTTTTGTTGTTATTATTCTTTTGTGAAATGCCCACACTCCTCTTCATTTTCAGTGAACAATGCTGCATATATTAATGCAATGTGTAAATAAGAAATGGCACCTTTATTAGCACCTTGACAGTTTTCAAATGGCGCCCTAATATTACTGTTGTACCGTTTCCAGGAGGTTTATTTATGAATGAAATAACCCTCAATGCATTAAACTCCCAAATGCCCCAAAACAGACAAAAAGATCAAATAAAAATGTAAAAGCTGATAAAATAAATGTGCGAAAAGTATTACCAATCATAAAGTATAATCAAACTGAAGTGAACTTTTTTCTTTAAATGTACCTCTTTAAAAAACAAGCTCTGGACTTTGAGTAAACCTTTTTAACACCCTATATATAAACAGGCTTTTGTCACTTACCAGCAAGACAAAAGTTCCCAAAAACTCAGCCATGCACTCTCGCACCAGAGCGTTCTTCACCCGCAGAGGACGTGGCTTCAACATGGCTGCAGGAATTGAAGGTACAATCCAACTGTGTTTGTCTCCCCTGTCAGACAGACCTCAGCTGGCTTCGGTTGGCCCGTACAGCAGCTGCTTCTAGAGTGAAGATGACAACCCCAAATTCCACCGAAGCATCTATACACCTGTGTGCTGTACCTCACCTTTCCTGGATGTCTTGCCTCCTCTTTCTCTCTCACCACAGCTGTTCACTATAAATCATTTACTGGGATGTCACAACTCACTATTGATTGGTGTGGTGAACGTGATGTACCTCGGCTGGCTTATACAAGCTATCCATGAACACATTCAGTGTGTACACTGTTAATGTGCAAATATGCACTTCCCTTTCGTTCATGTTTCTGTAGAAGCTGTACAGCAGAAATATAATCTGCTACTGATTTAGAAAGAGTCCAAAATTCAATGCCCCTCAGTTTTTCCCTTTGATTTCATCTTTTCTTTGTTATCAATCTGCTCAGGGTGTCACACAAGCAAGTGCATGAGGCACAAACACACTTGCACTGGACATCAAATCTACCGCACATGTTCAAAGACTGACATAATGCCAAATTTCCTTAGAATGTGAGGAAAAAGGATGACTTTACAATCATATACTGATCAAATTTGGAGTAAAAAGCACCAATAATGTCAACCCAACCAAGTGATTTGGTTTTGTCACGCTGTTCTCCAGTTAATGTGGGTTGATAACAGATAAAAACAGAGGAATTACACTCAAAACTCATCACAGCTAAAGTCATCACAGTTGATCTGAATGGCCTGGAGACTGCTCTGATATTTCCCAGGCTAATGAAGCTGATTCTGTTAATAATAATTGAGAATCCAAAGGTCAGATTTCGTAAATAATTTCCACATAGTTCAAGGCCAAAAGCTGTAATGTGGTGAGTAACCACCACCCCACCACCACCACCACCACCACCATCGTCACCATCAGGAAGCTGGATGCCACCGTAACCCGTCTGACTGAACTCTGGACTCCTAATGGATTATGTAATGCCCAATAAGTGCTGTGTTACTGCTTATTAATTTCAGTTGGGCAACGAAATCAGTTGATAAGATGGTTGTCAGTTGTGCACCTGCATCAGCGAATGAGCTTTAATTCTATTCACTTTACAGCTGAACACAGCGGTTGTTGTTGTTTTTTTCAAAACATAACTAACACCACTATCTCTCCAAAAAGTAAACCTTGACATTAGCTTACGGTGACTGTCAAGCTTGCACAGCAGTATTTTATCTTATCACATCTCTGTGTGAGGAGCGTCGTAGGACAAATAAGAGGGGAGATACTTTTACCCTGCATCTGTGTTTTTATCCGCAGGATCTTCTCTTTTACATTCATTTCTATCTCGCCAGATCCATCAGCAGGACACAATGTATATAAAATAAACACCTTCTTGTATGAGGATTTATTAAAAAGCAACATAAACTCTGAGTGCAGTTAGCATCAGGTCACAATATTTTATAGCATTTGTGACCATGTTCTTCATGTATAATATACAAGAGCCACTTTATTTAATGTTAGAAATATTATAGGCTGTGAGGTAGATGCAGTCCTTAAACTGAAAGAGAGCCAAATATCTGCCGGTAACATTTACAAGTGACAAACACCTTAAAAGACAAGATAATGTTTCTTCCTGAAGGCCAACACATAGATAAATTAATAGTTTAAATGGCATTTTCCCCAAATAGTCCCATGTTCTTTGGCACTGCAGACGATGATTTCTCTCTGCTGTCATCCACCGAACCTCTCCTTGCATTTTGAAAATCCTCATTGCTCCAGAGTTTTTTGGGGTCGACAAAGTACTACATCCACAGGCCCAGAGGGAAGTCGTCTGATCAGAGTCCAAGCCTCCAGACGACGCATCCCCACCATGCTGACACCTTCGATCTCCACCACCTCATCACCAGGACAAACCTTATCAACTGGACCCCCTGTGGGGAAGAGAGAATGGAGTGAGGGGGGCACATTTAGTTAACTGATGCAAGAAAAAAAACGTCCGGGTGGAAGAGATACTTGAAGCCAATGAAAAGGCAATGCTATATCTTTCTGTGAGGGATAACTGGGTCAGTTTTTACTGAGGGTATTTGTCACATTATGTTTTGACCTTAAAAAGAAGCTACTTGTGCAGTGGATTAAAGGAGTTAAATAGAAAGTTCCATTTTTGCAACATTGTGGTCCTGTCACTGTTTGACATTTGATCATTTTGGCATGTTCGATTGCCAAGGGTGTGTATTTTGGAATTTCAACCTCAGTGTAAATGTATTAGACTCACAGTTTATGCACTGTGTTCACTAAATAGTGATGAAAAGTACTTTAGATGACAAATATATCTCTTAAAAACACAGGCATTTTTGATGCCTTTACAAAACAGTCCAGTGTCCTTCAGTGTACTACAATACAGCACCAGCGCCCACCAGTGGAAATCAGGTGAATCGCATGTATTTATATCATAAACCAAAGAGGAGAAAATGTTTTTTTCCCTTCAGATTATTAGTTAAAACAATCCAGAATGAAAGCCTCATATAATAGGATGATTTTAATGCTCTGATGGCAGAAGTTGTAGTTCCACTTGTTTGTGGAGGACTCAGAGGGTGCTTCAGAAATATCCACCCATGCACAGGAAATGCACTCTGGTTGATAATCCCTGGCATGTCAAAGACAGACGAAGTAAACGGAAGACATTTTTCCAAGAAAAGCTACTCATATGCTCTGTGTGTGTGTGTGTGTGTGTTTGTGTGTGTGTGTGTGTGTGTGTGTGTGTGTGTGTGTGTGTGTGTGTATGTGTCTTCCTACTTGAAGCCAGGTGATATACAGTCTTTCCTGTGAAACTCTGAGCTCTGTTTCTCACCCTGAAAGATCTTCTGTACGGTGAGCGGCCTGTTCCCCAGACCTGCACCTCCCTCCAGGCTGAAGCCGAGATCCCTGCTGTTCTTCTCCAGACGCACACACACACACCGGCCTGAGATCAGTAACAAAACACAGATGGAGAATTTCACTTGAAATTGCAACAGAGTTAGGACAAGTGTCTTGTAATCTCAGCTGAAGTTTGAAGAATCACCTTTTTCTGTGGTTTGAGTTTGTGTTGGAACTTGAGCATGTGTCTTAATTACATCCTTCAATGAACTGCTATCTCCTCCCCTCCTCAGGACCACGACTCCCATCTCACGAGTCTTTGCTCGCCTCAGGATCCTCAAGGCCTCCCAGTGAGTGTGGCCCTGCAACACTGAACCGTTGATTGATAAGACCTGGTCCCCTTCCCTAATGGAACCTTCCTGTGCTGCTACACCTGTGGGGAACACCTTGTGGACCTGAGTAGAACAGACAGAAATGAAGATAGTATACAGACATGTTTCTTTTTTTTCAGAAGAGAAAAGGAAAAGTTATTTTCTCACTGTGACTGGTTTGCTCTGGTCCATGCCTCCTGCCATACTGAAGCCCAGTCCCACTCCCATCTCTTTATGGAGAACCACCACTTGCACATCATCCTGCAAAAAGTGAGAGAAGACTGAATGAGAGGAAACTTTACATCATGGTGATTCTATATCAAGGTCATGACAGAGGGGGATTGGTTCAGTACCACATGCTTAACATCAGGGCAGGTACAATTGTTTAGGTACCTGTCGGGCGCTGTCCCCCAGACCCCTGACGTCTTCCATGAGCCTGTCCAGCTCCTCAGTGGGTAGCACGGACACATGGGACAGAGCTGACACATCGGAGCTCAATGAAGCAGACCGCCGCCCGGCTAATTGCCACTCATCGCTATCATTCTCTGACTCGTAGTCGTCCACAGCAAAGTTGCACAGATCTGAGAGGCTTCAAGTGAGACATTACAGAAGGTGAGCAACTGACCAGGGACACTTGGGTCAAACCACAATAATCATAGCACCCACCTGACACAGAAGCTTTTGTTTTCTGCTTGGCTCATGTAACTGGTTATGGTCACCGAGGATTTGCCAGAGTCTGAATCATACTTTGAATCATCATCCTTTTGTGTACTATCATCATCATCATCATCCTCAAAAGGATCTTCATTATCCTTCCAGACTTTCCAGCCTGCTACCCAAGCATCCAGGTCCAATACTTGTTTCTTTTCATTCAAAAAGTTGGCCTTTGGAGAGATGAGATCAGGGAGGTTACTGTGGGAGGAAGTGGCGAGGGGGGGGCCTGGACGTAGGTGGTCTTGTTCAGGGATTTTGGCTGTTTGTGTGATAGAAGCATTTTCATTCTCAGCAGATGATGTGGTATTTTCTGGCAGTGAGACAGGTGAGTGGAGGGGTGATTGATTTGGGGAGTTTATTGGTGTCTTGTCATTATAATCATTCTCATCATCATCATCATCATGATCACCAACATCATCATCATCATCATGAGGTGATAAAACACGAGGGGGTGTTGTCTTCTTCTCAGCATACTGAGGTGAACCAGTGTCACCAGAGTTGGACAGAATCGAAGACTTGCTGGCATTCACGTCCTTACTGGCCTCTTCTGGGCTTGAGACTTTTGAAAAGTCTGTCTCGTCAATGTAAAACTTTCCTTGACATTTTTGAGCTCCTCCATTTAGGGGGATTTCCAATGAATGCTTTAGTCTGGAATATTCCCCGAAAACATCAGTGCATGTTTTACCACTCTCTATATTTTTATTTTCTAATCTTAGTCCACCCTCATCCACTGATGAAGCCCTTTCTGACTGTCCTCCCTGCTCCCCTGGTCTACAACCTTTCTCCTCCACTTTCTTAGCTGCCTCCCCTTCTTCTCCCAGACTATCCCATTTTTCCCTCAGCCCACTTAAGGCTTTTGCTGAGCCACTCTTCTTTACTCCACAATGGGGGCTGTGGAGTTGTGTTGGTACAGAAAAAGCCCGTCTTGGAATCTGGACCTGGCCTGAGGCTAAACCCTGTGCCCTCTGGGTCAGAGCCTCAAACTGACTGATCTTATTTCTCACACTAGCTGCAGACAGGACATCCAACTTCACTGAGGATGCTTTCTTCCCCACAGTCCTCACTCTGATGTCCCATGGGTTTGACTCAAACACATCTTCATCTAAGCAAGTCCCCCTTATTGGAGTTTCTCCTCTCTCTTTCTCCTGCGCAGTTCTTTCTCTCCACATCCCATTTATTTCAGCAGTGCCACCGCTCTCCTCTCCCTGGTTTGTTGCCCCCTGACCTCCACATGCCCTTCTCTCTCCCACTCCAATCGAATTGAGAGCATTCTTTTCTAATAAAGCCAGTCTGGCTGATCTAATCTTAGCTGCTACAGAGTTTCGGCTCCTGGCTCTATCAAGAGACATTGTGCCCGTTGTCAAGAACCCTCTACCCAAGTGCTCCCCAGATCCCTCTGAATACCTGCCATGGAAATGGTCTTGCCAATGTACCTCAGGTGTTCTCCTGCATGTCCTTGAAGTGTCAGAATCTAAAGTGGTGGTGTCTTTTTGAGGTGCCCAGGTGAATGGTTTCCAGCTCTGCATTGGACTCCTTTTCTCAACCAAAGAGTAACGCCTGGGGAAGGTTCCTCCTGAGGCCCTGTCCCATGACCTCTGCTCTGGCGGAGTGAATAAGTTAGATGTTGATCCTTTGTGACAGAGTGTTACATTTCCTGTCTTTCCTTCACACCAGTCTCTTTCAGGGGAATCCCTAATTCTGCTGTAATCCTCTGTTTTAGCAAATCCAGTGGATCCATAGAGTTTCTCTATCCGTTCCATTATACTCTGGCCTCCTTTGTGCTCCAATGAAGAAGTCGACCCTCTGAAGTCAGAACTGGTCTGTGACTTCCGCCTGTAGGGGAGGGAGTAGCCCCAATTGACCCTCTCCAAAGTTTGTGGACTTGTTGGACTCCTGTCTTGAAAAACATAATTTGAACCTGCAACTGAGGACATCATCTGGCCCCTAATGCCCTCACCACCCCTTGGTTTACCTCCGTGTTCATTTGACAATGCGTTAGATGGTCTGGTGCTCCGATCAGGGCTTCCTGTCCTTGCCTTCCAATCTGAACTCTTACTTCTACTTGACAAGTTGTAACTTCGCCAGTCTGACCTGCCCCGACTTCCACATGTTGGGTTCTGACCTCTGTTGATGCCAAAATCTGTTGTGCCATCCTGGATCAGACTGTTCGATGATTTGTTGCCCATCTCTTCATACCAACGTTTGACACTGCCGCGACTCCAGGTCCAGGCTTGATATCCAGGATTCTCTCTGTTTGCTCCATTTCTGTCAGCATACTTCTGGTATGTTCTTCTTCCTTCATATTCCTCAGCACCCTCCCTCACATCCTCTGACAAAGCTCTGGCCTGGCTAACAAGTGGCCTGCGAGTGAGACTATAAGAGGGAGAGTTAGCTGATCTGACAGTAAAGCGTGATGTGCTGATCCTCTGCTTGGTGTACTCACTCACTGGAGTGGGAAACAAGTCCATTGTCTGAGAGTAAACAAAGTTAACGATCTCCTGTCAAGTGCCAAACCTCAAAAAGAGAGTCAAACAGTGAACTTGATTTATTTATTCCAAGCAACTGTCCTTCGGATTGTGGAAGCAATTTGTCTGCAGTTTTGTGTCTGTAAACTGAGTAGCAAAACTATCGTCCTCTCATGTTTAGACTCGTGCAAATCCTGCATTAAAAGATTACATAATTCAGTGATGCTACTTTATAGTTTGACTGTCTTGAAGTATTTCTCTTCTTGACTCTCTTTTTGCTTTGTTGTTGTGTCCCTTCAGTTCCCCAGCGTGACTTCAGCGAACAGCTCCCATTGCCTGCCAAGCATAAGAATGCACAAATTTCCATGTTCAGAATGGATTGAGCTGGAATGTTGTGATATGTGGATTGTGGTCGCTCCGTCTGCTCACAATGCTCACAGAGAAAAATCACAGCGTGGACAGGGAGCACCAGCATATTGCAGGGAAGCAGAGAGAGGAAATAAGAGAAGATATGAAATGATTAAAAAAGGAGGGGGGGTATAAAGTTGGATAAGATAAAACAGAACAATTGATCATGCATGAAAGCCTGAGAAATGTGCTCACTCTGAAAGCCTGTCACTAATGTCATTTTGCAACATGCCTTCCTAGCATTCCCCTGACACTGACTCAATAGCTCCATTCACACAACTCTGATAAGAAACTCTGTTTCACACATGTATCACATACTGACTGTTCACAGAAGCAAAATAGCTACCTGTCAGCGTCAGCTTAACCTGAACCAAAAACCGGAAAAACTCACTTAACGACAATCCACCCAGTAAAAACAATGTGCTTCAGTGGCACAGTCTGTCTCACAGCTGCACGTATTACATGGTCAAGGGAAGTCAACAACTGACCAAAAAGATTTAAAGGGGAAATCCATAATAAAGACGATGAATTTAAGATGTCTATAAGCAGCCAAGAGACAAAGAGACACTGATGGACAGTGACTCATCTGTGATATCAGGCATCCTTGATCATGCATAATTTTCCATTTTCCATGATGTTTAACCGCACATTGTATAACTATAATTATCAAAGGCTGTGCATCGATAGCGTGTATCTTTGGGTGGCAGACCTGTGGAGGTGCAGAAGGGAGTCTGGGTGTCAGTTTACAGAGACACCTGTTCTACTCAGTCCCATCTAGGTAACCTGGGCAACACAGCCATGTTTGTTTACAACTGCGATTAAAACTGAGGGGCACATTTGGTGTGCACACAAGGATCAGATTAAAAAAAATCCCCATTCATGAATCTACTTCTCACACGTACACACACACACACACACACACACACACACACACAGATGCATCTTACCTTACTCTCAAGTGACTTATTTTCCAGGACCATTGTTTTGACATTGGTTCATAGTGAAGGCAGAGCTTGGTAATGACATCAGCTCCTAACCCATCTTTCTTTCTCTCTCTCTCTCTCTCTCTCTCGCTCTCTCTCTGTCCTTCTCTCTCTCCCTCACTCTTTCTCTCTCTCTTTCTCTCTCTCTCTCTGTTCTCTTTACATCAGCTTTGCATGATGGGCTGCATACAGTGACGCAAACCGGCCACACTGGTTTATCCTCCTGTCCTCTCTCTCTCTCTCCGTCTCTCTCTCTCTGTCTTGCCCTCTTTCTCTTTCTTAGCGAGTCTTTCTCTCTCCTCCCCCTCCCATTGTTGTTATTTTTCCTTCTTCTCCTCTTTTCACAGGGTAGCATTCCTGACAGCAGTTCAATGTGTCACCCTCTGAATGGCTCAACACAACACACACACACACACACACACACACACACACACACACACACACTTTTCTAACCTCACCTATCCATCTCGGTCTACAAAATATGACATCAGAATTGTGTAGCTCAAGGGAAAGAAGATACAGCTCAGAGTGTGTGAAAGCGACTTTTCTTAGCACAGGCTTATAATCTCACCCTCACCTCAGGCAAACCTGAGTCTAATCATCTCAGTTGAGTAGGTATCAAAATACATAATAACAGAGCACCTTTAATTGGTACCAGATACCACAAAAAAAAAAGTAAACCTGGGCATACCAGCAGGGATAAATATGTTAAAGCGGCAGCTCTCGCATGTCACATGAACAACAAAACAGAGCAGACAGTGTGAAGTCAGCTGAGGGGGAAAGGCTGACAATAAGACTGAAATGGTGGAAGAAGAAGCTTTGTTAGGTGGGGGGATTCTAGATTGTTACAGATAAACAAGAGAAGTCTGAAAAGTAAACTCACAGTAATATACTTTCTAAAGTACTTACAGTACTTACATGATTGCCCTGTGGTTCCTCTCCTCAGTGCTGCCTGTTTGTAAGCACCTGCTTCTTTCTTCTGTTGAGACAGAGGAAACTGTGGTTTCACCATCAGTGCAGGAAGGCCGACGTCACGCTGTGCCTGCTAATAGTCAGGTCAGACTGACTCAGAGTCATTGATTCTGGGCCATGTTGGAGGATCTTTATAATCCAATCAATGATTAGCCGGGATGATTAGCCTGGACAGAGGCTGAATGTGGAGGGTCCTCTCAGGACAGAGATAAGTCAGAGTGGGGGTAAATAGCTCCAGTACAACCCCACAGACACCCACCCTTGTTCCTGACAGAACACTGGAAAACAGTGGGCATCATTCATTAAATGTTCTTACATAAAAATTTGTTCTGACAGACAATAGGACTTGTTTAGCCCTCAGTTTAGTCTTACAGACAGGAAGCAAAGCCTGGTTTGTAATGGGGTACATGCGACAGGGGCAATATTTGTAACAAGGCCTTGCTTCCATTCTGTAAGACTAAATTGAGGGCTCAAAGGGTCCTGTAATGGCTGAGAACAATTTTCTGTGTGCGAACATTTCATGAATGAGAGGCACTGTCTCTGCAAGATGGCTGCAAATGTTACTCCCACAGCTGCTTTGTCATTCTTGACACTGAGCATCCAGCATCATCGTACCATGTTTTCAGAAACAAAGCATTTTTACTTAAGTACTAATGTTAAGGTACTTTACTTGGGTATTTGAATTTCAGGGGGCTTTTACCTCATTACATTTCAATGTAAATATTATACATTTCACTCCACCTCTTTATGTAGTGTTTTGATTATCTTGTATAAAAAATATGGCAAAACTTGATGAAGTTGATGTACTTTCAAACTTGAACGACTTCAAGAGGACAAAGTCAGAGCAGCGCAACTGGAATACAAACCACCATCATGATCTTTAGAGGTCACTGGTTTGAGGCTTTATGCACTGGAATACATACACTGTAGAATCTCTATATTAACTTAAACAGAACCTTGAACGGAGACCTGCCAGAGTACTATTCTATCTGAGTACTCTTACTTAAGTAAAGGAACTATGTACTTAGACAGTACAGCTCTATATTCTGGGGACAAATTGTTTTCAGTTTATAATCTGCGAACTACTGTGGATCTCATAAATATACTGTAGGCATTTCAGCAAAAGCTATGCAAGACACGCTGACATAATTAGAAGAGCTTATATATTTGTTGTCATATTTGTTTGTTTGTTTCTGTGTCAGCTGACGTGGAAGCAACAGATTCTGTCAGTAATATTGTTCAGTCTGGTATGACTGCTGATTTTTTTGTTCCTGGGTGAAGTTTCTCTAAACAGTAGAGGGCACAAGAGGCCACAGAAACGTCACACCCCAACAAGCGCCAGCCTGTACCGGTCACGTGACTTCCCCGGAAGTCAACAACACAACCCCGACAGCGAAATGTAACTTTTAAAAACAGCACTTTACTCGCCTCAACTTCTCCTTTTTCCCGTTCCACCTGCAACGATGGTTTTATGTGCTTTAAACGCAACGTTTTAAATGATACCACACGCCTCCCAAAGCTCAAGAGTTGGAAGTGAGTTGGCGTGTATTTTCTTTTATTGAAGGTTAGTTGGCGGGTTGAGTAGAACTCGAGGTGAAGATGTTTAGTGAGTCCCGTCTTTCGAACGTCAACGTCGTTCTCGTCATGGCCTACGGGAGTCTGGTGAGTCATTCGGTCCTTATTTGATTTAGCTGAGTCATATATACATTTAGAGTCATTATAACAACTACCAGTAAGGTTTAAGACGACAAACCCTTCCCTCAAAATTGTAAAACTTGATTGTCAAAATGGCTTCTATTAGTTCATAACACTAGTGCTATGGAAATAATCTAAGATCCCTCAAATGTTTTTCTTAACATTGATATTTAATTTTTTCCTCTTTGGATTATTCCACACATTTGTTTACAGTGAGTTTTTTAATCATCAGGTGGGTTTTTCACAGTCTGGCAACCTGCTCACTAGGCGTACATAAATAAGCATAACTGAAAAAAGTGGTCCATTTTTTTGTTGTTTTTTTTATTTTTTTTTTTTACAGATTTTGGTCAGTAGCATGATATGAATGTATATTTCCTAAATATTTAAATACATAAAACTGCAGTTTTGTTTCAGTGCCAACCATGGCACGTGTCTTATGGCAACTCAAAAGCTGTAACAGACATTATTACCAGTGTACGTAAATAAGATACACTGCCTCTTCCATTACATACTAGTATTTTATGATTAGAAAAAACTACAATTCATGCAAAATAGTACAAGCACTAAAATTGACCAAAGAAGATGTGTCTGATTTCTTTTGCTAATATTAATATCTGGTGTTGAGTCTGTGGGTCACATGATGCAGAAAATATTAGGAAGAAGAAAAAGAGTAGAAAACACTGCAGGAGTCATAGTGAATATCCACCCTCCAAGAAACCTCACCGCGACCTTGACTCCTCAATAGGTGTTTGTTTTGCTGTTCATCTTTGTGAAGAGACAAATTATGAGATTTGCCATGAAATCTCGAAGAGGCCCACATGCCCCCCTCGGTCACAATGCTCCTAAGGTAACGCACCACTAAGAAGCTGTGCAGTGTCTAACTATGATATTGCTCACTGTGTATTGCTGGTTTGCTTACTCATGCATTGTGTGTGTGTGTGTGTGTGTGTGTGTGTGTGTGTGTGTGTGTGTGTGTGTAGGAGCTGAGACAGAAGATAGAAGCCAAGCTGTGCCAGGTCCAGAAAATCCACTTTGAGCCTCGTCTGCTATCACCAGATGATGACCGGCTGCGTCAGACTGGTTAGAGCAGCGCACAAACACACTCAATATTCTATCTGTCCACTATCCACATTACAAGCTTTAACAGTTGACAGGAGTGTGTGTGTGTGTGTGTGTGTGTGTGTGTGTGTGTGTGTGTGTTTTGCAGGTTCCTGTGACTACCTGTACAGACTGAAAGCACTGGACGCCATCAGAGACACCGGTAAACAAAAGCTTAGATTGTAAACTAAGACTTTCAGCAGTGTAACGGTAAATCCATCTTTGTAGATTTCCCGTTCTGTGACCTGGGTGGAACGTCCACCGCCGTGACGGGGAAAAGATTTAGAACGTGGCTTCTGCAGCTGCGAAATTCAAACTGCCTCTTCAGAGACAGCCAAAGATCTCTCATTGAAACCGTGCTTGACGGGTACAACAGAGCACGCCACGGGGCAGAGGTCAGCGAGTGTGTGTGTGTGTGTGTGTGTGTGTGTGTGTGTGTTTCTCAAAGACAGTCATTCAGTATTTCTCACATCATGACAACAGTGATAATTACAGTGTCATCATCATTGTCTCAAGTAATAACAAGAACATAGAATGCTGAGCGAGTCACGTAGGTCGGGCTTATACGTGTTATTTTGATCATTAGTTTTTCAAGATTAATTCTTGTATATCACAAAATGTCAAGAACATTTAAAAGTTCCACATCATAATTTTCCCAGAATAAAAGTTTACTTTCAAATTATGATTGTTTTTTTTTCCGTTCAGTTTTCCAAGAAAAAAGAATAAACACCAAACAATTCTTCCATTTGAGGGAACCAGCAAATTGTTAACACTTTTGCTGGAAAAAAGATTGAGATGATCAATTGGAAATAGTTGGTAATTTATTTTGTTTCAGCCTAATATGACTTCTTCTTTTTTTTCTATGAATCACACGATTTTACTGTTTAACCACTGTGCATTCCCATTTTTGTCTGCCTCGCTTTTGCACTCCCTTAATAACTGATTTCCTCATTCATGTCTGTAGGCTTTTGGTGAAGCAGAATTTCTGAAATACCAGGAAGCTCTAACTCAACTGGCCTCTGTGTGAGTAATCCCAACTTCTCCACACTGCACCGTTTCCTACTTGAAGTTTTTCATCTGTGCTAATCCCAACATGGAATGTTACTAAATTGTGCGCCTTCCGTTGTTTCAGTGTGAAATCCCACAGCAGCAGCGCTACGAGCCAGCACCACCAGTCTGCCGCTAGAGACTTGACCGTCACCACAGAACTTGAGAGCTCCTCTTCATCTCTGACCCAAACTACGTACCTCACATCTGCTTCACAGCAGCGCAGCAAACGGCCCAGGAACTTACTGGAGCTAAAGAACTTCAAAGATAACTATAACACTCTGGACAGTACATTCTAGACATCTCCTCTGAAGAAGGTGATGCTGCCAGTAGTTGAAGTGCCTATGAATGATGACAGGACACTGTTGCCAGACAGTTACTGTGGAAGTGAAACACTGCCTTTTATACTTGCCTGGTTTACAGCGTACTGCATATTCAACTAATGGAACAGTGCTTTAAAATGCACGGTATTTAAGGTCTCTCAAAAACTCTAACAAGCACTTTGACCTCTTGAAGCAGCATGGAATCATGGGAGTCTCTATTGTTAAACAACTGATGATCTGATGTGACTCAGGCAGAAATCATATTCACGTATGAGGTCATGTATTTTATTCACATTTATATGCCACTGGATTCACATTTATTCACATTATGTAATATTATTCTACTGAAATAGTCACAGGTAAGTTTGCTTGTTAACGTATGTTAAATGAGTCCATGACTGTAGCTTACCACATGTGGGTCATTTAACCGTGACAATGCCCAGCGCTGTTATCTGTGGTCAAAACAATCACACTGCAAAGCTTTGAACTACATACTAACATCGGGGGGTGTGATACCACTGACAGGTGACCAAGCCAAACACACACTTGATTTGAATTGTATGAATGTCTCTGGGCTTCCTAGCATAGGATTAGCATAGCAGGTTCTTGAGGTCAGTCCAGATCTGCAGGCTGCAATAACAAAATCAAACTTTCCTGAAGATTTTCTGCTTTTAAGTTGAGCCTCAACAATATCATAATAAAAAAAAAATCAGTGGCATCAGAGAACCTTAGCTTAGCCCAGTCCCCCCCCACCCCCATCAAAGATGTGGGATGCCCTTTTTTTTACTGTGGACCCCTGTTTAGAACTGGTGGTTGAGATTCAGCGTAGCAGAATAAGACACAAAGAGCAATCCAGTCCTTTGGTCGCATTACATTTTAATTCAGAAATGTTACATATACTTTAAACTTTTGCATTTATCCAGCTTTATTGCAAGCATCAGGGCTACATTAGCGTTGATTTGACTACAAACAGCACTGGAGCTACTCAGTGAGACAAGACAATCTGTATTTATTGCACAAATGTAAAGGCCTATGCAGACTTGAAATTAATGTATGTAAACATATTGATGGTTAATATTAATGGTTATTTCATATACTCAATGACAATTATGTTTACATCTATGTATGTTAAGCCTTACACCAATGTTTTATCGAAGCCATAGATGTTTAATGTGTTATTTTAATCACTCAGTGCAATGTAATTGAACAGTGTTCTTGTGCGTTAATGCCTTCTGAATGTGAGGTTTGTGACAGGGCCAGTCTAGTTTATTGACTCGCCTTTTTTTTATTTTCTGATTGACCCCCAAAAATATGAAATGCCTTTTATTTTTTATTTCCTGCTATTGTAATGTCTAAATGGTTTTATTACACGTTGTGCTCACTGTTCAAGTTTCCATCCAATAAAACAGTGATGTAAGAATATTTCATGCTTTTGTTTGGGATGATCTCAGTAGGTGAGCAAGCATGTCCAGCAGAGGGCGCTCTGTCCCTCACAACAAGGTCAACCACAATTAAAATAAAACCCCGTATTTTTGGGAATTTATTCAAAAAAAGTTAACATCAAATAGGGATATACTTCATACAAAATCCATCACACAATCTAAAGTTTTTTTTTGTTTTAATACAAATAAATACAAAGAAAGATGTTTGGTAGAACAACAAATCACACTTGTGAATATTACTTAGAAAACAAGGTGACTATGTACACAATGATAGGGACCTGAAATGCTTTACAGGAAGCAATAAGAATAGGGACACTTCTAATTCATTAAAAATGTTCATTGTGTTCAACATTTTCAATTTTCCTTCTGCAAACTCACAGTTGAACCACATAAAATGTGGTTTGGGGCTTAGGAATCACATTAAAACATAAATAACCTTTACAGACATCGACCGGTATTTACATGGTGAAGTGCGGAATCATACACTCTGAAGTGAATGGAGTCATGGATGATCGACAGTACAAGGACACATGATTTAGAGTAAATGATTGCTGCTGAAACTGATCTGTCATGCTACATTAACGTATATGGACTTTAAAACATCTCCCTGGCAAAAGCTGCAATGTCCAAAAAAAAAGTATATTAAAAAAAAAAAAAACAGAACAGAGCATGCAAACACTTCCACGATACATGTGAAATGTTAAATTAGCTGAATTGGTACGTTTAAGGTATGTACATTAAAGCAGACACATACTGTACGACAAACACTGCACTGTTTCCTTCAAGAGTGCGTGTGGTACAAACGCTTCGAAGTACTAGAAGAAATCAGGAAAGCTCAGCTCCGACAACCTGGAAGGATCCTCCGGTGAGATGTGGTCGTAGAGCTGCTGTTTAATCTCAGTCTGCATTCCAAAGCTGTGGTGGGTCTGGTAACTTTGACAGACGTTTCAGGACTTGATCTCGATGACTTTGATGAACGGGAGTGGTTTGTTAGATGAGGTGGATGGTTTGATTGGTTTGCTGAGGGAGAAAGAGGAGGAGAGGGAGGTAAATCGGTTGTTTTGATATTGAAAATGGTACGGAAGTGGATATTTGATTGTGAGGTGGCGCATGTGTTTGTATGTATTGTTTTAAGTCTGTTGCACAAGAGAAAGGGCAAAATTAGTTACCTGTAAACAATCTGGGGGTTACGCTCTGAAGAAAGGTAGGAATTTGACCTCTGCCCTCCGAGGAAGTAGTCCATCTGATCATGCATCTCTCGGTTCTGCACACACAGACCAGAGCTCAGTTCAAAAACAATGCTTACTAATCATCCTAAGAATCTCCCTGTACTCCTGACTTTTACAGCTCCAGTCATGAAATGTGCTATGTAGAAAGAGAGAAGCAGTCTTCACCTCGGCCTCCAAGAAAGCCACTTTCTCCTGCAGCTCTTTGATCACGCGGTCTCGCTCCTGGATCACCATGCGAGAGTTCTGAAGCTAAAGACGAGCAAACACACAGTCAAACACTGAAGCCTGCACAAATATGAACATGGAGAAAATGTATTTGCTTTACAGAGTCTCACACATGTGCATCTCACCTGCTCAATCATGTGTCTCACTTTCCTCTGCTGGCTTTTCAACATGTCATCCAGATGGTGGATCTTTTCCTTGAGAATCGCCACCTCCTTCTCCAGCTGCTCAGCCCTAAAAATACACACCAAATTGTCATTCATTTGAAACTTGTGTTTTTTTTTTTTTATGCATGTCTTTTTTGGATGCATCAACTGACCTTTCCTCTCCTTTGTGGCCCTCCTCTCTGATCTTGCGTAGTTCTTGGAGTTCTTCTTCACGGTTGCGGATCTCCCCCCTCAGGGTGGCGCTCTCCTGCTCCATCCCTCCCAGCAACCTTTGGAGCTCCTCGATACGTTTGTCTTTGCTTTCGCTGGCTTCTTCCGTGATCTTAAGCTTCTGCTCCTGGTCACTCAGACGCTCCTTCAGCATGCTGCTTTCAGCCTGGAGGGAATTTAAGACTTAAGTATCCAAAACACGTCACACTTTATTAAAGAAACACAACAACTTCTTGGGAAATATGATGATTGTCCATCCTCGATACCCTCCCCTCCTGTGTGTGGGCAGTAGAGAGCTGAGAGTTAGCTTCACATAGTGTAAGGTAGCGGGTCAAATTATCAATCAGGTAAAGTTTAGTTTGTCCAGAAGTAATCCTCCTCATACTCCTAAAGTTTTTGAGTAAAATCACTGCACCCAGTTAGTAAAATAGTTCCAACTATGTGTCTGATTATAAAATTACAATGTCTCCATCTGTCTGCTTGTCTGGCTCTGGGGAGGATCACAAATGTGTGTATTTCCCAAAAAGTTTATGTTTTTTTTTAATTGCAGTATAATGCATGTGTGTTTGTGTTACCTGCAGCCTTTCTCTCTCTTCGTGGTGCTTCGTCTCAGCTTCTTGGAGCTGTGCATACAAGCGTTTACTGACCTCCCTCAGTTTGGTCCTCTCTGCCTCTTCGTCTGCTTCCTGATAAGCGAAAAAAAAAATCACGGGTCAGATGACCTACTGCTTCTGCCTTTTCTCTTTTGCCAGATACTTTTAAAATGATGCAACTTAATTCTAGATGAGAGTGAGCAATACAGAAAGCAAGCGTAGTAGGTTTTGCTGGAAAACAGGCTTGTCTGCGTCACAGGAGGAGCTGCATCATGACAAGTCTTTCTTGTCTATCCCTGCTACACTCACGGGCTGTAGCATGAATCACAAATATAAAGGCTATGATTGGTGCAAAAATAATTAAATACTGCTGCCGTGTTTCTAATAAACCCTGCTGACTTGCTCACTGTAGTAGCTGCTAAAAATGCTCCAAAAATCTATTAAAAAAAGGATGAAGCATCTGTGGAATGTCAGGAACAATAAGGAAAGCCTGAATACAGAACGCGAGCAGGGGAAACGTGTTTACGGGAACAAAATTCTCACACTTCTCATACACTCTAGGGTGCTATAAGCATATTTACTCTACAGTTTACACCCTATATCACATTTCTATTGGTCTCGCTGTTTAGCTTTCCTTCCTTGTGTGCCTCTGGGGTTGAGTTTTGAGGGATTGTTTTACAGGAATTGCACGATTCCAGACAAAGAACTGCAGTTTTACAAACTTTTTTCTTTTTTTTTTTAATTTGTGCTTGTGCTACGAAAACATCATGAACGCAAGCAGCCGCTCACCTGTCCGTCAACTTTAGTTCCTCCTTTGGAAGCAGGAGAGGCATTCTTTCTGAAAGGAGCGCTGACCCTCCACCCATTAATGAGTGGCTGGAGAGAGAGAGAGAAAGACAAGGAAGTTAGTGCAGCAAAAGACAGAGATGAGAGAGGAAATACCAGTAAGCACTGAGGATACATGTTAACAATGGCTCAACAAAGCTGGTTAAAACAGACCTACCTTGTTTTTGGCAGCCATTTGCTCCCTCAGTGTCTTCAGGCAATACCTCACCTGAGTGGAATACAGACATTATGCTGAGAAAGTGGCGCATTTTATGAAATCACTAATTGAGGCGGATGTGTTCTTCTTAGGTATTTGGATAATTCAATGAAAACCGAGTGACCAACACAGGAGAGAAGGAATGAGACGTTTAAGTTAACAGGAACGTAAAACAAAAGCTGAGAGCGTGTAAGTGTGTGTGGGTGTCGGTGTGTGTGTAGGACTGACCTCTTGTATCTGGGAAACTTCATCTGACAGCATCTTCAGACTCTGCTCGTGTTTGTGCTGCTCTTGTCTGCGGGCCTCTAGATAGACCTACAACAAAGGGGAATGTTTAAAACACACACAGACACACACACACACACATCACATCTGTTGTAACTAAAATGCTCCACCCACCTTAATGACCTCAACCTGCTCCTCTGTAGATTTGACTGGCTCGGGGGTCAGGACTGTCCTGTCGCTGGCCGGCTGCACCAGTGCAAACGCACGTCCAATTGGCTGGAGATTAGAGAGCAGCGGAGATTACAATGTAGCACACAATGTGCTGCCTGAGCCCATGAGCATGGGTGGTTCCAAACATCATCAGCAAGTGAATGAGGTCACGGTGTTTGCCTAACTCCAGAGGAGGAGTTGCAGCATGCTTGGGATTGATATTGCAAAACATAATTTCTCAGGAACATCGTTGAATTCCAGCCAGAAATACCACAGTGACACACAAAGGATGCAAAAACACAATTAACAGGCAAAAATGACAAAAATGGCCAAAAAAGTTCATCCGATGTGCACGAGACTGACTGTGAAACTCTATCGTCAAGAGACAGTTTAACATTCAGCCATAATTAATGTGGCAAAAATTAATCAATTCGTTCATCAAAAGAAAATTACTTTTAAAAGTTGATCATTTCTTAACAGTTTCTTTTTTTTTTTTTTTTACAGATAAAAATGTGTTTCTAGACTCTCGAAAGCTAAAAAACAAAGCCCCACACAAGATTTACTTGACGCTTGATCGAGTGAATAATTCATCATTACAATAATTGACAGATATTTCAATAATGAAAGAAATTGTAGCCACAGCCCTAGCCGTAATCACATGAAGACTCAGACTATCCCATAAACATCTGGCCCATCGTGATTAACAGAATGATTTGGCTACAAACATACGCAGAAAACAGGGCGGGGCCGGCAGAAGAGGGTGGGGAGATGTTATGCAACTCTCTTTCTCTGGTGGCTTCTGTGGAGCTTTGGTGCTGGTTTTACAGGACCAAATGCCTGTCTCAGGATATTTTGAGTGGCCTGGCATGTGAAGCTTCCAAATGCAAAGCTGATGGCAGCTGTGTTATGCTTACAACTTCCACAGAGTTGGTTTGAGGGAATGCAGCACGGTTGGTGTTTGAATGCGCGGCAGCTTTGGGCTAATTCCTTAGAATCCTTTGAATAATTAACAGTCAGAATGATAACGCCTTCATCAAGACATGAAATACTGCAAAAATCCAAAGACTGTGGTTTAAACTCCCTCATGTACTAAACAAAGTGGAGAAGCTTAGCTATAACATGTAGTTAATAAAAAAAAAAAAAAAGCCTGGGATCTTAGTTAAGGAATATTATGGAACTTGACAGAGGCATCAGTCCAACTTGTGTATTTCATTATTGATGCTTTCGAACTAAATCTCTACTTCTTCTTTCCTTCATCTCCACTAACACCCAGGACTCTGAACCAGTGTTACAGTCTACACTGAAGCCAAAGTTATCAGGTGTTCTTACCTTGTTCTGCTGCTCTGCGCTCCGAGCTGCCTGGCTCTGGTCGTGTAGTGTGAGCCGCAGCCGCCTGCACCGGTCCTGAAAAAGAGCAACGAGGGGAAAAAAAAGATGATGAAGTTAAATCCACAAAGAAACCGTTATGTGATGGAGAGACTGATGGAGGACTATTTTGAGGGGGAGAGGAGAGATTGAGTCATACTCAGTGAGCGAGTCAGAGGAGGGAGACAGGCGGTATCCAGTAAGAGAGCGAGAGGCACGAACGTCAGAGCGAAAGTAAAAGTTTTTTAAGGCTGTACAGAGACAGATTGTTCAGTTTAAATTGTGTACTAAGGACGTCACGGGGAATTAGGCGGAAACTCTCCAGATGCTCTTACCCAATTGGAAGCACTGGCTGGATTTCTGGGAGAATGTAATGTCAAGCAAGATGGAACATCTCCATGGCAACAAAATCTCACAGTAACCATAAACAGTCTGGCATGCTAACAATACAAGTCGCACGCGCACAGATGGAACACTCCAAAACACACTTTCCCACCTTTTTAAAAGTCACAGGAGACAATCCGCATTAACAGGAAAAGTCTCCACTGGGATGTAACTGGGTGTGTGTTTTCCAGTGCAGGGAACCCCCCCTAATGAGAGTGTGTTTGTGTTTGTGTGTGTGTGTGTGTGTGCATGCGCGTATGTGTGAGTGCATGCAAGTATGCGGATGTGAAGGAGAAGGTCAACCACATTACATAACTCTGGTCTGCTGTGCATTCCTCCTGCCCCCCTTTTTAATGTCCATTCTGAGACACAGAACATGCAAAGAAGAAATGTTCTCCTGTGGGTTAACATAAATAAAGATATGCACCCAGGTGCGCACGCACACACACACACACACACACACACACACACACACACACACACACACACACACACACACACACACACACACACACCATCAGGTTCATTGGTGATATATCATAATGGCTTGAGGATAACTGAAAAATGTGTGGTATTCGACTTATTTTGTGAATATTTGATTTCCATGTGTGCGCATTAGCATTATTACATTTACTTGGTGTGTGTGTGTGTGTGTGTGTGTGTGTGTGCGTGTGTGCATGCGTGTGTACGTGCGTGCGTGTGTGTTTATGTACGTGTCCTTGAGCTACACAACTGTATTTGTTGTCTTTTGGTACATAACATGCAGGACAGTAGTTACTGTACGATACTTAGGCGTCCTGTTCAACAGACAAATATCCTGTCACTGTGTTTCATTGGTCATTGAGCTGCAGATGTTCAAACAGGGGGAACAATTAACACAAAATGAATTCAGTCTCATCTGCAGTGTTTGTTTTCATTCACTTCATGTTATTCTTTCCTCGGTGAAGCACCAGTCAGAATCATCTGTAGAAGAGGTTTTCATAGTGGTTTCCTCCACAGGGGGCTCAGTGAGAGGCTGTAGAACAGGGTACATGTGTGTTATACGGGTAAGTTAGTTGGCTTTATGGCCTTTTATTCTTGTTCCAACTTTCCAAGTTTTGCAAAGTGATGAAAGACTTCAGGACAGATGTGTGGACTGATGTGATGGTTTTCTTGAGGGCACTTGTTTTTTTTACCCCCAAAAAGTAAAAAGCGACCTTTTTAAACAAGACATTTTCATTTCAAGTGACGCGTGCTTTGATTTCAGTGGTTTTGAAATATTCAATAAATAGTCACAAACACTTCCTTTGTTCCCTTGTTTTTGGAAGTTTGATTAACTCAAAAGCTGAATGAGACTTTTTTGATTTTTTCCCAGAGACTGTCCTTTAACGCTCAGTTGCTCACCACCTGAGGAGGTGCAAACTAACCATGCATGTGATGAGGAGCAAGTCCTGAACCTGAAGTTTGCCAGACAGAGGAAATGAACTGGGTTTTGCTGCTTCATGTCATGATAAAGAGACACGAGATGCTATAAACAAAAAGCCATGTGTCCTGGAGTGTACAGAGGAGCTTTATAATTAGCTGGCAATCTGCTCAGGAAGTACAGTAATGGAGGGAAAAATCATGAGGGCTTGTACCAGGCTGAAAATGGCAGAAAAGGAGAGTGAAAGAGAAAGAAAGAACAATAAACAGAAGGTGAAATAACAAATGGGGTGGGCAGAGAGGGGGGCAACCACAAAAATACAAAGTCAGGAAAGAGAAAGCTAAAATTGTCCTCTTTTTCAATATGTTTTCCTCTCAGATTACAGACTTGTGAAAGGGGCACAGTGATTAGGGGAGGGACAGAGAGGAGGGAAACAGTGGGAGAGTTGTTGAGATGGAATCCATCATTATACAACATCTCTGGCCCCTCGTAGACACGCTAACAAAGACTCTGCTAATCCTCGTTCTTCCATCAACCATTTACACACTCGCCTCTCTCATCTCTTTCACACACACACACACACAAACACACACACACACACACACACACAGAAGTATGGTTCCTTCAAAAGGTAACATGTAATTCTAGACATCCTGGGAACACAGACAAAGGGACCAGTTGGATGTGCTCGGGGAGTGTGACGCAGGCATGATGAGCCATTCACACACAGAAATATACACACAAAAACACACACAGAAGCCTAAAGTACACATTACCTTTATAACAGGGTAGAAACTTGAAACTAAGCATGTGCACACGCACGCGCGCACACACACACACACACACACACAGCAGCCACAGTGCTGGCACAGCAACAATGGGCACAAAAGCTCACGGGGTACGGCCTGACTGAACAGCTTAAAGGGATGCTTTTGTTTCCAACTTTGGCAAAAGGAGGTCTGAAAATTATCGGGGGGGGGGGGGGTAAATGAGCTGAGGGGGTGACTACCTTCCAAGGAATGCTGCTGATGAACAACCAGAGCTGCTGAGGCAGAGTATAATACGCTCCGTGTGACACATAAATCTACACAACTTATATAAAACACCTGCATTCCACAGAACATTCCCTGCAAGCGTGCGTGTTTGTGTGCACACGTGTCTGCGTGCGCACTTCATCATCCATTAAATCACTCTCTTCCCTCTCGTGTTCTGCATTTCAATACCTGTTGGGCAGATGTCACTCTTGTCTTTTGTCCAAGTGAGGGAATAAATCCCTGAGGCGACAAGTGTGAGCTCCTCTGGTTGCGAGTGTCTCTTCCACAGCACCAGCAAACAGATGGAGGCTTTACTCACACGTGCAATCAGGAGCCACTTATTTTTATTTATTTATTTACATAAGCATAATTCGCCAAACTCCAGATTTTCTTGCTTTATCTTGTCAGGTGAATGGGAACCACACTTAAGTAACATAAAGTCTAAACTTAGCAAAGACTAAGTTAAGACTAGGGACGTACCAAATGGGAGACTGCTGTTATCGAAGACTGATGAATACTGATACAGCTTCACGAGCAAGCATTGGTGATATCTGATTAACAAATGTGCAACCACTGTCCCTGGTTCAGTGCACATCTCACTGCTGGTGCTGGGAACCCAACTTAGCACTTTTAGTGTACCTACCAAATCACATGTTAACTTGAATTTTTTTTTTTTTTTTTTTTTTTTACAGTAATTACATCATCAGTGCTCTGTCTTTTTTGGGGTGTGTGTTGCGTGTGGGTCCAGTCGTTCTTCCACATAGATGGATTTATAAGTCATGTTTGGCCTGTTTCCAGACAGTGATGTCACACACTCCTGACTGGGATGAGGGACGACAAGGGGAACGTGTTCAGTCACACAACATTATGCGTCTGACGTAATCACAATAAAGTTGGTTTCAACTGAAAAAACAAACTGCCTGAGAAATATAAATGTTTGGGAATATTGTTCTTCTGTGGTGGAGAAAGTCTACCATATGTTTCAAATGGATTCATTTAGGTTCGTATTGTAAACCTTATGAAACATCTGGTATCAGCATCAGGGCTGACTGTTGTCTCCCTCTCATTTTCAGATTGTATCGTCTCTGTTCCAGGAAAGCAACATCGTAACAGAAGAGCTGATGAAGGTCCTCCTCTGCTACTTTACACTCTTCCTCCTCCTCCTCTAACGCTGTCCTGTTAGACTACAACCGAGTCATTTCTATAAAATTCCTTTTCAATCATGCAGATTTTGTTATAAGTGCAATATGTTGGGTTCTATATGTAAATACTGGCACCAGGTGGCTGTTTGACTACAGGACTTGTTTCTGATAAAGATGTATTTGTGCTGACGCAACCGTGGTATCATTTGAATGTTAAAACCGACGTCAACAGGTGTTCTCCTATATTGCTTCAGATTCAGGGCACATTCCTTACTCAGTTCGTCAGTTTATTAGGGGTGTGTGTGTGTGTGTGTGTGTGTGTGTTGCCCTTTGTACACTTAGGCCATTTTGGTAAAAGTCAAGAGTCAAGAGCTTTGCCTTTGACACAAATACACAATCAAGTTCTGCAGCGTCACCTCCAGCTTTTCTTATCAGGATCAGGTGGGTTTTAATTCCACACAAAGGCCGTCTCTGTTAGCGAAAACTCTCTGGGTGTAACTCATCAATCCGTGAACTGCCAACTGCTTCTTGCTGGGCAGGAGGCTGCTGATAAGGTGAAAGTGATCATGTTGCCCCCCCAGCCTAATAAAGCCCAGTGCAGGTTAACAATTCCCTGTGTCAGGTGAATGATTAACCCATCGCTGACACGGACAAAGAATACCCACATCTACCTGAGGTGAGACATCTCTGATCACTCATTTCCCAGCAATTCTATCAGTCAAGCAAATTAAAGGAGTTTAATCCTGTTGAAATCAAGTTGAACATGCACAGGTGGTGCTGCCTTCACTGTCTGTCACAACTGCAACTGTAAGCCCCTTACTGATGTGAACAGAAGGCACCTGTGACAGGAACACATGTTATCTGGACTAATGCTCATCTGATGGCTTCTCCTCTGTTTGCATTAGGCTTTCAGAGGGAAGGGGGGCTAATACTTTAATTACCGCATGGAGAGGAAATTCACCACTTAGAGCAAATGAAGCCACTAAATCACACACAGCATCTGAGCCACCTCTCTACACACATGCAAAAACTAAAAAATAAATAAATAAATCAAACTGTAAAAAGTTGCTTTGTTGTTTTTTTTTTTTACATTTAAAGCCGTCCACAAGAAAGAGGTGCGAGAAAATGCGAATCCGACATCAATATCAGTAACTTACCCCATATTCTTGATTTCTGATGTCCTCGAATGTGCACAAACTTCTCGTCACTCCGTTCATCTTAAACAGTGGTAAAGTCTAATAAATAATTCCCCCCCACACACACCACAAAAACAACAATAACAGCTCACAGATAAACAGATGAATAAAACAGGAGTGCGTGTGAGGGGTTTCACGGGGTCTGCGCTGCTCCTCCTCGTCTACAGTAGCAGCTGTATCCGTGCCAGAGTTCAGACCGGTGTGCTGTGTTCACGGCCTCGCCTCCCCTCCGTAATTCTATCTGTACGTCACACACCCGCCCACTAACCAGCCCGAGATGACCAAATAGGGAACTGCAGGCAAAGAGGGAGGCTCAGGAGGACTCTGCTGGAGGTAAACCTCGCGGGTCAGGTATTTGTGGAAGAATAGTGACCTGCAGAAACTTTTTTTTTTTTTTTAAATTACCTGAACATGAAGGAAGTGCGATCAAGTGTACGGGATCGGTAACAGAGAAATAAATATTAATCAGTGCGCAGCTCAGTTTACCCATAAATGATTCATTTGAAAAGTTAAAGCCAGACTGACTGCTAAAGCCAGACTGCAGCTTTGTAATCCGTGATTTATTAATAAATTCCTCTCCAAAATTGTAATTGTCTCATAAATCTGAGTCGTATCATTTATTTCGACGTCGTCATCTTCAAGATATCCCATTATTCTACTTTACATGGCTGCTATTTCTGCAAGAGAAAATAAAGATGAAAATGGGTAATACATACAAAAAATACATATTCAAAAATGAGATGTTTATTTTTAAAATATATCAATATGAATTTGTTTGTATTATGAATGCGGGTACATGTAGATTTTACTGTGACATGAAACACCCACAGCACGAACGATTTAAAAGTGTTGGTGAAATAAGGTTTTAGTCAGCTTAAATTTGTGTTCCAATTACAAGGATCTGAATTGAAATCGTTGATTATTTAGTTTCCTGTGTATCGGTTTGGTTTTACTGATGTTTAAATGAGCTCTCAGTCACAGGGTTTCCTTGAACAAACTTTTGCTACAACAGTAAAAATCCTGCTTCTCTTTGCTTGGCTAAAGTTGTGCGGTTACTGACTCTGTTCATGCCAAGAAGGACAATGCAACTTAGGCAAAAAAAAAAAAAAAATGCAGACTTGTTCTCTGTGGCTAAACTTTACCTGATAATTTTTGTTACGTCCTGTAAAATGACAGAGGAGCATGTCAGCCTGTGTGTGGTTGAGTCTAGTTCACGCTCCACCGTGACCTCAACAATACTTAAAGATACTTGACCCCCTCCGCTTGGGGCAGCCGCTCACTCCCAGCCTGGAGGGAGAAATCCATCGGCTTCTGTCACGGAACTATGGCCTCTCACTAGGAGGTGTTGACGCGAATCAAAACCACTTCAGCACCCGTCGGCCTCAGCCTGATGAGGTCATCTGACCCACCTCATCTACAAAACTAAAGAAGATTTCTGCTGGTCCCAAACCCACTGCCTTGATCCTAACCATGCATACCACACTCAGATTCAGAGGAATCAGATTCAGAGCCCGGCACCCACACGTTTGACTTACTGTTGTGAGTTTAGGCTCAGGACCGGATGGCTCGTAACAATGGCCCCTGGAATTAGGGCCCTGCTTCCCTTTCCTGAGCTTTTCCCACAATTTTGATGACATCCTTCAGCTCTTGTGTCCACCAGCGGGTTGTCTGAACAGCCGCTGCCTCAATGGAGGTTTTGAGCGTGTCCCATTTAGATTCCATGCCCCAGCTTCCCCCAGGAAGGAGGACAAATTCCTCCCGGGGGGGGGGGGTTGAGCACCCCATTGGTAGGGCCTTCCACCAGACACCCCCAGTTGACCTGTTTTCTTCAATGGCCTAGTCCAGGTCAAGGCAGGCATTCTTCTCAATCACCACCTTCACATTTCTCCATCACTGCCCATGTGAGCATGCAAGTTTCCCGGCAGAACTATGCAGTCACCAGGCCGTACTCGATCCAGTACACCACTCATGGACTCAAAGGGGGCCAGAAACTCCAATCAGCAGACAGTCGGAAAATTTCTTGCCAGCAAGATGGAGGTGTTCTTGCTCTGCGGGGAGACCTCCAACACACTGACACTGACACACTGAGGACTCATGAGTATCCCAACACCCGTCTGATGCCCGGGCAGGTCCGGAGAATGGGGAGATCCACAGCCTTATGCTCACAGACGAGCCCCCGTTCCAGGCCTGGTTCCACCGAGAAGCCAGTCCGCCCTCTTCCATGTGAGGTTTCTATATCCCCCAACATGAGCAGCCATCAGAGCGTTGATCTGCTGCATGAATGTCTTTACATCCTCAGCTTCTTGGTTCATATGAGACACCACCAAACCCTGAAACTCACCTTCATGTTGATTTTTCTTTTTTACGCCACCTTCAAATGTTTAGCACCCAACTGGAGGAAGAGGAAATACAATCAGAAATGTAAAGCTGGAGCGTCCTTGGAAAACTGCCAGAGCTGAATAAATATACTGACACAGGCCAAATAAGTCAGACGTGGGCGTTTGGTTCATCTGCGTATGTCCAGTGTTGCACAAGATAAGCAAGATCTTTCCGGGGAAGCGACATCAGATGAACACGAACATTCTCTGCTGCCATGTCGCTGATTCCAGCAGCAGCAACAGCTGATCCAAACCAGCACAGACACCTCAAATAGGATAAAGACCTTAATGACATTATGGCTGTTGAGGAGCAAACAAGGGATGAAGCTAAATGAATCCTGGCCACTGAAACACATCAGAAAGTGAGAAATGTTACAGGTATTAATTAAAGGATGTTACTGTAGATTATTTACCAAATATGTGCTTATGAAATCAGGTCATAATCCAGAATGAAACTCTTGCAAACACATATAACACAGACAAACACACCCTTACACTGTAAGTATGTCATCATGTGTCTCTGGTGTTAAGCCATAATAGGAACCATGACTATGTATTCCATGGTTGATCACACTCAGACAGATCCAGGGCTCAGACATTCAGCAGAGGTCGGTGTTTACATCCATCCACGTCTGTCTGAGGCTGCGTGACTCAGAATCCTGCTGCTCTTTGTCGTTCACCCTGTTATTACTGGACTTTGAAGATGCAATCAGACGCACAACATCTCAGAGAAACAGAGGAAGCTCGTGTTTTGATGAGGAGATAAACGATGGAGGGGGAAAAGTCAACCGCGGTGATGGGTGCTCCCTTTTAAACGAGGATGTCAACATACACTTGGACCAGAAAAACTGTGAAACTTTTGTTTTATGTCACAGGCACATATGGTGAAGGCATAGCACCACCAACACCACCACCACCACCAACACCATGCAGCATTTCCTCTTTTAAGCCTATTCTGTTATTATTGGACTAAGTTTGGTTTAGTTATTTAAATTCAATAATAAAAACTAAATGTATAATCTTACTTTACACCTTTACAGTTTATTTTTAATATCAAGGGCTGAATTCAGAATATTTGGTGTAAAAGACGGGAAATATAGGGAACATTTTTTCACAAAGTCGATTTAAGGATTAATTTTAAGAGGTGGAAGAGCTGAGCAGGACCCGTTAAAGTAAGAGCTCTTAAACTGAAGCGACGTATAGTTTGAACCCTAGATACATATAAACTAAATAAGATGTCTCCAACTATTTTAACTACGTGGAGACTTCCCTGTGGAGTAACAGGCATCGCTGAAGTCACGTCTGATTGTCATGTGACACTGAGCAGGAGGGAAACTATTCACTTTACCAGTGATTTTCAAGGCGTCTTTCCTCCACACAAGACAATCAAAACCAACGTTCACATCTCGTCTGAATTCCAGAGCTGGAAAAAAAAACTTATGTGCATCTCTACATATTTTCACACCTGAAGGGCAGATGAAAATATTTTTACACACCTACTACAACATTCTTTCTGCACAACAACAAACCACATAGCAGACACAATTTCCAAACATAATACGCCCAGTGTTTTACAAATCACATCACGGGTTGCTCCCAAAGAGATGGAATGATATGGAAACTTAACCACGCCCACGGAAAATATGTCCCTGTGCATAAGCTCAACATGCGGCGTACAGGTTTGGTTAGCTTGGATGGGAGGTGTAGTTTCATGGACTCCACATCTGGTTCTACAACAAATATTGAAGGTGTGACTTCATGCCCCCCCCCCCCCAAAAAAAAGTTGTACAGATTTCTCAAGTTAAATTCCCAGCAACCAATAGGAGGAAGGCTTTATCAGCTTCTTTGTAGATCGGTCACACAATGGCACCACAGGGGGGACACGAACACATGAGGCACAGAGGTGAGGCAGAATAGTCAAAACACAAAGTTATGTAAAATCATAAATGGGCAACAGGACTGCATGAGCCCCCACCCCAGGGTGCTGACTTTCATCTCATCTCTAAAAGTAGGAATAACAAAAGCCTGAAGTCAGAGAACATCTTGGCATGAAATACAAAGGTGAGGATTTTTGTTTTTCTTATTCCTGCATAAAGATATTGCAGGGTCACGACTCCCAGGTGATCTAAACGGGATTGTTTTGGATATCAGATTTTATTCCACACACATCTTGAACCTATTTTCTCGGCCTTGACCCCGGGTACATTCCTGATGCGCCCCACCCTGAGTGAGCTTCTGGCAGCCGCAGACCATCCATCACGAATGTTCTTTGCCACGTAGATGCTGGCGTGCGCTACCTGTAGCAGCCTGCATCACCTCTGGTGTGTGTTGAATCCGTCAAAGGAGTGGCAGAGGCAGATGTGATAATACTTTTATAATGCTTGAACAGACATGATCACTGCTTTAGGAAGCAGAACAGTGAACAATCCACAACCACGCGAATGTCAACGCATCCAGCCTGGAAACACAGTCCAATACACTCATCAGCCTAAATGATTGTTTATCCAACATTTCCTGAATGTGTTTATCGGTTGATGAACAAGAGCAAATTCTGCAACAAGAGATAAGAGAACAAAAGAACAACATTCACGCCTGCCTGCTACAGCTCCGGTCATGTCTATTTTTCTAATGCAGCAGCTGATTGACAATAAAAAACAGGGTTTTCTAGAAGGTCTGGACCTGCTCTACATCCAGGAGATGCTACATGGAGGCAGTTAAGAAGACATTACACCTGGAAAAGTCTTCACCGGCTGGGCAAATAAAGGAGAAACTTGCCTGTTCACACACCTTTTTGAAGCCTTTTTAACCAGCAGATGGGAATGACTTCTGAATCGCTTTCTGCTAATTCATCACCAACCCTGTCAGGATCATGAAAGCAGTAAAATCTAGATGGAAGTTCTGCTCTCATTCGTCAGTCCCACCTGCAGTTACCCTCCTACGATATTATAACGTCTGCATTTAGGCCTTGAACAAATAGACGAGCGGTCCAGACGAAAGCCCGGGACTGGACACACAAACAAGCCTTGTCTTATGTTTCGATGACATAGTGAAAATAGCCATTACGAGCTGAACCGGCTCCCACAGGCACCAAAGATAACACACATAACCTCCAATTCCAGAGAAGTCCTGACGCCACAACAACAACCACCACCACGACTCATTTCTATTATCCAGTTTTCATGGTTTAGTCATGAGAGAAAGATCCTCCAACACAGAATAACTGATTCGTGCTTTAAACCTAAATAATTAGAAATACATTTGTTCCCACGGTTCACAGGAAGCTGTGAGGAAGGAGGCCAAAATTACAAAATGCGGTATTCAGAGTTTGATCGATGAATAATTTAATTGTTTGCTTGGAAGCCTGAATGAGACTTGCAATTCATTTTCCAGGTGAATTACTTGGGAATTTCCTCTGAACGTGATCATCTTCATTGAATCAACCTGAGAAACCTTTGACGTGAACCTGCTGGAGTGGAGGAGCTGTGAATATTCGTCTACTTCCTCTTGTCAAGGGAACCAATATGTCCTGAATCAAAACTATGCCATTAGTTTATATTATTTTCATAATTATTAAAGACAATGTGACATTAAATATAAATCAACCGAATTGTTTTATTGCTGCTAAATTCATACTCAATAGAAAAAAAACCCATCTATTTTGTGAAATAGTCACAATGTGAACGTTTTACAGTATTTTTATACTCAAATCGTCTCAAGTACCAGTTTCATTGAAAAGAAAAGGACAAATAATACATTGCATCAAAATGTAAATCAGATATGATTGTTCCAACAGTAGCAACCACATAGTCAAAAAAATCTACCAGTAATGTTACATAGAAACTAACTATATTTACATTCACATATAATCACTAATAACTTTATATATATATATATATATATATATATATATATATATATATATATATATATATATTTTACTAGTTTAAGGCATCATTATACTATATGTTCAGTGACTTCACATATGCATAGAAATTGTGCAGCTTCTTCAAATATACAGATATTTCTACAGATATTTTGGCTGTTGAACTTAAAAAAACTGAAGAATCAAATGTCTAAACTGTGTGCAGGAGCGAGCGGAGCAGTCTGACTCGTCAACAACCCCCTGGCACGGGAAAAACATACTTCATAGTTTCAAAAACAGTACATTTTGTTTTACATGAACAAATTCGGGATCTCTTTCTATGAGTATAATTTGTAGTGCTTGAACACTTTAAACATCTGAATGAAGGATTATAGTGTTGGATCTTGTGTAGTTTTTACTTGTACACACTTCCATTTGTGTAGATTTTCAGACGCGTGTGACGTGTTTCTACATTGAAACCCAAAGTCCAACATGTAAACGATCAACGCTGGGAAATGATTTCGTATTCAGTCACAACTTTGGTGCTTGACTTTATGAATGGACTGTACCAGTAATATTCAAGAGGTATTTTTCTGTGCTTCCAGTTCACTTTCTGAGAAATCCACTCATGGATTTGACGTGGCGGTGACTTATTCTATGTTGGTACCTTGTGTTTGGTGGTGTAGTTCTCAAGTGGAGGAACCTGCCCTGAATACTGACCAAGCATTCTTTTTCTTCTTCTACAATCCTCTAGAATATATTATGCCTCCCTCATTGTCTCTAGTGCATACCAGTCTGGCTTTTGGCTGGAATTTACCGCATCCCTCTTGTGTCTTTTCTCTCCTCAGCAGTGCTATGTTGCCGCCCCCCCCATCCATCCCTGAAGTGCTGGTTCAGCAGGAGCTAGTCTGGAGGTTACTCTCAGTGAGGATGGCAGTGATGGTGGAGGGGTCATAAAGGCTGTCGTCGTCATCTGAGCTGAGCGCAGATGAATCCAACGTTGGGCGCAGTGCTGTCTGGGTCTTCCTCCTGAAACACACAAGCATCAGCAGCAGCAGCTGTTGAAACATACTATTATTTATAGCCTTCTGTCTTTATGTTTCACAGTTTGGCTTCATGGTCCTGACAGTTGCAGCGCTCCCTCTGCTGGTCACGTCAAGGTGAAAGCCTTTGGTCCTAATGCAAGCATGTCTGGAATTGAACGTCCCCTGAGGTACGTGACTAATGTGGCGCTTCTATTTAATGAAATGCTTTTCACACGTGGGTGATTGCCGGTATGATTTATGCATGCCACATTGTGAAATACAGCACCTCAGGGACGCTGTGTGCCTCTACCAGGTGTGTGTAACTGTGTGTGTAACAGCCGAAGAATCTGGGTGCTCTGGTAATTGTGTCATTTACATGCAGTTGTATTCATTCTGACTAGAGGAGGAGGAGGAGCAAAAGGAGAGTTAACTGACTTTCCCTCTTACATACACACACACACACACACACACACACACACACACACACACACACACACACAAAGTCTTGCATAATTACAAATACGAAGGACAGGAAACATTTACTTGAGCTCCGTCTCCAGTGCTGTGACTCTGGTCTGCAAGGCCTCTTTGAGCTCCATCTGCTCCTCCATGTCCCTTTGAGCTTTCCTCCTCAATCCGTCGATCCTTTCCAACTCGGTCTCCCCTTCATCCACCTGCCTCTTCAGGGCTTTCACTCTCAGAGAAAACTAGAAGACAGGAATGAGATGACAAACGCTGTTAAAGTTCATCTCCTGTCTCAGAGTAAACTGTTGACGTACCTGGTCTCTCTGTTCAGCGTGAGTATGTCTCTCCTCATCCAGCATCATGTTGAGCTCTTTTAGTTTCCTCTCCAGACGCCGTTGGGACGCCAACACAGCGTTCTTCTCTCTTGAACCAAACAAAACATTATTCAAACCAAACAAAACAGTATTCATCCTCTCGACAAATACTACAGCACACATCTCCAGCTGCGAAAAGAGTCTGAGTTTCTTTTTTAGAGGTTTAGAGGTGTGTGTCTGCATGACTTGATGTAAGTTAGTAAGACCAGCTTGCAACATGAACCCATCAACTCCACACCTTTAATTACTAGAAACCGTCAAGGACACTTGCTCCCAGGGTTTGGGCTGAACTACTAATTAGAATAATGAAGACATGACAGTATATCCAAGTGCCAATAAACATTAATATGTTTATAATTCTTACTGGAAAAGTAAAATGCTTAAATGAACATTTTTACAAAAAAAACAACAACAACGCATCACAATTGCAAGATTGGAATAAGATTTTCTGTTCAGGCCTAATTTACAAATCCAGCCAGAGAAATTTCAAATGTTGAAAAAATAAAAAGGTATCACCACAACAACTACCTGCATGGCAACAACCAATAGTATCAAAAGGTTTGCATTATCCTGTTGTCAAACAAGTAATCAACAAATTGTTTTCTCCAGTCTAAAATCTGATCTAGAATAGAAATAAACTGGACTGCAAATGGTGCCTTCTTGGGTTGCTGCAACTTGCCTCTCCTCACTGCGTAGGCATTCTTCAAGCTCCTGGATCTTGTTCTCCATCTGGGAGACTCCAGCGGAGGAGCGAGACTGGCCCTCCATATCAGCCACACGACTCCTCAGCTCCTTCAGCTGCAGAGACAGGCAGGTTAACATTCAACCAGCAGTTCACGTCCCGTTCCCTTTTGACCTCAAAATACTACAAAAATCGAAAGCAACTGGAGTGATGATGCTACAGTGCAAAGAGTGAAAAGTGTAGAGCATGTCAGCATCCTCAAAACAAACATCAACGACTGTGTGTGTGTGTGTGTGTGTGTATGTACATGTCTCTCCATAGCATTCTTATCCAGCTCCAGGTCCTGCTTGGATGACCTCTCCTGCATGAGCTCTGATCGGAGCTGATCAATCTGGTCTCTGCTCCTGGTCACTCGTTCCGTTAGCATCTCCACGCTACTCCTCTCCTCCTCCAACTCCAGCTCCACTCGCTTCAACTTGTCCTGAAACAGATGGGTGCATGTGCTGGATTTAGCCCCAGAGAGAGAGAGAGAGACCAGATGGTGTAGCATGTACTTACTGTCCACTAGCGAATTCTGAGAGTAAAACGCAGCAAGATGCAGACTAATGGGAACTATGATGCATTTACTGTCTGATTAAGCGAACAAATAATGTTTTGACTCTGTACGGTCGTTCATCAGTTAAACACATAAGTGCTTGATTTACTTGCCTCATTGGTTGAAAGAACAAGCAAACCACGAGCACAGATGAATACTGACAGTATACGAGGGGAGAGAGTTAAGACCCCAGAGGTACAGTGAGCAGATATCTGACCTCTAAGATGCGGATCTCTCTCGTTTTCTCATTGTGGCTGTTCTTGCTGGTCTCTATCTCGCCCTCGAGGTGGCGCAGTCTGTTGGTGAGCAGCTCTTTATCCAGCTGGTGGTTGTCTCTCTCTTCACACGCCAGCAGAAGCTCCTTCTTGTGCCGTGACATCTAGTTAAGAGTCGTGATCATATTAGAAACACTCGCATCAGACTGAATGTTCCTCATGAAGATGAATATTTGGGGTTTGCGTGTGGTATCAGAGACGCATGAATGCACAGTGAATATTGTGTCACAACGATTCAGGGATCATTTTCATAAACAAAAACAACAACCAGGCCAAGTGAGTAAACATGCACACAAACACACACTTCCTCCTCCAGTCTCCTCAGATTTATGTGGCTTCTGTCCAGTTCTGTCTGAGCGTTGCTTCTGTGATGTTGTGACTCCTGCATTTCCTTGCGTGCACGTTCTCTCTGCTCCTCGAGCTGAACCCTGAGAGCCTGCACTTCCTCTCTTGAGGACAATGTCAGAGACTCAAGCTGACAAGGAGAGAGAGGGGGCAGAGCAAAACACAAAAATATTAATATTGTCTGTGCTGTGTGTTCTCTAATGAGCACGTTCAGGTCCTGCTCACCTCTTTAATGACTTTCTCCAGAGATTTCTCCTTCTGTTGTTTGAGCTCCTCCAGTTGGTTGATGCTCTGTTTGAGCATCTCTTTTTCTCTCTCAGTGTCCTCCATACGCAGGCCGAGCTCTCGATGCTCCTCGCTCAGTCTGGAGGCTTTTCTCCTGGCCTCATCGAGATCAGATCTCAAGCCTCTCACCTCAGCGTGCAGCGCGAGCTCTGCCTCTGAGCTCTCGGTGGCGTTAGTCTTCAGCTGAGCCTGAAGACATCACATGTCAGGGTGGTTTAAGCATGTCAGCTGCTTTTAGGGAATCTAACTATGAGCTGAGTACAGTGATGGACACGCTGTGGTGTGTACAGGGACACAAGCTCACCTCTAACCGTGTGAGTTTCTCTTTCAGGCGAGTGTTGGCCTGCTCCTGCTCCTGCTGAGCATCTTCTAGTGATTTCAGGTCCATCTGAGCTCTGCTCAGACGAGCCTTACTAGCCTCCACTTCCTCCTCTGCCAGTGACAGCTTGTCTTTGAGCTGGCTTGCATCAGTACGTGCATCACCAAGCTTCTGTTCCAACTCAGAGATGATGCCTGGATCTGGGAGCTACAGACCAGGCAAACAGGGAAAGACAGGAGGAATCAATAAAGATGATGGAGAGAACATTGAAAATATAAAATCATAGCAGACAATTTCGAAGCCACAAGCCACAAAACGCTTTGCTGCGTTTACCAGATTATCTGTTCAACTTAATTTTTTGTTGCAATGATCACTAGAGTATGCAGCGTGAAATTAAACTCACTCGTTTATTTTTGTCCTGTGCTTTGGCAATGTCATCTTTCGCCCTCTGTAACTGGTTCTTCAGTCTGTCAATCTCATATTTCAATTCAGCCTCTTGTTCCTGATGAGATTTTTTCACCGCGATGACCTCCATGACCTTCTTGTCCAACTCCATCCTGTGCTTGTCCACCTCAGACCTGGCCTTCTGCAGATCAGCACTGGAACGCTGCAGCTCCTAAACACAAATATGAACAAATGGTGGTTAGAGAGCTCCAGTTTAAAAAAAGAGGTCTGGTCCTTTAACTGTGTATCCGTGTGTGTTAGCAGAACCTCGTTCAAAGTGTGTGTGTGGCTGGGGTCCGGCATCTGTTGCTTCATCGTGTTCACTTTCTCCTGGAGAACCTTCAGCTCCTCCTCAAACTCCTCTTTTTCCAGACGGGCTTGCAGGAGTCTTTAAAGTGAGAATATACAGCTTTAAATAAATCAATTATTTAAAAAAACAAAACAAAAAAAAACATCGCTGGTTGATTATCAGATCAGTGGCTGTTGGATTATACACATGAATTCAGAGACAGTTCCCTGATGTAGTTAATCAGCAAAGAAGTCATTGCTTCATTTTCAAACAGGAAAGATCAACATTCCCTGTTACCATTGAGGTGTTCACCGTCAACACAGACATGGTTTGTTCTAAACACACAGAAACACAAGACCTTCCACACCACTTGTTGATTATTTTTTTGTTCTCAGCGTTTACAGATGAAGATGTCAACAGCACTTTTTCAGTTCCATCAAAAAAGGGAAAGAAACTTTAAGTCCTCATAATCCTGGTGGCCCATTGCCAATTTCCCCACTGTGGGATGAATGGTGGTTGGTTATCTTATCTTATCTTATCTTATGTAGGACAGGACACATAATTTGTATTTAATGTCTGGGCAGAAAGAGAAGAGTTTCACACAAATCAGTGAGGACTAAAGTGTGGACGGCCTTGAGACTACAGCAAGACAGTTGTTAGCACGGCTAGCCACATCTACACGTCTGCATCTAAACACAAAGGGCAGTTCAACGGGTGACTCTCACAGTGGTTCAGGGTGGCTGGGTGGCTCTCTGACAGTGAGAGAGGCAGAAACAGTGAGCAGGTAGAATGAAAAAGAAAAGATGGACAGAAATTATCAGAACAGTTGGTGCAAAAATAATAATGTAAAGAAGATGATGCCAAATCCTTGTCTGGGTAAGACTTAGACAACAACAAAAAAAAAAAGAGGTTGAAACACAGTGAAAGCAATACAGGAGACTCACTCCTGTTTGGATGTGCGTAGCTCATCCCTGGAAGTGTGAAACTGCTCCATCCAGTGGCTGCTCTCATCTCTGCAGTCTTCCAACTGCTGCTGCAGGGAACGAACGGATGCATTCACACGCAACCGCTCAGCTTCTATCCCTGCGTGAGACTGAGACAGAAGAAAGAAGAACTTCGTTTATTTCTTTAATTCACGTTAACATTGTAGGGCAGTGGTGACTCTCCTGGCATATGCAACCTCAGTGCACCTAAACATGACCCTTCTTCTCTGTGAGCACGCCCGCATTCATCTTCTGGGTTTCATCACAATTAGTTGTCACCGACTTGAAGAAAGAATGTGTGTTAGAATGATTGTGAGTAAGGTGTGTGTGTGTGTGTACCTGAGACACCTGCTCCATACTGCTGCGGAGTTTCTCCATGTCAGTACTGTATTGCTCCCGGAGCACCTCGATCTCTTTGTCATGCGAGGCCACCTCCTCTTTCAGGGCGCCCTTCAGAGCTGTCAGCTCCCTCTCTCTCTGCCTCAATGTCTCCTCCTGCTTCTGCTTCAGCTGGCAGACCTCCATGAGTTGTGACTGCAGAGACATCAGGTCCTGCATGTATCAGGGAAACAAAGCGTTAACATAAAAAAAAAAAATCATTGCTTGTCATTTTCACGATACATTTTTTTAAACACGAGCCTTATATTATTTTCTAAAAATAATAAATGTATGTCTGGTATCTGGTTACATTTCTTAGAGAGAATATTTCTGTCATACCGGCTTGTTGCCAGCTTCTCTTAGTTCATCCTGAAATTCAGCCAGCTGGTCCTCCATCTCTCTGACCCGTGCCTCGGCATTCTCCCGCTCCATACGCAGCTGAGTCAGCCTGCAAGAAAACATTCAAACATTGATGCCAAACTTATCTGGCTTTGTGAATAAGTTACAGTAACTGCTTTACTGGTTGGGCACACTAGGCTTCATTCACCATCATCTTCCAAATTGTTTCCCTTAAGAACAGTTGGTGAATGAGGCTCTTTATGAGGAGTGTGTGACACTAAATAAAATAGGTTTTATCCCCATGCCCCACCCTGATTTCCATCCATTGTGATAGTGTGTGAATGCCGTTAAGTCCTCACTCCGATTGTGTTTCATTTAACTCCTTCTTCTTGCGGTCCAACATTTCCTGGAGTTGTAGATTTTCATCCAAACAGGACTCCAGCTCGGCCTTCAGAGCAGGATCTGAATTGCTGAGAGAACGCTAGACGGGAGCAGACATGAGGAATAAATGAGTGTTGAAACATAAGACGATCACTAGCTCTGCTGGGATAAACAATGGGCTTCTAGCAAAGGTTAGAGTGGTCTTCCACTTGCTTGGTGATCAATATGCATTAAGGATTAAGGTTTTAGGAGCTATTAAGACCTGCCCAACTTCCTTAAGACAACATATAATGAGTCATTATTGAAGTAAGATTATTGCGAGTGTGCACCTCTGACCGGGCAAGAGGGCTTTAAGGATTAATTTTAGGATTAATCTGAAGCACCCTCCACTGAACCACCCCCCGATCCTTCAGGTTAGATTAGCTACCAGACATAAAAACACTTGGGACTGTATCCCACTCAGGACCAAAAGCACTTAACAGCTGCTGTTTTCATTTCAAGGAGACACGGATAAGTGTTTATGTGCGGTACTGGACGTGCTCCAGGTAATTAGAGCTGCGGTAAAAGTGGCAGGTTACTCTCTGAATGTTAACGTCCTCTGGTGGGAGACACTTCCAAACTCAATCTGCATATTATGCTGCATTCACAAAAGAAAGAATGAATACTGTGTCTTCGACCACCTTTTCTCTTTGTTCACCCTTACCCTCCTCTCCTCTTGCAGGGCACTCTGCAGCTCAGCCATCTTACTCTCAAGTTCCCTCTTTTCTCTCATCCAGTCCCCGGGGCTGTCTTTGAGCTGGAACAGATAAAGGAGTAAGGGAGACAGGCATGTTCACGTTCTGTCACTGGCAGGTGAAACAGCAGGAGAATACAGCTTCAGAAATGTTTGAAAAGGACAAACCTTCAGGCTCTGAATCCTCTGACAGATGACCTTCACTTTATGTTTAATGACAATATCACTCTCGTTGCTCCTGGGGGAGGTAGCAAAAATAATCAATTTACAATAATTTATGAGTATTTCATTGGGACAAATGTTGAAAAATGACAAATATACAGTAAAATATTATCAGGACGGAGGCACATACCCGTCTCTCAGGACGTTGTATATCATCTGCACGATCTGCTCCTCCTCACTGCGCCTCTCTGCACTCTGACCCTGGTCCAGCAAAAGGTCAGGGGTCACCTTAAGACATAGATCAAAAAACTACTCTTGCAAAGTTGCATGCATCATATGGTGTTTGGAACCCAACCCAAGGACGATCAACAGTTATTTCCAGCCCCAAACCAATTTACTCTTACTTGTGCGTCGGCCGAGCTGGCCTGCGGTGTCTCCACAGCAGCATATCTCCCTGATGAGGTCCACTGATTAGCCGAGTGTGCAGGAACTCTGACAGCATTCTGGCTGCGTCCCAGGCTGCTGTTATTGGAGGATGGAGGTGAGGTGTAGGGGTTGTGGGGAGGAGGTGCAGCTGTGGGGTCCTGTTGGGCAGGAGGGAGTCCCCTCCGCTGGCCTCCGGTATTACTGTCATCAAACCTATTGACTAGTCTGTTGACAGGACCCTGTCTGTGAGTAGACTGAAGCTCAGGTGTTTGCTGAGGAAGGTGAGGGAAGGACTGACTGCCCCTCACTGACCCTAGAGACCCATTGAGCCCTGCCTTATAAGACCCATCCCACATATTGCTCTCTGTACCCACTTCCTCTCTGACGCCAAACTGCTGAGCCTGCTCTCTTTCTCCCCTCACTCCTATTCCTCCATCCAGATTCCCATAACTACCAGACTTCCCATCCCCTGGTGGCCGAGACAGCTGAAAGTCATCACTGCTGACCCCCCCCTCTCCCTCCCTTTCCAGAAGTGACCCATGGGACTGGGCCCGGCGTAACGCCCCTCCATGCCCTCCTTCTGCATCAACCCCCAGTGCTCCTGGTTCAGCCTTGTCTCTCCTCCGGGGAAGGCTACTGTAGCCACTGGGATACTGGGTTCTCAGCTGGACCCCATATGAGTCTCCCTTCTGTCCATCTTTCAGGACCACATAAGGCTGACCATCAATACCCTGCACCCTGACCGCTACACCATACTTGGAGGAAGCCTTGGTCTTGTGCTGGGGCATGGGCTGCCCCCCACCAGAGTCATAGAGGTCATTTATGAAGCGGATCTGGACACCGTAGTCCACTGGGGTCTTCCGACCTGAGGAGGGTGCGCTCATGCTGCAAGAACAGCAGAGCGCAGCAGAGTTAGATGAGGGTCTTGGACCCACCACACCACATTTTGGTTTACAGCTGATTTGTAATCTTGTTAACTTTACTAATCCAATTCAGATACACTGCCACCTAACTTTAGCAGACATTTATGTTGAAAGAAACTTAATATCTTCAGATGCATAAAAACTAGAGCTTCAACAAGAATCTGATTAAACTGATTCATCACACAAAATGAAAAGCAAATATTTGATAACTGATCACTTGTTTCATTACTGAATTTCCCTCTGGGATCAATAAAGTATCTATCGATCTACCTTTTTTTTCAAGCAATATTTCCAGACCCTGGACTGTTAGGTGCACAATTACAACACATCACTTTGGACTCTATGATGAGTATTTTTCACATTTTCTTGACATTGTACATTTGGCATTGACTAAAAACTCATCTGTTATTCATAAAAATAAGTAGCAGCTTCATTGATATTGAAAATAATCTTAAAGTGCAGCCCCAATCATCTTATACAATAAATCTGCTCCTTAATATGCTACTGACCTACGATAACAAATCAAATAAAATTAATGATTGGGGATTCTATATTATTTAGCATTAATGTGAACGCAAGGGAATAACCTCTGGATAAATCCTACATTTATTCCCCCAAAGAAGAAAAGCACACTTGCTTTTTTGTGTTTGGGCTTTGACTGAAAATCACAAAGACGCAGAGGAAACCAAGTTAAGAAATAGTCAAGTAAATATTCCAAGTAATTCATGCACTGGGTTTGGTCAGCAGGTGAACCTAAAAGGTCAAAACTTTATCTGGCAAACGGCAAACAGAGAAACAAGAGATTTATACACAGTAACACTTGGTTTCGGCTTGTGCAGACTTTGTTCTGACTCCATTACTCATTAACCTGAAAGCACACACCCACATATCACTTTCCCCTTGTGAGGGCCGATGGAGCCTCAGGAACCCAAACACTACTTTTGACAAAACTTTGACAGCTTGAATAAAACAACAAAAACACAGGATAATCAGGAACTTCTCATTTTTTCACTAAGCAATTTTTTTCCGCTTTTCTGGTTCTCTTCAATCTCGTAACGTTTCTATTCTTGTACTTGGGTGAGTAGTTCTGAAACTATTCCTCTATTGTAATACCTACGGGAGGGTTTGACCAATACTAGCCATACACACATATACACACACAAGTACTGAACAGTCCTGATTGACGGATCACGCCTTGTGTGAGGTCACATTGTAAGATCCCCTCCCTGCGTCATTACAATAAAACAGTTCACTAAACTGACTCCCTGGCCTCTCGGCTCTGTACCTTTTACTTCCTCCCCATGGCTTTCCGAGGTGAGAGACAAAGAAGTGGGCTGGGGAGACAGAAGAGGGAGGGTGAGGAGAGAGGAAAGAGGAGAAACACTCAGCTTTTCTCCTCTTATCGGCGACTGGTGTGCTAAAATCCAGACAAGCTCTTTCAGAGCACAACCCCCCTCCCACACACACAGCTATAAAGTAGTAGAAACTAACAATCAAATGGATAGGTGTGTTTTGCAGTGACACACACTCTCATAAAAAGTTGAACGCCTACACAGTTTTCACAGAGATCTTGGAACCTGTGTAATGCAGCCACGTCACTGAGGAAGAGCAGAATCAGCAAACCAGCGAGGGGGGTAGTGTTATTCCTCACTGTCAAAATAAATACACACCTGTGGACCAAGAACAGGTGAAGGTAAATGTTTGATTTGGCAGAGAAAATTACAAGAGGGACCTCAGAGAATACCCAAGTGCTTGTGGTGTGCATCATCAGATGTACAGTTGATCAATTTTTTTCCCCCTCTGCGGAGGAAGCACAGAGTCACAACACATTTGTGCAGTTAAGCACGAAGTCTGCAGCCAACTATCATCACGTCAAGGTCAAACAAACATAAAAAGAGCAGAGGAACCATCAAAACACACAAAATTTGAGGACGGCGAAAGATGATGTCCAGTTCCCTTCACTGCTCGCTGACATGTCTTCATCAGTTTCCCTTAATTAGGACGAGCAGCAACAAGAGGAGCATGGGAGGGGGGGGGCTCATCCTTTTGTCCAACTGATGTGGAGCAGAAAATGAGGGCAGCAATTCTGAGAATGCCAGAAGTACCCCCCCCCCCCGTTACTCTTCCAGTTGCTGCCTTACATGGTCTACCTGGTTACAACAATCAGTAAAATGACAGACAACACCAACACGCTCTCTTTCTCACTTCCATCCAAAGCTCAACCGCACCTCTCTAAAATAAGCATTATTACCAACAAGTTCTTCTTTCATCTGTGCTCTGAAGTTCTCGCTGGTAGTCATATTGATTGAGAAGCTGCGACTGCTAATTAATGTCTTCCTTAACAACTTTTCAAGCAAATTAACAGAACATTCTCTTATCCCAATTCCTTCGTTTTGATGATTTGCTGCTTGACTTGACTACTTGGCAGTAAACTGGTAGTTTGATCTCACAGCAGCCATTTTAACATGTCACAGAAGACAAACTCAGGTGTAATTGACTAAATTGATTATGGTCCTGTTCTATTTAGTGGGACAGCTAAGCTAGCATACATAATACGAGAGTCCTGGTCCACTAGATGGAACAGATCCAGAATTCACCACGTTTACCATGCTATGATACTGTATGTGGGAAGTGTCTCTTCTTGGCATCTCTTTGTTATAGAATTTGACTGGTAGGTTTGGTAGGCATGGCAAAAATCCTCCGTCAGGACATACACTTGTAAATTGATTTTATATCAGAGTAACGGAATCTGTTATCCATCCATCTATTTTCTATACCGCTTATCCATTAAGGCTCGCGGGGCTGGAGCCTATCCAAGCTGACTTCAGGCGAGAGGCAGGGTTCATCCTGGATGGGTCGCAAGTCCATCACAGGGCCAGCACATACAGACAGACAACCATTCACACTCACAGCCACGCCTACAGTCAATTTAGAGTCGCTGATTAACCTAACTTGCACTTCTTTGGATGGTGGGAAGAAGCCGGAGTACCCGGAGAGAACCCGGAACCTTTCTTGCTGTGAGGTGACAGTGCTAGGAATTTATCATGTACTCAGTTTAAAAACAAACAAACAATTGTTTTAAGATAACAATATCACACTCCATCATATTTGATGAGTTATTATTCATGACCTGTGCTGCTCATATTAACAGGACTGCCACAAAGAGACAGCCAAGCATTCAGTTCTACGGGCCTTTGGAAGCCTGCAGAGAACCAAACAGATACTGTATGTTTCTGGTCTGTGGAAGAAAGGCTGGAGGGAACCCACCCAGGTATGATGATAGCATGCTAACCCAACACAGAGAGGCTCCAGCTGGACCACTGGTAAGGACTCAGAATCTTCTTGTTGCAAGGCCACAATATTTCCTCTCATTTAAAAACAAAAAAAAAATTAACGCGCAAACAGAACAACAGCACAAAAACAGTTATCTCCCTTCATCTATGATTAGATGTGCTGAACATAAACCCAAACTCGCATTACACAACCCTCCTGGCCTAATAAAAGCTGGTGTCATTCACCGATACTCCCCTAGTCATGTTTTTTTTGGATCCTGCTGCCGGTCATGTAGCCTCCAGTTATGCTGACAAACCCTCCGCCTCGGGCCTCAAATTGAATTCTTGCACAGTAAATTGAATTGGAGCTGCTTCGCTGTTAAGATCCGAGATGGAATGGGAAATATAATTAGGAGATTAGAGCTGGTGTGGAGAGAAATGAAATGAGCATTGTGCGGAGTCATGAAAGCGCCGGCGCCGACTCACTGAGCGTGTGTGAGGGGATCATCTCTGGTGTGAGACACCAAGAGACCGCAGGTAAGGCGGTTAGAATACATTCATCTTAGCAAGTGAAAAAGCGGAGGACAACTACACACAGACGGGACATTTTTATATGCACTTAAGAAAAGTCTTCATCTTAATGAAGAATGAACAAGACCACAAGTCCCTTTCATAGTGCAAATGACAGGTTTTGCATACGCTGATAGTGACGGCTCACTGGCAATTGCAAACATAAGAAACAATGCTTAATTGCATGTAAAGCCTGCACACATATAATTATTATATACATTTATCATAATATTGATGCACAACGTTGACACAGGGGACGTCTTGATGCCATAATGAACACAGCATATGACACTGATGTTGAAAATTAAGTTAAGAAGGCAGTGATCTGTTACTTTATTGATTCGTCCTCTTGGTATAAATCAGCACAGCTGCTGATTCTGATTTTTGAATATTAAAAAAATCAGCTGAAACTAATGTCGTGCCAGTTTAACTAACTTCAACTATTTTTTTACACAAATTTACAACGTATCACATTTGAAGAATGCACAAAACGCCTAAGACAGCATCAACTTTAAACGGAACAAAGATTGTAAAGGAACTGTTTACTCTTGTGCCCGTTTTTAAATCTGTGCTGTTTGTCTTGCTTGTTTGAGCGTTTGCAAGAAATGTAAAAACTACATTTTAGGGCAGATCCCTTTAACATGGCAGAAAATTGCATTGTTTTTTTTTTTTTTTACAGTCTAAAACTGCTCCAAAAAAAAAATCAAATCCATTGTCCAAAAACAACTCTTTTGTTTTAAGTCGAGGGCATAAACTCCACAGCAGTTCTCATCTGTTCAGGAGACCTGTGACTTATTAAAGTCTAGAAAAAAAAAACGAATTTAAAGAAATTTTTTTTTTCACAAGTCAAAATTGAACATTCCTGCTTGTAACCGATTTATGAAGACTGAAAAGTAGCATATTGATAACAGTTCTTGCACAATACATAACTACACTTCATAGACAGATGTTTGTGAGGCTGTTATTAATATAAATGGACAACAGCTCACACACTGTCTGTCTTTTAAAGACAGCCAGCCACTGAGTCACGGTAATTCTCCTTCGTCTGCATGACATTCTTGACATAGAGGCAGGCCCTCCTGCTCTCTCCTGAGGTCAGTCTGTCTTTCGCTCTCCCTCTTTCAGACTCTCTTTCATACTCAAACAAACAGCCATTTATTCCTCTTTTCAAATCCAGATCAGTTCATTGGCATAACAAAGTGAGACGTCAGTGTTACCAAATAGTACACAAATGACACCATATTAGGAGCACATAAACACCCCCCCCCCCACATTCCAGGCACTTGTCCTGTGTGTGTGTGTGTGTGTGTGTGTGTGTGTGTGTGTGTGTGTGTGTGTGTGTGTGTGTGTGTGTGTGAAGCGAGAGGGTGGAGATTTATGGGACCTTATCTGCACACTTGAGTGTATCAACAGAGCTTGGTACAGTTTATCATTGGACTCTATTACTCCCGTCCAAACTTAGGGAATTCGACCAGTTAAAATTGCTTTTATTTTGAAAGGTCAATGGTGTGGTGACTGAGCTTATGACAAAACTTTAAAATAAACTATAATTTGCACTTCTTTCTTGCCTGGACATTACTTGTGTCATTAGCCAAGTGCATCTACTTACCCTGCAAGTTTCGACACACAAGAGGTTGTTTTTCATAACTATATATGATTAAAAGCCTTAAAGGATGTTTATGTTCAGGTTCCTCGGTGAATTCTTCATATATTTTTTTTGTTTTTTCAGTGTACCGTTTTTTCTAGTGTGAATCCCTCCGGTATCACAGGTGAGCAGACACACGGCTAGCATTACCGCTCCTTTAAGATATACTTTGTACTTTTAATTAATTTGGCTGGTTCTTTATACGTCATGTATTATTCTCCCGTAAACTCAGTCAGCATTACAAGTACTCAAGGAGAAAAACCGCAGATATTTCTCTCTGTTTCTCAACTCACACAGACGGCAGATTCAAAAGTGAACCACTAGGAACGTTAGCTGGGAGCTCTGGTCCCTGTCTTCGAAACACCAACGTTGGCTACCGTGCTAATAGCAAAGAGAAAAACTCAGGAAAGACTCGATAAAGTTTTAATGTTAAGAGAACTTACTTAAACAATGAAATAAGAGTTAGAGAGCGTAAAATCTCCCTCAAAGAGCGTTTGTAACTGACAGCTCGCGTCTGTCTGGTTTAGCTGTCTGACTGCATCAAAAGTACATTTACCTCTTTCTCTCCGTCGGATTGTTATTTGTTCCTCTTTCGGCTCTTTTTCTGTTGCTGATGATTCAAATATGTCCGTAAACATCCATCCGAGTCCACACGGAGGGCAAAAGAAACTCCTGCGCAAATTAACACAGCAACAAGTTCATGATGCGACGACTGCAACCTGTTACCTTTGTCGGGGATGAACAGTCCCGCCCAGCCTCGCTAGAGAGCGTTATGATTGGACCAAATTCATGAAGTAGGCGGAGTCATTAATATCTACTTTGTTTAGTATTGGTTAGATCCGTGTGTCAATCATTAGTTCGACTGAATCTCAGTGTGACCTTCAATTATTGGGAAATCTATGTTTATTGTATTTTCTTCAAACTAGAGTCATTTAGATTATTGATAATCCAAGATAAAGACCCTGCTTCTAGCACCAGTCATTCACGAGCTGAATACAAACTGACAACTTCACGATTTGTTTCTCCAGTTCACCAGGAGATGGCGCAATTATCAACTTGCTGACAGCTCGAATTCATTCAGGGTCTGGCAACATGTTGGAAGTCCCACCTGAAGAGAAATAAAGAATAAGCAACATTACAAGCTCAGGAAGAAATTATTCTACTACTAGTACTACTACAGTAATCATAATAATAACAATAATGATAATACTATCAATTATAATTATCTATTATGGGGATTATTATTAGTATTCGTAGTTTTTTTTTCAAAAATGCAATCACTGACATATACGTAACATTAATTGTTATCATTTTTTACCATGGCAAGTGTAGTTTTCAAAGAAAATCATGTTCAATTTCGCTGCCTTCCTGGTCAAAAGTGCCAAAAAAAACATTTAAATGATAACATTATAATCGGATTTATAATTATTATTATAATTGTATGATCCACGTGTCCTGAGCTCGCCATTCATGTATGACCAATAAAATAATCTTTACAAAATGATAAAATCAGGGATCTCCTCTCCAGCTCTGGATTGGAGTGCGCTGCAAATATTCAGAGACCACCTCAGACTGTGTGTCCTCCTCCTCTTTGAGATATTTTGCTTGGTAACATTTGCACGCTTCTGAACTGCAACTTAGAATCTGCAGAATATTCAGTGGAGAAGGTCTACACTAAAACCTGGAGCCCGCCCAGTCCACACAGTCCCTCCCCGCACACCAGCGACATCACAAAAACTCTCTGCACACAACTTTTCTCTCCATCTCATCACTTCGCTTGGACGACAAACTGGACGCACAATCTAACACACCGGGAATGGGATCTTCACTTGGTTCAAAGAAAAACTTTCAGTTTTTTCGAGTTTACGCTCTACAGAAACTACTTTTCAAACTGCGGGGATAGTTGTTACTGCAGGTGCAGGGAGAGCGCATCAGAGGTCCACTGGCCAATGAATTCCAAGACGCACCAGAAGCTTTTTGATTGTCAGAGAGTTTCTGACGCTAGTAATCAGTTTAACTCCGTAGACTGGGATCATTTAAACTGGATGACCAGGGGAATATAGCAATTTCAGGCCGTGTTAACTTCAACTGAGTCGTGCGTAAAAATATTTGTGCGTAAAACTTGGTGCGACTGCTGACGTTTAAACAGCTAAGTTCTTAGGGCAGTTAATGCGCGAGAAAGAAACCCGTTTTGTCAGCCTTTAAGTTTGAGAGAAATTTATAACGTTGATAATCATGGCAAAATGGTTCAGAGATTTCCCCATCAACCTGAAGAACGGGAGCGAAAGAGTCCGCTCGGCCTCTGAATCTGGTCCACAAACACGACCCAAGCCTTCTTTTTCTCGAGACAGCCTGAAGGGAAATCAACGTAAAGATGGTGGAGTGGGGGGGTTACTGGCAGGGAGAAATAGGAAAAATTCGGCTACTGAACTGGGTCGTCACGGCTCTGGTGGGACAGTGTGGGAAAGTCTCACACCTGGAAAAGGGCGCAAGTGCACCAAGGTCGAGACATCAGATGAGAACCGCCCCGTCAGGACCTCTAGTCTGGCGCAAGCCTACATCAGCAGGATGATCAAAGTGGATAAACAAGACAAGACCCAAAAACTTATAAGTAAACAGAAGATACCCGAGACTGAAAATGGAAAGTCTGACATTAAAACAACGGTGAGTAACTTCAATACTATACATCTAATTCACTGTCAGTCGTCACGTTTCATTTTTATTCTGATTCAAACCAGGTTAACAGCAGGACAACGATTAAAAGCATATCTGTTCAAACCAACAAGCATTGCTGGAATGAGATCAGTGCTGTCTTTTGTGTCCTCCCTCCCCATTTCAGCTAGTAAGACTAGAGTCAGTTTCCATCGTTCCAGAAAGAATACAATGGAGTTTCATTACATTGTGTCACATCAAACGAACAAACACAAAGAGCTGACCTCTTTGCACAACCATTTCCGCTTGTCTCTCCACGACTTGTCACTCAGACACACACGCACACACACACACACGCAGGCACACGCACAGTCACACACACAAACACATGCACGCAGAGTGTATCAGTAACATCTCAATAGCAGTTGTGACTTTTTTCCTCACAGCTGATTATCCTGGAGGACTACGCAGATCCCTTTGATGCAGAGAAAACCAAAGAGCAGAGAGAGGCGGAGAGAGCAGGCATGAACGATGGCTACATGGAGCCCTACGATGCCCAGGTCATCATCACAGGTGAGGTCAGACAGTGGGCAGGGGTCAAAGGGACTTCCTCTACGCTGGCAGCTCTTGGGATGCGAAATCTGATTGCGCCTTCTCTCATTGTAACTGGGTGCCGATAAAATGCCACTCTTCTACGTATTTTCTTGGAAACTCAAGACATTAAAGTAAACACATATACACCAAAAATCCAGTAAGTAAAAACATTTAGGAATTTTGAGATACACAACAGAGTTGAACATTTTTATAAATGAGGTATAAATAATAAAGGTATTCCTCACTTGGATCAACTTTTGACAATGTTTATTCATCTTCTTGAGCACTCTGCATCTCTGCTGATCAAGCTCATGTTGATATCTGCAAGCCAAGACACTTTTTTTTACGCATGTAGCTGAGTTTGTTTGCACCCACGCAATCTCACATTCTTCCTAAAGGGCTGATTTAAAGAGACCTGGAGCCAAATTAAGCCTCAGTTTGCAAGCTGACTTCCCTCACTCCTGGCGGTTGCTATAGGAACACTGTTGTGCAGGGACAATGGGTGCAGCTTCCTCTTCCAACTTCCTGTCTCCTGCCTCTGTTTCCTTTACCCCATTCTCTTTATAGGAAGTTGGCCCCAGTCTCTCTCTCTCTCTCTTTCTCACACTCTCTCTCTCCACACACACACACACACACACACACACACACACACACACACACACACACACACACACACACACACACACCCTTATGTGTGAAACTGAATTGAACAACCTGGTCCCAATTCCTACATGTCTCGCCCAATCGCTTCCCAGCAATCAGGAAGTGTCTGTTCAGCCAGCCAATCAGAGTCTGTGCTGACCTTTTCTTCCTGTAACTCCATTGTTTGGTCACACAATAGAGCAGACACACAGACTACCTATCGGATAGCAAAGAAACACAAGTCAAATTTCCCAAAATGTAACCACTTAAAACCTCCTGTTGTATGTAACAGTTTGTCTTTACATGTCTGTCACCAACATAAAGACCCCTACCAGCTGTTTCCTGCTGGATTCTTACAGTACATACATGTTTGTTTACATAACCAGGCACACGTCTATTGTAATGACGACAGTAAATAAAAATGTGATTTATCAGTGCTAACTTACTGTTGAAGTTATTTTGGGCAAAACATAAGACAATGATACTCTGAAAACATTTACCTATTCCCTGGCACCAGTGCCTCAGTTCACCTTAGGAAAAGTACTTATACTTTTATGTAGAAATACTCAATTACAAGTGAACAATGATCCCATGCAAAAGTAAAGCAGCATCAGAAATGATGAATCCAATATAAAGATTAGCTGATTATGTTATTGGATTGTAATATTGTAATATTATGAGTTCATTTATATGTCAATAGTTTTTTTTTATGTTCCAGCTAGGAGCACATTTTAAGAACTTCATATACAGTTTAAGTAGTATTCCTTCACAACAATATACTGCATAATTATAAGATGGGAGCTCACTGCATAAACTCTGACGAGGGCTTGAGTTTAAGTGATGTCTGTTTATGAAGATATGATGCACTAGCTCTTATACAGTTGTTGAATATGAAAAAGTTGGATGAAAATGAAATAAGTGCTTCTGAAATGTGGATGAGTTTGATTGTAATGCAGCAGAAGATGGAAAGTAAATCAAAACTGTGCCAATTGTACAGTCCCTGAGCAAATGTACTTACATACATCCCACAACGAATGACTGCGTTGTGACACAAGTGAAAATGATCTATTAAAATCCATACTATTAACAAACTATAAGTGCACTCAGAGAGCGCAGACCTCTGCCAAGGTCCATGTAATATTTCCTGAATTAATGAAAATGTCTGGACCTTTCCCAGGAATTTAATGTGTTCTTTGGCTGATGCTTCACCACTCCACATTTGATGAAAATTGGAACTAACAAACCGCATGGCTGTTCTGCTGTAGAGGTTCGTAGACGGGGCTCAAAGGACCTGCTGAAAGTGTGTGTTCTGCTGGACCGAGGCCAGAAAGAGAGGAAGCGAGAGGAGGGTCTGCCCACCCCCCCGAATATCTATGACACGCCATATGAAGGTGGACTGGAGGGCGACAGTGAAGGGGTGTGGATCCCTGTCACACGTCCAGAGTCTGACGTGCGTCCCGCTGGAGAGTACGAACTCCCCTGGGAGTGGAGAAAAGAAGATATTGTTAGAGCACTGTCAGGTAAGAGAGGCACGATAGGAAGGGTGGAGGTTCGGGTGTGGAGGAAGGATGCCATAACTTGTATTTGTTCAGTAATGCCACAACAATTTAGTGTTTGCTTTACTGAGGATCCAGTTGAATTCATTTCCAAAGATGTGTTTACTTTGTAACTGCTTAGCTTTATTGTGAAAGATTGTCTCTCTGGTTTCCCTCAGCTCAATTTGAAGCGGTGGATTGTTCCCCCACTAAAGAAAATGGTTCCAACTCCAGCCGGCAGCAGCAGCAGCAACAGCAACAGCAGCAGCAGCAGCAGCAGCAAACCTTGAGGCAGAAGAGCTGGAATCATAAAACACTTGTCTCCTCTTCTTCATCCTCTGCCTCATCTGCCTCCTTTCCCTCCTCTCCTATTCTCAAACTTTCTCCCATCACACCCCCCTCTCCATCATTCCCCACCCTTAAACTCTCACCCCTCTCTCCTTCTTCCAGTCCTAACAAGCTTTCACCACCATCTCCTACCTCCCCTGGCACCCCACTGGATGGGGATGCCGCCAAAGTGGATCCCAGCCTGCCGCTGGAGAAGCAGAGGTAAGGAGAAAGAACTGAAAGAAAAAGTGACAACCTATCAACCTATCAGGTCTCTAAGAGGGCCAAAAGCAATATGGAAAAAAACAAGTAATGCACAGGGTTGTTTATATAATGCTGGCGTCATGCTCAAATCATGAAAAATATACACATTAACAGCTAAAGCAAAAAATAGTTTCAAAAACCCCAAATTATGACACAATCAGAATTATTGGACTGTTTTACTATTTGAGATAGATGACTATGTCAGTAAAGGACTGTTTTGTAAAAAGAAATAAGAAAAACAGACTCACAACATGACTTCCAAATACACTGTATGCATTTCCAAAGAACACTCCTAAAACCCAAGAAATAATTATCCAGTGTGAACCAAACTATGTGGTACTTGGAAACATATTTTGAGTTTCATGGTGGTTATGTATGCAGTAACAAAGTCCTGGTTTCTAAACTGGAGTTGTGTAGGATTCCATCAGAGTTGTATTTTTATTCTATCCTACGTGTTTCTTCTATGATCCTGTCAGTGTGATGTAAGGGTTTAGGAAAAATTAGCACTACATTTCCCATAAACTCCACAGAGTAGGTGCCTGCTGTCCGTGCCTGTCCTCGATGTCTCCAGCATGTCTTTTTATAAAACAGACAGCTTTAGCTGTGTTTGCACTCCTCAGGGTTCATGTACACTATAATAGTACACATGGCACTGTAAGTCCAAGAGAAACTGTACGTATTGAGACACGCCATTTTGGACAAAAGGCGCATGCTCAAGGTGAGGCTTGACTGAAAAGACAGGAGTGACTTAAATCATGGAGCGCCTTTCCTCATCTCATTAAGCATGGCCTTTGTGTTCCAATGGAACATGCTCAGAGCATGTTAGCATTTGTTCCTCTCATGTTGTAGTTTAATGTCAGTGTGTTTTGCCTCTGAGCATCAAAGCCACATGCAGCCTTTTTATTATGGCTCTAGCCTGTAGCTGCTGTCAGCACCACCTTGTGTCCTATGAGGAGTCCTCTGACACTGTGCACGAACACACACAAGTTGTTTTGTACATTTGTTTATCCGCCTGCCCCCTCAAGTTCACCTTTGACACCATAACATCCCCCAGCTCACGGCATTCATCTCCGTGTGAGTTATGATGTCCATGAATCTTTATTGGCCTCTATTCTTCTTTCTCATCAGTCACTTTCTTTTCGCTCTCGTCATCATCGTGTATCATTAACTTGACATATGACTTATCTCCTATGTCATTGAGCTATATGTCAATGATCTCCCTTTTCTTACTGCATCTCCCCCCTCCTCTCCCTCCCCTGTCTCCCTCCCTCACCCCTCCAAGCTGGTACCATGGCAGTGTGAGTCGGCAGCAGGCTGAGGCTCAGCTGCAGCGCTGCAGGGAAGCCAGCTTCTTGGTGAGAGACAGCGAATCAGGAACCAGCAAGTACTCCATTGCACTGAAGTGAGTGTGAAATGTGTGTGAGAGTGTATTTTGTCTGCGTTTTTAGTGTGCTGGTTGGGCACGGTGGATGCACACTTGTTATTTTTATCTGCCTACATTGTGCTGCTTCACGACCTCAATTTTTCTTTGGTAGAGTTGTAAAAGTGCATGTTTTGCCTGAAAATGTAACACATCTATTTTTTTTTTTTTTAGTTTTATCCTTGGTTTAAGAGTGATGGTTATAGCTACATTCATCAGATTTAGAGTCTACTTAAAATGAAGTGAGAGTGAATCAATTTCCTAACAGTAGAAAGACTCACTCAGAGCACACATACCTCCAGCATGGCAAATTTCAGTATTTGATTAAAATTTTTAAAAAATGTTTGTTTAATCAGGCCTATTCCCTATAATCACTAGGTGGTGCTACAACTATGATTTAAAGATTTTTGGGAAATATGCTAATTGACCATCTTTGAGTGTCCAGACTCTCACCAAACATCTGACTGCTCGTGAGTTTAGCGGCAATGAATTTTCTAAAAAAAAAAACCTCAAAAGACAAAGACTCAAACCCAGAACCTTCTTGCTGTGAGGTGACAGTGCTAACCACTGCACCACTGTGCCTCCCCTGTTTTAGCCTCATTTACCATAACTATGGTTGTGTGTAATGCTTGCTGTGAAGTAAAATGAAAGAATTAAAATGATGAGATGTTATTTTATCAGACAGATACCCAGAACTATTTTGACTGCCTCAGCCTCTCGCCCCATCTTGTTCTCTCGGTTTCCAGATTTCCGGAGTTCCTCCTGCGTATTCTGGCTCAAACTGAACAGGATCAGGATCAGATTCCTCCTCATCTTCTCTTACAAAGTCAGCAATGACAAGTAGCAGCAGTTGCTCTACTAGTCTTAAACGTCTTGTATTGTTGAGTAAAGTTATGATGAGGCTTTTGAAGAGTCATTTTAACCACTGCATCGAGTCAGGAAAGTAGTTCCGGGTTTCTAACTCTAAAATAACAACGTCTCATAATTTTCTACAGTTTTTTGACAGTGAATGTTGAAAACAACCCGAACTCTATTAATGTGTGCAGAGATCATTTTTGGATGAAAGCGTAGCTCGCAGCCAGCCATCAGGAGGGAGTCTGGAGCTCTGTAATGCAAATAAAGACAAGGGTATCTATTCTGCTTGTCTGCCACTAAAAAAACCTCACAATCTTTAGCAGTAACTCATTAAGTTCTCCAAATGCTTCTGAACAAATTTGAGGAGGGTCTGGCTGACTCACAACCAGGAGTACCTCAAAGTGTAAAATATATCCTTTTCTATTGCCACCACGTGACACTTTGTTTAATCGGCCCCGAAACTAAATGGATTCTTCCTTGGCCCCATGCTACATCTCTCCATCGTGTGGGTAATAGTTTGTTTCATGTATTCTTGCTGACCTGCCAATGTTACAGAAAATTGCATTTGTGGAGATAAAATAAACACATTTAGGTGCTCTCTAACTTGGCCTTCCCATCTGACTGGGCCTCACTTTTACTATTGTTTAGATAATATCAAGGAGCTACATTAGCTTGCATTGTGGCGGTAACCTCTGAGGCGTTCATGCGTGAGATTGTGTGTCATCTGTAGAATAGACACTACCTATGAGCGTGCCAAGGACCTAACCCAGCCCTAACCCTGTGCCTTCATGTGTGTGTCTGTGTGTGTATACGCCTGAATGCACATTTGTTGTTCGCTGCTCACTCATATGAGAGTTCACATCATTAACCTCATTTACACATCCACTGAACTTGGAAAGTGCACACCTTCATTTGGGGAGTGATGGCAAGCAGAGGAAATTCTTTGATTCTGACATTTATGTTATATGTTGAGTATTCAGCTTGTTATCATTCGTAGTTTCAACTGTTATGCAGCTCCCTTTAACTGATGATGTTTCTGTATGTTTTTCATATTTCTTGTTCTGCTAGGACCAGTCAGAGTTGTGTTCACATCATCGTCGCTCAGACTAAGAGCAGCAAGGGCTTGGGCTACACACTGGAACAGAGTAGCTGTGTCTTCTCTAGCATTCCTGAGCTGGTCCACCACTACTGCATGCACAGACTGCCCTTCACAGGTGCAGAACACATGACCCTGCAGCACGCCGTGGCCAGGTCGCACTGAACACGCAGGGACACAAATGCATCTTTGACATGTATATGAACACATGCGCACAGATACACACACATTAATTTGTTAATACATGAGCATGAGTACTATTTTAAAAATGTTAAATTTGGGAATGTTTGTATTGACTCAATGTGCCATCTAGTGGTGTAATCAGATATGACAATAACCTGCCTCCTTGCTTTTAAATCTACAAAAAACTCACACACGTGTACGCATACACACAAACACACACACACACACACACACACACACACTCATTATGAATGTATTTATATTAACTTGTCATACTGTACCTTCTTCCACTGCCTTCTGTTTTTGCCAAATTGATTCCTATAACACCCCGTTCAATGCGCAAGAAGTACAACTAATTATGTCATGAAATTCCCAGTGCGGCACTCAGATAGGCTTGGTTTGTAAGATCAATACAACTGATTGGAGTATTTACATTCATCAAACATCACATGTTGATTGGTCTATTGATCTATCCTGAAAATCAGGCTCATTTTCCAGCCACTGGTTTGTCAGGAGAAAGAGCTTTATTGATTAGATGCCTGGGACCGTTGTGTCAGGGGGTTTCATAATATTACAGTACCCTATAAGAAAAAGTATCTATAAAAATGTGGAAGTCACATGACTTTGAAGTAATCTTAATATGAGGCTTTAATGATTAAGAAGTTATCTTGTGAATGAACCAACCTGTGCTACTCTAAAATGTACGCATAAATGATGTACGTATGATGTGTTTGTTTGGATATTGTCTGAGCATTTTTTTTTATATCAGTCACATCATGATGTTTATATTACTGTTGTAAGCCAAGATATAAATAAAGGAAATTAATTTTTAACAGACAAATATTAATAGATCAGTTGTTACCGAGCACATTGTCACAAAAAGGAAATGAGATGCTATCCAGAGTGAATCTGTGTGCATTTCTCTTGTAGCTGTAAAACCATTGACCTGAGTGTGTAATCAATTACAGACACACACATGCAACCTCACACAAGAACACACCGTTACACATTAGCAGCCAAACATGTTCACACACATAAGCGCAGATACTAAATGCAAACATAAATAGCAGCTTTCAGAGTAGAATTTACACACATACACACACACACACACACACACACACACACACAAAGCTTTTCACTTCATGATTGAACACACGTTTTTGGGATGATAGGTTTATCAGTGCACACTGGTTTCCATCTCTTAGCAAGTGTGTGTAAGTGTGAATGTGTATCTGTGTGTGTGTGTGTGAGCGAGAGAGAGAGAGAGAGAGAGAGAGAGAGAGAGAGAAGGAAAGATAGTGAGATGGAGTCAGAATTTTTCTGTTCAGGGATTACCAGGTTGCCATGGTGATTAGTTAGAGTGAGGTAGGGCCATCTCTACAGGGAATGATGAGAGGGAGGAGAGAGAAAGAGGGAGGGGAGACAGGCTGCGATATAAAAAGAGCTATGAATAACCGTGGCCATAGTAGCAATGTAGCTCCCCCACAGCATATCCAGCTCGGTTTGTGAATGACAACGATGTGAGGGACAGGAGCCGAAACGCCAGAAATCAGTAAACAATTCACGCCTTTTATTGTCAGCTAACAAATCATTTTATTGTGTACAAACCCTCCTCAGGAGAGAAAGAGCAGGGTCAAGTCCGCTGTTACTTCAAAGGTTCTTTTTTTTTTTCACAAGACCTCAAGCCTTCAGGATCAGGAGCCATCTTGACCCTTCTGCTACCCACCGGGTCACAAATGGCTTTGTTACACAACAACAGACACCACTAACCATCACTGTTCCTTCCATCTGTGTGATCTGTTGTAGCTAGTTCTGGATGTTCTCTTAATTAAATTACAAACTAGGTCAAAACAAACAAGATGCCTGGGGTGCTGGATGTGGGATTTTTGCAGTCCTTGTCAGGTTGTTTTGGGTTGTGTAGAATTCCACTTTCATCCAGTCTTTAGAATAATATGCTTGTTACTTTCACAGAAAAGGTCATGTTCTTTTGGGGGCGTTTGTCTTTTTAACCACTTGTAAGTGCAATTACACAAAATCTATAAGCCGGATTCTTACCGAACTTTGCGGGGGGGGGGGGGGGGTATTATGAGCCAAGGAAGTACCTGATCAGTCATAGCACCATCTGGTGTTAATAGGAAATGTCCGCAGCATGCATTAACCTGCTCCATCATGCAAATATTAACAGCTTTCACAGCTCTCTCGCTTGCAGAACCGCCACACGCTCCAGCATAAGTGGGGGGTGGGAGGTTCTGCTCATCACTGCTCAGAGCTTTAATTAGGGCCCAAGCACAAAAGTGCCAGGGGCCAGAAGATCTCCTCAGCAGAGGTGCAGTTTGGTAATGCATAAACATAGTTTTAGCTGGTCACGTTGGAGTTAATTCACTTTTTATTCCATAAAAGTACATCCTGTTTTACTAGAAGAGAGCAAGGTTGTAATCTATGCTGTGGAGTAAACATTATATGTTGTGTTGAGTGACTGTGACTCACTAATCACATTTGCTCGATTGAATCAAAAGTGTTGCCCAGATATGACAGAACAGGAAGTAATTTCAGCCACCCGAAGTCAGAATGACAGTAAGAGAGGAAGGGACAGAGGAAAGAACAGAGGGAAGGGAGCGTGAGGGGGTGTTAGGGGAAGACAAGCACTCGTGGGGGTCCCAGCTTTTAAATAATTCAGCGAGAGACTCACAGCACTCAGTGCAGAGGAGGAGCACTGTCAGGTCAGCTCATTCACTGCAGTGGAGAGGTAGAGAGGGAGGAGGCAAGGACTGTACAGAGAGAGGAAGGGTGTACAAAGATAGCATGAGAAAGGAAGACGCTGCTCAGAAAGAGTTTGCTTGAGTGTTCATGTACATTTGCATCGTGTGCTCTTATGCATGATCATGTGCATACGTTGCATGCCAGCTGCGCACTTGTATCCCTTTTTTTTCCATGTGTCAATGATGAAAATAGAAAAAAAATGAAGGAGAAACAGGTCGCCTCCTCCTGGGGCTTTCTGGTTTCTCTTAGTCACCACAGCAACCGCCTCCTCCCTACTGCTCTCATGTTTACTTTGTTTACTCTAACCCTATCCCTCCCTCCCTCCCACTCTTTCCAACTCCCCTTATTGATAATTGTAATATTCTGTACCCCCCCCCCCAAAAATGCAAATCAATTGCTGTCGTTCTGCTATCATCAGCATGATAGCATGTCCTACACTGTAAGAATGATGCCGCACAGTACCAAACTGGACACGTTTGTCCTGACTTACCTTTACTTCACTCCCCTCCCCCCCCCCCCATTTTTTTGGCTCCTGTGTGCTTGACTTTGTGAATGTTAGAGGTCACTTCCCTGAAAGGAACAAAGTAAGAGGAAAAAAAGGAATCAGTAATAAGCAACTAAGGCAGAACTGCTGCAGCTATTAGAGGGTGAAGATTATGACTAGGACGTCCTGGAAGGTGGTTCCAGGTTATTTACATGAGGTTACAGATGGTCACAGCTGTAGATTTAATATTCACAATTACAACTGGCAACTGTTTGATTAATCTGAATAGATCATGATCTTATTTTCAGCAACCTGATGAAAAATAAAACTTTAGAGAATAACAAAAATACCACAAGTATTAGGCCCGGGGCTCCAATAAAATATAAATCAGGCAGAGATGAGGAACACAGTCACATTTGACAAGGTCATTATAAAGTCACTATTGGGCACCACAAACACTCTGAACGTGCCCCAGAGTGTTGAATATTATATGGTGATGTGTGACTTCGTGTGGGGAAGACATCGTTAGCTGAGCTGTGGAGCCTCGGAGGTATGCCACCTCCCCCCCTCCCCCCTCCTCTCCCACCCTCCTTTCCCTCCTCCTCCCCCCCGCCCCACGCGTCGCATCGCTGAGCGTGTTCAGCACGGACAGCCCAGCACCGCACGACCCAGCTCAGAGCTTACCTGGCTCCGCCGAGATATTTCTATTTTTCCCCTATCGGCCGAGACGTGAGGACCGACGGAGAGCCCTGACGTCACTATGCCAGGTAGAGAGTGAAGGGATCGTGAGGAGGAGGAGGAGGTGGTGGAGGAGGAGGAGGGGAGTGCACTGCGGGTGTGCTTGAGGTGGCCTCTCCATCCCGGTGAACACCTTTCGGCCTCGGAGCGCGCTCGGACGCACGTATGATGATGGAGGTCCGGCGGCCGCTGCTGCTGCTGGCGCTCCTCGCCATTGCAGGAGGTGAGTAACTCTGATCGCGGCTCCATCGTTGCGCTTTTGTGTGCATCGTCACCTTTATAGGGCCAAGTGCGTTTGTGCAGTCGGGGGAATGGGGGTGGGTGGGGGGTGGGTGGGTTTCTTCTCTAAAGTACTGAGAGTGTGAAAGCAGAGGAAGCGTGGATGCTGAGGAGAGGCAGAGGTGGAGGAGAAGATGACTCTTTCATTGCTGTGTCACCATCTTTCTCATATGAGCCGCGAGCGCAAGGGAATGATGTAGTGGAGAATATATAGTCCACCATATATTACATGCGCACGAGGCTAGAAAACATTAACAGATGTGTTATCGATTGAGAGGAGAAAGCCTTTATTTGGGCCTGTCTGTACGCTTAGAGAGCTCACTTTATTAAGTGTACAGACAGGACTTATTTGTGAGGCTCGCAATATATATTTCAGTGGTTTTCTACTCATAAATCAAACATTTCTGCATTTAAAAAAACATAAATATATTTTGTCCATTTGTTTCTGCTGCTGTTTTAACTTGATTTAGTTACCTGAAACAAAAAAACATCTTATTTCAATCTACCTCCAAAAAGAAAAAGAGAGAGAGAAAAAAAAAAGAAGACCCGGGGCCATTGTGTGTGCAGTTATCCTTCTCTAAATTAGCGGGAGAGAAAGTGTGTTATCACTCTCACTGTCTCACTCTCATTAACACTGAGGTCCTGGATTGAGTGGGCAGGTTAATGAGAGGCAGGTTGAGCTAAAACAACATCTACATCCTGTCATCAAGGACAAATGATGCAGCAGTACAGGAAAAGCTTGCTGCCTCCATACAGTAAGAGCAGATAAATGGCCTCAGATATACTCAGAGCTTCAGTATTTACAACAGTGTTTGGAGCGAGTGAGGAATGTGTAAAGCTATTAGGGGATGTGGACATATTTTACTCTGGCTCTAATTTGGTGTTAATTTCTAGTCTGTGAAGGGTTTTTTCCCCTGAGAGGAGAGGAAAACGCATCAGCTGATTAGCTGAATTATAGCTGCATTAATATTTTCAGCCAATCCATCCTTGTGAGAGGTCAGAGGTCATCTTGGTGCCTCCCAGCCAAAAGACTGTTGTCACTGCAGCGCACATGACTACACACACACACACACACACACACACACACACACACACACACACACACACACACACACACACACGAATACTCCTCGATTCACTCACATACGCGCCTGGCCATCTGCCTTGAATTGACTAACAGTTCATCACCACTCATGGCAAAAGCACACACACACACACACACACACACTCACACTCACACTCACACACACACACACACACACACACACACACACACACACACACACACACACGTAACACTGAAGTAGGCTCCCTGTACGTTAATGTTTGATTGTAGTGATAAAAACAACCTTTAAAGTAATATTTTCCTCCTGACTAAGCAGGATCTGCTTTATTAGACAGTTATACACATACAGTCCATATCCTGTGTGGGTTATTAACATTTAATTTTTGTATCCAGAGTCTGAACAGGATTCTCAAAAGTATGATGTATCGCATCTCATTACCAATCCTCCCACAATTTGTCATATAGTCAGTGTCATACCCCTCTAGATTTGAAGAATGGTACACTCCCTGCGTGTACCTAGAAGGGTACAAGTACTTGTCGGTGGGGGTTTACCCTTCATTGTGTAACCTTCAGTTCATTTTGTACCCTCAAAAGTACATGACTGGTCTTCAAGAAGCCAGAGGTGCGTATTTGACTAACAGACAGGTAACGAAAATGAACTGAAGGCTACACAGCCATGTCTCAAAAACAGGCAAACATAGAAGTACTGTAGTATTTTCCCAATATTACAATGTTAGATTATGTATTCAGTATGGATGTCTGAATTAGAAGTAGAATTTCAATTTGTCAGTCAAACTCAGTATTACTTAAATGGTACAGTTTAATATTTGATGATGATGTCTAGTTTTTCCCCATTGTTTTTATGGCCCTTAGTTAAGGTTGACAGGACACTGCGCCTATATCCTCATATCACCAATTATTGTTGATGATTTCACGCACGCGTGCACTCTCAGAGAAAATGCAACCAATGTGAAATTTCACTTTAAGCAGCGTCATTAACAGTAGAGTCCTTATGAGTCATTTTTCCTCCCGGGGAGAGAATCTGATTAGCAGACAAACACACGTTTAAGGAAGTGCTCACAATGAGCGCATGACCTCACAGTCTTACCCACAATCTCACTGCTTTGGCTTGTCATGATGCAGTAATGTTCTTTATTCTCGGAAGATTTAACGTTTCCCTACAATGAGGCAGGCAAAACACATCAATGTAAGAGATACTCATGAACAAAACAGAGATGTAATCATGCACACATTAGCTTCGATCATTCCTATCATATTTAAGTATGAGAACACTTGAAGAGTTGTGACGTGTGTTTATGCAACACTTTCACGCACCAACACATCAGAGTCGGAGCACGATACTGATGATGATGATGAGTCATAACATAACACTTCTAGAGCCACCACGATACTTTCTTACATAAGAACGTACACGGATACATACATATGGAGCCTCAGCGGCGGTGCAAGGACGCTCAAGGACACTTCACCACCTGTCTCCCACTCTGCCGTGAGGATGTGGCCATCCTGGAGAGTGAGGGGGATGTCTCTTGTCATTTCCCCAGCAGGCCATGCATAATAAACAGGTCTGTGGTGCTGAGTTGACCTGATGCAGGGGTTACTGGATACGGAGCCCGGAGTAGCTTAATAACCGCACGACTTTTAACAGCTGCATCTACAAACAGATGTTTTATTTTTCTTTCTCTTTCACGTGCGACTGTGTGCACACGTTTTGTTATTGTTCTAAGCGAGTATCAACAAATCATTTCCTTTTCATTGCTGCAGTCTACAAAGTTCTGCTCAGTCAGTCAGCCTGTCATCACTGTTCTGCTGCAGCGTTCCAGCCCGCCGATCTCTGCAGCATCTCAACCTGCAGATTAGAACAGCACCGCTCTCTCTCTCTCTCTCTCTCTCTCTCTTTGTCACTTTATGTCTTCACTGACTCTCTATCTCTCTGGACTGACTCCCAATACACAGCAGCAACAGGATCAGATCAGATCAGCGGATAGGACTGCATCTGCGATTACAAATGCACAGTAGATTTGCAATGGATTTGTATGTGAGACCATGTGTGTGTAAAATTGTGTGCTCTCATGTGTGACTTGCGCATGTTTGTGGGGGTGCTTGCATATGTGTGTGTGTGTGTGTGTGTGTGTGTGTGTGTGTGTGTGTGTGTGTGTGTGTGTGTGTGTTATGGAGATGATGTGAATGAATGTGCAGCTATAGTAACAGCACACAGCAGTGCGTTGGCCCCGGAGATTAGAGTGAAGCGGAGGGAGAGCAGAGGTTTAATAGAAACTTAAGCAGTGGAGGAGAAGAGGTAGATAAGAGACATTTAGAAAGTTAAGAGTTTTAATTTTAACTTTGTCCAAGAGTATTATTTTTTCTAAGGTTGACTTACACAGAAGTGATGAAGGGCTCATATTGAATATACCTTATAATTTAATGCATTTATCCTCTGCTGGTGACATCATGTATGAGGATAAAATGATTCAGTCCACTTACAAATAAAATAAAACCACATGGAGAGAAATGTGTTTATCAGCAAGGAAAGAAAGTTGTTTTTCTTTGCAGGGTGCTGATGATGTACAATATGGTACGGTACAGTTTGACTTTGCAAAATATTGGCAAAAGCCCATTTTGTCATCTAGATCCGTGTATAGCTTTACATGGGCCTGCTCATTATCCTCCATCCCAGCTCTTACATATTGCGACAGCTTTCCACATTGTGATTTTCTCTAGTTTTCAAACATGTGCAGGACAGATTTGTCTCTAAAGTCTCCCTGTGAAGAGGCAGGAACGCCCGCCATCACATCACAGGGATTTGCTTGATGCCAATGCGCACATTTGGGTCAAGTGCAGGTCAACCTGCCACCATCTTTGCTGCCTACAAATCACTGCAAAATCACAAGCCATGTAGATTTAGCTGGAACATGATATAAACCACCACAACCAAACTCTTACAACCGGTGGAATCTGATTGAAGGCGAGTTATTTTTCAATTACGTGAACACCATGAGTATTTAGGATGTTAGATACTAGACGCTCATAGAGGTTAGACCTCACTGCAATATGGTCTTTGTGCCACTTTTGGTCTGCTGGGATCCCGGTCACCCTGCTCACATATATTTTCTGGTGATAACATGACTTCAGGATTTATGAGGAGCCAAATCCTGCTCCAAGGAATAGTGCTTATGAGAAGCATTATGTAGTTCAATGATGTATTTTATTGCAGTCCTTGAAATATGCACTACTATAAAACCATATTGTCTTTCATCCAGGGGGTGAGCTCCTTGGGCTCTAAATAATGCTGTGCAGTTCTGAACACGTGTTCTGGAACTCTGGAACCTGGAGTTGTTGAAACTATTTGGACACGCACCCACTGAGATGTGACTTCACTCAGTTAGACAGTGGGATAAAAGTAATAACGTTTTATTTGTATAGCGCAGGTTGCAAAGGGCTTTACAGGGACATACAATGGAGAAATGACTAGATGATACAGACACAGTAGGAACGTGTAATAACGAGACAGCACTTGGAGAGCAAACAACTCCGCTGAAGCAAACTCAGGCGAAACCAGCGTAAAACTGGGCGGTGCTTGAGAACTTTGACCATGACTTAAATTCAGCTCGTAGATGTCATCAAATTCGGAGTCTTGTTACAAAATTTATTATATTTATATATATATATATAATTAAATTTATTTATATTGACTGAAAAATGGACCGCTTAATGAAGAAGACACACGTGAGTGTGGTAGTGTCCATCCTTTTTGAGGAGATATTTGTAATTGCCACCTCATAACGGTAACGCCATTCGACAAAAACTCACATTCTTCCCAGTAAACCGTCACCACGCACCAGTAAGAGATTACTGAGCCTAATTAAAGAGTTTGGTGCTGAATTTGAGATAGGTCTGGTTGACCATAGGGGATTGAAAAACGAATCTCTTATTTTTTGTGTAATCCTGCTGCCAGACAGACAGATGAAACAAAAGTATGACATCCTTGACGGATAAAAAGAAGACGAAAACAGAACCCACCTGATCTCCAGCAGGTCATCCCAGAGGCGTGAGGCCCTGACCCCACAAGCTCCTCTGATTTTAGACTTTGGTTTGTAAAAGCTCAGTAATTCTGTCATATAATCTGGCGCTAACGGCAACTAATAATCATGAATTGTAAAATAGTCAGAGGACCGCTGAAGATATACTAAGATAGGTGTGATCAGGAACCTAGATGTCCTGTGTGTGCTCGTCACAGCGCCTCACCTTCATCATGTATAAACCATGTCCCTGCAGAGCCTGTCAGCAGCAGCAGCAGCAGCAGCAGTGGCCGCCGCCATGCTTTCAGCTTTGTGTCACTGCATATACAGTAGCAGATGATGGCAGCTGGCTTCTACTAAATGGTTTTATTTAGCTATAGTGGGAGGATTTGTTTCAACACTGTTGTGACACCTGGACTGTCGATTGATGTGAAAATGAAACCATTTAAATCACCACATTTGGAGACATGTGGTTGAAACGTATTCAAGAGATGCTGTTTCAGATGAGTTGCTGTCATATTTAACAGGGAATTTGGTTACCTTATTGATTAACATGACCAGAATTGTTGTTCATAAGGATGCAAAATAAAATATAGATGAGCAACAGTTTCCTCAAGTATTTATCCAGTAGACTTTTAGGTCCTCTGAAGTTGTAAATTTAACTTTTAACTCCCAATGCTTAAAATATACCCTTCCCTTTGCATTTAGATGTTTTTATCTTGCTAATTTACGGTATAACCTTGTGTGTGCCAGGTTCCTGTTTATTTTTGTCTGAATTACTTTTAGCATTAGCATTGCAAAGTGTTCCAAATAGAAACAAGCACAGAAGTAAAAGCGTACCAATCTCATGTGTTTGCGTCAGGAAAAATATATGTCTGTATCATTATTAGCTTTTAGCATATATGAGCCCCGGGTGTGATGACAATAAAGCCTTTACCTCTAGTGGGTCCACAGTGGGTCTTGTGTATTCTGAGCTACTGCGGCTGGATGAAGGATCAATGACAATATCTCAGTTCAATGGCCACTATAGAGCCAATTGGCTGTTGCCAGTGGACCAATGCATCTCTCCCTTATTGATTTAAGATTATTTCAGCAAAAAAGAATCCAGCTGAAGCCAAAAAGCCTCTTTGGCACAGGATAGAGAGAGGAGGACCCAACTTGCCTTCCAACTTTCCTCATTGAAGAGTGCTGTAACAATAGATTCATCACTATAATAGTCTTAGCGGAATAATTCAATTTAGCTCTCATTCTACCCTCATTTTCCCCACATTTGTCTTTACTATGTATGAACAATAATACTGGTCCTGATAAATTATTGAAAGGCAATGGGAAGTTTAAATGATTATGTATTATTACATTTCATCCCAGGAGATAATATTTTAGGCGATGAATGTCTCTCTGTGTGTCAGTCTGTTTTCAGGATCAGGGCAAAAATTGTGATGCCAAAATGTTACAGAATTTGGTAGAGGGCTGAATGGGCCAAAGAAAAACCCGTTCAGTTTTTGGGGTAGGTCTGTTAAACCTGGGCAAACAGGAAGGAACAGCAGGAACTTCTTCAAATAAATACAAAAATGAGAAAATAATTTAATAATTTATCAGTTAATAGCGTTGGCTATAAGAATCCCACATCCTGCATCCGGTAGTCTTATGAGAAAGGACTCCACTGAAGCTGCAAACGCATTGATCACATTATTATCGTGTATTTTTACAAAAATAAGACTAAAATAGATAAACGCCATTTCAGTTTAGAACTGATTGGGCTGTGAACAAGGCTACCATCACGTGTTGCTCTGCGACTGTGTCAGTAATTTGTGTGTGCGTGCATGTGTTTGTGTGTGTATGCGCATGGTGGTGTGTAACTTCCTTTGCTCCAGGGTCTAATGGGGAGCTCTACTGAAATATTCATAGTGTCACATTAAGTTTGCAATATTTGCACTGGAAAACAACCAGAATACAACCTGAGCTACCAACAACATTACAACCACTCAGCTCGGCCTTTAGCATGACATCGTGTCATACTGTATGTGGGGGGAGAGAGAGAGAGAGAGACAGAGAGAGAGAAAGAGAGAGAGAGAGAGAGAAAGAGAGAGAGAGAGATGAGGATGTGTAGCAAGTTAATGTTTGTGCAGTGATCAGGCAAGTGTGTATATTTCTGCAGTCTTGTTCTTGAGATATTGGGTCACTAATTTGTTTCAGCGCTGTGAAATATTATCTTCCTGAATCCAGAGCAAATATATTAGCTGAACTAAAAATAAGCAAGACACAAGAGAGTGCACATTTAAGCTACAGCTGCGCAATCCTCTAAATGTGGTATTTTACTTTGATGATAAAAAAAATGCTCCTGTTGAAGATTTGCATAAAAATAAAAAAAAGGTTATAAATACATGCTGGACTTTTTCTTTTAAGCAGGTGCATATTTTCATAAGAAAAGAAAGGCAGACCTCAAAGGACAAACGCCATTAAGTCTTACATGTGAATCTGCAGCTGAAGCCATCATGTTCTTATATTATATTATATTATATATCATGTTATTTATGACAATCTTGCAATGTCAGATAAGTTAAAAACAAAAATCCTATTAAATGGAAATCTGAAACTCAAAGAAATCCTCATGTGTGCCTGCGTACATTAAAAAAAAAAAAACGCCAGATTTTTTCCTCCAGAAGGACCAAAACTGAGTTAACACAATACTAAGATTCATATTATACAAATGGATATTGATCCATAACCAGCTACAGTGTGGAACATTAAATCTGTTGCCCTGCCGATGGAGCACGCTCAGATTGCAGCAGCGTGGGAATGTAACCACAGACACAAACACTCGTACACCAGGCGGCCATGAGATTAATAAACTTTGGTGAGAGTTCAAGTTCATTTATTCGAAAATATGACGTTGTCAAGCTAAATCCTGCAGATGCTACAAAATGTCTAATGATGTCTAAACTGTTTGTACATAGCTGGCGTCATTATGTCAGCGTACCAGGAACTGAAGTTGTTACTGTATGTTGTTACTTTGATCATGGAAGTGGCAGTTCTATTATAAGCACCGCTCGCAGAAAAGATGGTATTTTTTCTGCTCCATCATTGTTTAAGTGAACTGCATCAGCTTTCCCTCTCATCCCACAGTGTTATTGCTTTGTGCTTCCGGGAATAATAAACATCACTCATACGGTTCAGGCTCTAATGCTTATTTCCCCCATGAATGTGTGCGCACAAAAAAGCCACATACACGTTCACGCACAATGTACAGGGCGAGTGCCACACACACACACACACGCACACGCACACGCACACACGCCTGCGTGCTGACGGGATGTGTATTGATGATGTTGGATTAGAGAGGGAAGGAGCAATAAATGGACACCGCCTGTCAGCGATGGAGGGATGGAGAGATAACAGGAAGGGTAGAGGATGGGGACAGACAGGGGAGTGAGAGGGAAATGGCACGGATGAAAAGAAAGTGCAAAAGAAAATTAGAATGGGGGGGGGGAGGGCAGACACGTGAAAAGGCAGAAGATTAAAAATGGAGGGGAGTTGCGTGTTGAGTTTATGGGGCACAAATAGAGTCCTCATTGATCCAGAGACAGAGGCCATCATTCCAGTTCAGTGGACACAGTAACGCTGCAGGGCAAGAGGGAACGGAGGAGGAGAGTGGAGATGAAGGGAGGATTAGAGAGGGAGGACAGGGTGTTAGAGTCCAACTCTAATATGAGCAGTGACACGGTGAAAAACAGACTAAACAACATAGGGCATGCACCACCATTCCATTTCTCTGTTCTGTTTTCATCTTTTCTTTATTGCGGATAGTATAAACACTAATGCTTGACTCAAATCTGAGTACTCTACTGGAGCGCCCTGCAACTAACAGTTATCTTCTTTTTAGTTCTTGTGTAACATTTTTGAGAAAGACCATCACTAAAACAAAGATATTAATGTGGCTGAAACCCTAACCCATTCAATATGAGCAACATAATACTAAAGGCTTTTTAATATTAAGCGCCTTTGACTTCCTGTTGTATTTAGGGATTATCATCGTTGCTGTTTCCATGACGCTCATGCATCTGACTGCAGACACTGTTCATATAAACTTCTGTTCATTTTTTTTCCCTTTTGAACCAAATATATACTCAGTTTACAATGAAGGAAAAAGCAAATCTTCATATGAAGCTCTGTTGGTTCTGAATGGCTCAATATTTTATGACAGTGGTTTCAAACATGTCATGTAGCCCCTGAAACATCCACCCACCCGTTGTGTCCCCCTTCTACCTCTGTTTTATATCTGAGCAAGTCAGGCAACATTTGGGGGGCTAAAGGGCCTTATTTTCTCCAACCATAGAGGAAATGGGCATTGGCTCACTGGAGCTACATCCCAAATTGCACAGTTCTGTTTGTATACTTAAATTCAGTACATTTCAATGCACTACATTTACCAGGTGATTCCCTTATCTTGAGTTAGTGTTGTTTCATACTTCCATTTTGGAATTACCAGTGGTAGTGGTGCTTCTTTCACCTGCTCATTGAAATATATCACACATAAACCAGATACATACCATAATGTTAATACCTGATTAAAATGTTCTACCGTAGCTGGGAGCACGTTAGCTAGTCAGTGGATGCTGACGTTAGCTGGCACGCTAACAGTACAAAATGATTACAAATGCAACAGAAATTACTGGCAGTGGCTGCCTGACAACAGTGTATATACACACAGTACACAACTTGCATCTGTACAACGTGGAGATGTGTTTAGTGTGAAAGTATTTTATCAGTTACACAGCTCTGGTGTGCATCCTTAGAAGTACGCCCAAAGCCCTACTCTGCACCTTATTGGCTAGAGCTTAGTGAGACGGATCATGGTCACAGCCAATCAGGTGAGGAGTAGGAGCAGGTTTTTGCAGAATGTGGAAACTCTCCTGGAACCGTCACCTTACCGTGGTGGAGGAGTTTGAGTGCCCTAGTGACCCTAGGAGCTATGCTGTCGGGGGCATTTTGCCCCTGGTAGGGTCACCCAAGGCAGACTGGTCCTAGGCGAAGGGCCAGACAAAGAACGGTTCAACAGACCCTTCATGGAAAAACCAGCAAGTGCTACATGTACCCTGCCCGGAGGGGCACCGGGGCCCCGGGGCCCCGCCCTGGAGCCAGGCCCGGGGTGGGGGCTCGAAGGCGAGCGCCTGGTGGCCGGGCCTTGGTCCATGGGGCCCAGCCGGGCCCAGCCCGAAGAGGAGACACAGGCACGTCCTCCCTTGGACTCACCACTCATCGGGGGAACCGGAGGGGTCCGGTGCAATGTGGTTTGGGTGGCAGTTTCAGGCGGGTGCCTCGGCTGTCTGAACCACAGACATGGAAGCTGGCTTTTGGGACATGGAATGTTACCTCTCTGGTGGGGAAGGAGCTGGAGCTTGTGGAAGAGGTTGAGCGTTACCGGCTAGATATAGTCGGCCTCACCTCGACACATAGCTCTGGGTCCGGAACCCGAGTCCTTGAGAGGGGTTGGACTTTCTCTTTTGCTGGAGTTGCTCCGGGTGAGAGGCGGAGGGTGGGGGTGGGCTTTTTGGTTGCCCCTCGACTCTCTGCCTGTACATTGGGGTTTACCCTCGTGGACGAAAGGGTTGCTTCCCTGCGCCTTCGGGTTGGGGAACGGGTCCTGACTGTGGTCTGCGCATATGCGCCGAACACCAGTTCAGAGTACCCACCCTTTTTGGAGTCCTTGGGAAGGGTACTGGATGGTGCCCCGGCTGGGGACTCCATTGTCCTACTGGGAGACTTCAACGCTCACGTGGGCAACGACAGCATGACCTGGAGAGGTGTGATTGGGAGGAACGGCAGGCCCGACCTGAACCCGAGTGGTGTTCAGTTATTGGACTTCTGTGCAAGTCGCAGTTTGGCCATAACGAACACCATGTTCGAGCATAAGGATGCCCACCGGTGCACATGGCACCAGGACACCCTAGGTCGCAGGTCTATGATCGATTTTATAGTCGTATCATTTGACCTGCAACCGCATGTTCTGGACACTCGGGTGAAGAGAGGAGGTGAGCTGTCAACTGATCACCACCTGGTGGTGAGTTGGATCAGATGGCAGGGGAAGATGCCACGCAGACCTGGCAGGCCCAAACGAGTAGTGAAGGTTTGTTGGGAACGCCTGGCAGAAGAACCAGTCAGAACGATCTTTAACTCCCACCTCCGGCAGAGCTTTGATCACATCACAGGGGTAGTGGGGGACATTGAGTCCGAATGGGCCATGTTCCGCTCTGCCATTGTCGAGGCGGCTGCTGTGAGCTGTGGCCGCAAGGCTGCTGGGGCCGGCCGCGGGGGTAATCCTTGAACCCGCTGGTGGACACCAGAGGTGAGGGGAGCCGTCAAGCTGAAGAAGGAGGCTTACAGGGCATGGCTGGCTTGTGGGTCTCCAGAGGCAGCTGACCGGTACCGGCAGGCCAAACGGTGTGCAGCTGTGGCGGTCGCCAAAGCAAAAACTCGGGCATGGGAAGAGTTCGGTGAGGCCATGGAGAACGACTATCGGTCGGCTCCAAAAAGGTTCTGGCAAACCGTCCCTCGCCTCAGGGGGGGGAAGGCGGCAACTTGCCCACACTGTTTCCAGTGGGGGTGGGAGGCTGCTGACGTCAACTGGGGAGATATTTGGGCGGTGGAAGGAATACTTTGAGGAACTCCTCAATCCCACCAGCACGTACTCCGTGGAGGAGACAGAGTTTGGGGAGTGCTTGGGGGGGGGGGGGGGGTCGTCCAATCTCCGGGGCAGAAGTCGCCGAGGCAGTTATACAACTCCGCGGTGGCAGAGCCCCGGGGGTGGATGAGATCCGCCCTGGGTATCTCAAGGCTCTGGATGTAGTGGGGCTGTCTTGGCTGACACGTCTCTGCAACACTGCGTGGACATCGGGGGAAGTGCCTTTGGAGTGGCAGACCGGGGTGGTGGTCCCCGTCTTTAAGAAAGGGGACCAGAGGGTGTGTTCCAACTATCGGGGGATCACACTTCTCAGCCTCCCTGGTAAGGTCTACGCCAGGGTATTGGAGAGGAGGGTCAGGGCGATAGTCGAACCTAAGATTGAGGAGGAGCAGTGTTGTTTTCGTCCTGGCTGTGGAACCATGGATCAGCTCTTCACCCTCGCTAGGGTGCTGGAGGGGGCATGGGATTTTGCCCAACCACTCCACGTGCTTTGTGGACTTGGAGAAGGCTTACGACCGTGTTCCCAGCAGCATACTGTGGGGGGTACTCCGGGAGTACGGGGTGGATGGCCCTTTACAAAGGGCCATTCAGTCATTCTACCGGAGGAGTGAGAGTCTGGTCCGTGTGGCCGGTAGTAAGTCGGACTTGTTCCCAGTGAGGGTTGGACTCCGCCAAGGCTGCCCTTTGTCACCGGTTCTGTTCATAACTTTTATGGACAGAATTTCTAGGCGCAGCCGGGTGGTGGAGGGGGTTGAGTTTGGTGGCGGAAGGATGTCGTCTTTGCTGTTTGCAGATGACGTAGTCCTCTTAGTGCCATCGGGCCACGACCTCCAGCTCTTGCTGGGACAGTTGGCAGCCGAATGTGAAGCGGCTGGGATGAGAATCAGCACCTCCAAGTCTGAGGCCATGGTCCTCAACCGGAAAAGGGTGGTCCTATGGTCATGAGCTTTGGGTAATGACCGAAAGAACAAGATCGCGAATACAAGCGGCCGGGTGGCTGGGCTCTCCCTTAGAGATAGGGTGAGAAGCTCAGTCATTCGGGAGGGACTCAGAGTAGAACCGCTGCTCCTCCACGTCGAGAGGAGCCAGTTGAGGTGGTTCGGGCATCTGGTGAGGATGCCTCCTGGGCGCCTCCCTCTGGAGGTTTTCCAGGCATGTCCAACTGGGAGGAGGCCTCGAGGCCGACCCAGGACACAGTGGAGGGATTATATCTCTCGGCTGGCCAGGGAACGCCTCGGGATCCTCCCGGAAGAGCTGGTTGAAGTGGCTGGGGAGAGGGCAGTCTGGGCTTCCTTGCTGAGACTGCTGCCCCCGCGACCTGCCCTCCGGATGAAGTGGAGGACGACGAACGAACGAACAAAAATTGAATTAGATTTTTACTTTTCTCATTTGCTCTAACAATTGATAATGCATTGAGTATCGTGTTAGTTTTGTACATATGTTGCATGTAATGAGGGTAATAATAGTGTAGGAAGAGCCCCTTTTTGTGCCTTTGTGTGTTAATGTCCACATTAGTGTCTAGGGACCATGTTCCAGCTCAGGCTTGATATTTCTTCTTTTGTAGCTTTCAGGTGTTTGTTTTTGCTTCAGTAACAGTCTCTAAAATAGCAGGGTTTAATGTGACGACAGCGGTGCCAAGTTAAGAGTAAGCAGCCTGTGTTTATCTTCAGGGTGAAGTGTGAGGTAATCGTGAGAGAGAGAAAAGATGCAGCACCGGAGTGAGCAGATGTCAGCAGAGAGGCGGGGAGTAAATAGAGGGAAAAAGAAAAGGAGGAAGAGGAGGAGGAGGAGGTGCAGAACAGTTGTGTTTTTTTTCTCCTCGCATCGGGTCTGTAAGTGAAACGCCTCCTCTCCCGTGTGTGATGTTGTGACAGCTCTGCCCAAACTCTACCGTTCCACTGATATGATTACAGTCTGCTACAGATGGAGGGATGGAGGACAGGAGGGGAGGGCAAAGAAGTAAGAGATGGAGTGAAAATAACCCAAAGCTACAAAACACTGGCAGTTGGGGAGGAGTGCAACACAGCAGAGGAGAATAGAGAGAGACAGATAGGAGTGAGAAGAGAGCGATAAAGACAGAAAGGATAGCGATAGAGACATTCAGACTGGTTGACTCATTCTTGTGATGTCAGATCTTATAAGACGTGTGTATGGAGCGGTGCTGATGTGCTCCAGTCGGCAGTGATGAGTAATACTGTGGTTCAAAGACTTCTGCATTCTCAATACACATGGATAGCCAGCTCCTACTGAGAGGCAGAAACTCAACAGCACCACTGATTGTACAGTTTATGATAAAAGCTTTTTTTTTCTGTCTTTTTTTTCTGGTTGAATAACACAACTTTTCCCATGTTTGTAGGAGATGATGCTGATAATGTGTTCTCATTACAGGCAGCCTCGGGGCAGACACAGAGGAGCGATTGGTGGAGCATCTCCTAAATCCAGCTCACTACAACAAACTGATCCGTCCTGCAACTAATGGCTCCGAGTTGGTTACTGTGCAGCTGATGGTGTCACTGGCCCAACTCATTAGTGTGGTGAGTATGCAGACTGATCTTGATTCATGACTACTGCAGAGCACAATTACTACATTACTTAGAGACCCCAGCTGACGGAAGAAAAAAAAAACGTTAAAAAAATGCTTTGTTTAACAGATCTACCCCAAATTGAAAGATTTTTTTTTTTTCTATGGGCTTATACATCAAGTTGAGTTTGATTCAGCCTCATAATTTTTACGTATACCTGCTGACGACCCGCACATTAAATCCTTGCTTCCTTCCTTAAATTGCGATCACACAAAGTCCCTCCAAAAATGATGCTAATTATATTTGGAAGTTATTTGTAAGGTTTTAAACGAACAGACTGATGCTGACTAATGTTCCTGCTGTTGGAAATTGATTTCCTGACTGCAAAAATTCAGGTCTCATGGTCAAGCTGAAAGTTGTCTAATGATGTAAATCCCTGGAAATCTGAACTGGGCTCGCTAATTAGCCACTCCTCAGCCGAAGCCTTATCAGTTCACTAAGTTCATGGACATCCAATAAGACCATTTTATGATATTCTGCTTAAAGTCAGTCAAACAATCAAGTGATTACCCTGCTATATATTAGTTTATTTAGTCTATTAGCCACTCCATGTAATGAGGAGTACTGCCGGCGGCACAACCAGACAGGGGTGGGTGCTTTCATCCACTTGCATTGCACCTTGAGACCTTCTTCTAAAGTATTTTCAATCACGTGTTACTATGTCGTTTGATATCTATCATCTTCTTCTGCAGCACGAAAGAGAGCAGGTGATGACCACGAACGTCTGGCTAACACAGGTGAGACATCTCACTCCTCAGCTCATCTTAGGTTGGTGTCAGACCAAATCAGGTGCTTCAGTGTGAGCGTGTCACTACACGCTCAGCTTGAGGGATTTACGTTAACTGTTACCTCCCCAATCCAGAAGCTGGTGGTGCACCTAAAAGTATTTTACCAACCTCCACTGACCAACAAATGTAAAGAATAAGATTCTAAACCCCAAGAAGGTCCCTTTCCCCTGTTTCTTCTCCACCATTGTTTGCTATCGCTGTTTTGCAGCCTAGATTGTGATCAGTGACTCTTAAATGCTGCTCAGGAAACAGCAGAATCCTGTGGGTGTCCTCTAGTCTGAGATTTAGCTTACATGATTTCCCGCCACAGCATGACGCGGGTTCCTGCTGTAGCAAAAAAAAAAGTACTATTATGTCAATGAGAGAAACTGCGTCTTTGTAGAAGTTCCAGATACGGTCTGAATCCAGCCTAAACCATGTAGAAAAAGAGGAAGAAGACACAAGGACGACTGAGAATTTCCACTATCCATAATTCATTGATTTGGTTTCAGATGGCGTGACTGCCAGATGAGTAAAAGTAAGGCACATACCATGATTATAATTGTCACAAAAATATTCCCTGGGTGACATATGACAGTACAGTACATGCCAGTTTACATTATATAATCATCATAGACTGGAGGCTGCACTAGCGTAGAGTAGCTTTTCCAACAGCTGACATGATTGTTGTCAAAACCAGACAGCGAGAGAGACATCAAACAAATCATATCTCCAAAACTCCACACAGGAACCACACACTCAGATAATATTCAAACATACAGGACACACATTGAAGAATTACTCCTCCATTGGTGATTATATCTGTTTATGACTTTTCATGATTCATCCTGTGAAATGCAAATAATGTGACTCTGACTGAGCGGTGACCCTCCTCTACGATTCTGGCATACAGCTGGGGCCGTTAGAAAATGTACACGTTTACATAAAGAGGTTTCAAAAGGTCCGCGCGGCCACACTCACACACACGCACACACATACACACACAATCCTCACCATCAACATCATCAACATATGTTGCTTTTGAGGGCAGGTGTGAGAGCGCATTGCAACAGCCATATGTTCAATTTGGACATAAATATGAATCTGTAGATGACAGTCCTGCAAATGGTCTCTGGTGTATAATTTTATCACGCTCGCACATTTTTGATGAGATTGTTTATAGTTTGCTGCATTTCTCTGATTTGTGTTCACACACAAATGCATATACATGCTTGCACCTGAGCTAGGTAGGATTTATGACACGTAGCGGAGCGTAGATGTAGCCATCAGTGCTCTACGGATGCTGAACTATCTGTGAGCGGGGGAACCAAGGACAGCTGTCATGAGTCAAGATAGACTCTAATGACCATAATGCATCACAGTTACTGCAGTCGACCCAGCAGGGCGGTTACAGCTCCAACATGGCCATAACATAGAAGAGCCAGACAGGGCTGCTGTTTCAGGTCGCCCAGGCTTCAGTGGAGCAATGTCGATGGTTGACCCACAACATGGAGAACAAGCTAATGCTTATCTTTTTACACAAGGTTACGCAGAGGACACAGAGGTGTTGGCACACACACACACATACACAGGAACTGCTGCATGGTAGATGGCATTTTAATCATGCTGATTGGTTTGTGGCTGGGTGAGTTTAAAAGACCATTCAGGGTCAGGGCTGACATGAGTGCTTCCCACTCTCCTCTCTATAAAGGTATGACGTAAGCTTGGAGAGCACAGGATGTTCCCCGGGCTTATGTGGCTTGTGATGTGTCATATTGAACACCGACTGACAAGACGAACAAGAAGATGGACGGACACTTCTTTTAACTCCTCTCTGGATGCCTTCTCACTGTTGTGTGATTGTGTTTTTTACCGGCCCTCAGGAGTGGCAGGACTATCGTCTGACTTGGGTCCCCGAGGAGTTTGATGGGATGATGAAAGTCAGGCTGCCCTCTAAACACATCTGGCTGCCTGACGTGGTGCTCTACAACAAGTGAGTCACTCACTCGACTTCCTATCAGAAATTCAAAAGGTTCCCAGGAGACACACACATATATACAAATAGTTCTCCTATTAAACCATTTAAAGGATTTGATCCAGCTGCAACTACTGGACGTCACTTTGGGGAAGAAGATGCAGACCCAACACACATGATCGAATACGCCAATTTTCATCAACTCAATCGCTCACGCAACATCCTGTACCTCCAAGTCTCAAGAGACGCTTTAAAGATGGCGTCATCTGCAGTACACAGCCATTTAAATCTACGCATACAGTAGCATGGAAACCGTTTGTACAGGGAATCTGCAAGAATTCACTTGTACATCAACACTATTAAACTGCCTATCTGTTTGGACTCATTAAAACATATTCATGCAGTGATGCGGTGATGCTGAATGAGCTATTTAAGGATCATCTCCATCCATCCATTTTCTACCTCTTATCCTGTTAAGGGTTGCGGGGAGGCTGGAGCCTATCCCAGCAGCCTTTGGGTGAGAGGCGGGGTTCATCCTGGACAGGTCACCAGTCCATCACAGGGCCAACACATAGAGACAGACAACCATTCACACTCACAGTCACACCTACGGTCAATTTAGAGTATCAATCAGCCTCGTCCCCTCTTGATGTCTTTGGACTGTGGGAGGAAGCTGGAGTACCAGAGAGAACCCACACAGGAACAGGGAGAACATGCAGACTCTCACAGAAAGATCCTGTGCTGGAGCCAGGACTCGAACCCACAACATTCTTGCTACCGTGCTGCCAAATCATCTCTTCATATTAAAATTTTTGTCAGTGAAATTTAGTGTGATTAATATTTGCATCAAATTTAATCTCATAACAGTGAACACGCAATTCTTCACACACCTAAAACAGAAACTTTGACAGCCATCTATAAATTAAAATCTCCCTCAGAAGGTTGGAGTGAAGAGGAGCTGCATCCCTCGTCTTTTTGGGACATACGGCTATTTGCTGATGATACATACCCTTCCCTTCCCTGTGTGAATCCAGGATCACAAGTTAGCTTAGCAGGGGAGTGTTAGCATACATTAAGAGTAATAAAATAGATATGTGTCTGGAGCTTGCTCTGTCTTTTTGAAAGAGCTTTTCAGGTGCTGCTTCAAATCCCTGCGCCCAGTCAGGAAAGTAGTTCCAAATAGTGTCTGATTCTAAGGTTCTGATGTCTCTGATGATCCTAATTTGTTATTTTGTTACGAATGTTGTGCACAACCCTTGTTCTGTTAATGCAAGCAAAGACTGTTTTTGAGAAAAGTATACTGGAAGATATTTGACTGAGATATGCTAAAACTTCCTACCCAGCACCATCCATTGTGGTCAGCTGCTCTCTGTGTTTCTCAGTTACACACATAGAGGAGAGAAGCACATCCATCTTGTCTGGCTCTGGGGTGGACAGTGTATAGTGTATTTTCCAAAAAAACGTACGTTCCTTTAATGGAACCTGAAAGTCTGACCTCTGCATGTAAATCCGCTCATCAGAGTGCAGAAATCTGTATAACTTTAAAGATCCCTGACCAACGTAACACTGGATAAAATGATCCTGATAATCCCAAACAATTCCTTTTGTTTCAATTTAATTTTGTGAAGAAAAAAAAAGAAATCTGCTTGAGAGACAGTGTTTTCTAAAGTGTGTTTGAGGAGGTGAGTCAGCCGCGCAATCAATCCAGGATATGAGTTATCCTCGTGTGTATGTGTCAGGTTTGACAGAATCAGCCCTCTAGTCCTCTACGAAATTCAATTTACTGCTTTAATGCTGTCAGCTGATTCTGAGCTTTGACCCAATGTGACCCGTCGGCCATGTTTCCTGTGTTCCATGTCACTTGCTTGTGTTTGTCTGTGGAAGTGTGTTACCTGTGACCTCCACATATATTATATACCATGATTTTTAGTGGAGGACTGTGTGCAGTTAAGTATCTTTCCTTTTTTGTTGCTGTATTTACTGAGCTGTAATATTAGTTTAAACTGAGATGCAGGTTTTACTATTCATTAACTCGTGAAGAGGATTTTTACCACTTCAGGGCACAATGCAGACCAGTTAAGTGTGGACAGTGTGTGAAATTGAGGACACTGGTTATTTGGATTAAAGTTGATGTTGGGCAATTTTCCAGGAAGAGAATGAAAGTCTAGTCAAATCCCCCCAAAAGTGTGTTTTTTTGTGCACACTAAAGAACCTTAAATGTTCTGAGCTGTGAACTGGTTGCATAATGAGATGTTCCACTGTTAACAAGGCTAAGGGGGAACCTGGCCTCTCATTCTACTTTTCTGTTTACAATTGTTTAAATCATCATACAAAAGCTGCTGCTTATATTTCCCATTCCTCTACTTCTCTCTCCCTCTGTCCTTCAGTGCTGATGGGGTTTACGAGGTGTCCTTCTACTCTAACGCTGTGGTCTCCTACGATGGCAGTATTTTCTGGTTACCACCGGCCATCTATAAGTCAGCCTGTAAGATTGAGGTGAAGCACTTCCCCTTTGACCAGCAGAACTGCACGCTACGCTTCCGTTCCTGGACCTATGACCGTACAGAGATCGATCTGGTGCTCCGTGCTGACGTAGCCAGCATGGATGACTTTACGCCCAGCGGAGAGTGGGACATCATTGCCCTTCCAGGTCGAAGGAATGAGAACCCAGCTGACCCCACCTATGTGGACATCACGTATGACTTTATTATTCGCAGGAAGCCACTTTTTTACACCATCAACCTCATCATCCCATGTGTCCTCATCACCTCCCTGGCCATCCTGGTCTTCTACCTGCCTTCTGACTGTGGAGAGAAGATGACCCTCTGTATCTCTGTGCTTCTGGCGCTGACTGTGTTCCTGTTGCTGATCTCTAAAATTGTCCCACCCACTTCCCTTGATGTCCCTCTGGTTGGGAAGTACCTGATGTTCACCATGGTCCTAGTCACCTTCTCTATCGTCACCAGTGTGTGTGTGCTAAATGTGCATCATCGCTCACCCACCACACACACCATGCCTCCTTGGGTTAAAGTGGTGTTCCTCAACAAGCTTCCCGCCCTGCTCTTTATGCGCCAGCCCAGGAACAGCTGCGAACGGCAGCGGTTGCGCCAAAGAAGGAGAGCCCAGGAGCAGAAGGAGGGCGGGCGTAGCGGGGAAGCAGGGGCCTTGATGGTGGGGCTTGGATTGGGCGGTTCTGGCGGGAGCGGAGGGGGAACATCCACAGGGGTGTTTGGGAAAGAGGAGAGTGACCCTTGTACCTGCTATGTGAACCGAGCATCTGTGAAACAGTTTGGAGGAGATCTGGCAGGTGCGGGAGGGGGATCCATGGATGGCCTGAACAGGGTGAGGGAGAGCCGGGAGGGGGGCTCTGGAAACCTGCCACGGGGGAAGCAGGCAGCAGGAGGTCCAGCTCTGACTCAGGCCCTGCTGGCTCAAGCATGTCCAGGTTTTGAAGAGGCGGTAGAAGGAGTACGCTTCATCGCTAACCACATGAAGAGTGAAGATGATGACCAGAGCGTGAGTATTAGTATCAGCTTTTGTTGCTCTCTGATGATATTTACCTTTCATCTGACTGTGAAGGGAAACCGACACAAACAAAGGCTTTTTAATTTTAGGAACCTGCTGGCAGAAGAACTTCTGCCAGCGTTTTCTTCTATATTTTGAAGCAGTCATCTGCTGCATAATCACCCAAAAAGTCATTGTTGCTGCTTTAAGAATAAGTCCACTTTGTAGTCAAAGGCATTTATGACCCAAGCCCAAGCTGCTTCTATTCTATTATTATGATACAATTTTCCTACATGACGGATTTGTTTCACTCGAATTGTCTCCAGACATATTAGACATTTGATTTCTAAGCCACTGTAAACCCCCCGGTCAAGCATCACATGAGAGACAAAGTCTGGACTGTTGTTGAAAATGTGACCAAAGTGATCAGATGAGCAAAGGCTTCAACTGCACAGAACAAAACCAGTTTAATTCAGGTCCGCTTCTGTCAAGAATGCCAAAAGAACAATGCTCCTATAAATACTTGATGCTATTCGTGTCAGCGAACACTTCAATAAAGATGCGCCTCTATGATAAACAACTGCAATGTATCACATGGGTCTGTCCTATATTAAAGTCTTGTTTATTCAAAGATGAAATAGTCGCACTTTTTATGAGAATATATTTCAACTCATTGTGCAGCACAGGTCTGTCGTCTCAGTGTCACATCATGTTAGATGGAACTGTGCAGCAATGCTACTTAGTGCTGCCATTTGAAACGCATGGGGGACTACGCCAGAGCATAAGCAAAGGAGACAGATATGGTGACGCAATCATAGCCCGCTGAATATTCAACACAGACATATAATTATAGCAGCCGCATGACGTGTGCGAGGGAAAGAGTGCAACTGAAAAGGCGGAGTGAGGGTGGCATTTTTTTTTAATCGCTTTTCCTTAAGGCATCTTAGGAGAGCAGGCTTCTCTCCTGGAATGAAAGAAACTGACATGGGAATTAACAACCGTCTGAAATACTGTCCACCATCACCATAGTTACCATGCCAACCCCCCCCCCCCCCCGCCGCAATGTATGGCTTGTCATCCCCCCTTTTCTCTGCTCCCCTCCTTCCTAAGTCATAATCGCAGGGGTTACCGTGTCAGTTTCGCAGCCCTCCATCATGCTCTCGTCTCCCACGTCCTTCTCTTCCTCCTTGACTCATGTGGAACCTCATCAGAGCTGTGTGGCAGCACCAGTCTCGGCTCACATTAACCCTTCACCTCCATTAACTCCCTGCATAGTTAAAGCTAGAGGGATAGAGTGAGAGAGGATGAGAATAAGAGGCTGTGAGACAGTGTGATTCTACTAACCTTAATCTTTCTCTGTGCCCCCCCCCCCCCTGAACCCCCTTTATGTCCATACACGCCCCCACAGGTGAGCGAAGACTGGAAGTATGTTGCTATGGTGATCGACCGCCTCTTCCTGTGGATCTTTGTGTTTGTGTGTGTGTTCGGCACAATGGGCATGTTCATGCAGCCACTCTTCCAGAATTACACAGCCAAGACCATCAACATGCCAGGCTGACCATCCCAATACCATGAACACTCTGACGGACAGCTCCCCTGACCAGTCAGCACAGCAGGACAAAGCCAGAGGAGGGGGTGGTGGTGGGTATGGCTTTTATTGTGTGAACTAGAACCAGAACTGGAACTGAACAGCAATCACGTCCATTACCTTTATAGTAACGTTTTTTGCAACAAACAACTGTTTTTCTTGTATGAAAAAGAAAGGACAACACCGTCATACTCTTAACCTGCAGTTTTTTGTCCAGATGTGAAATGGACTGACCTCCCTTTTCTGGTGATGGAAAGGTCCTTCCTCCCTGCTCTCCTCCTCAGCCACTCATGGAGAAAGTAGTCTCTATGATTCGCTCCCTACCGCTGAGCCTTACGCCAGCCATCGACCGTCTCTACCAACTGCTGACTGCTTCATTGACACATGACATGCCTGAAAGACATTCACAATCCTGTAATCAAGGTTTTCATACATTTACTTTGTTCTCCAGAAATCCACCACATCAGTGAACTGATTCAGTACATTTTCATAGCAGCTTTCCACAGTATAGAATTGAGTATATAATAGTCTCTAGTTCATGCAAAGGTGTGTCGCTGATAGGGAGGCTAGGGTAGGTTGTATGATTGTATAGAAAAAAGAATGTGATATAAACTGTAATACACAGCTGTGCACATGAACACAATTATGTGTACAAGAAACAGATGACGAAGGATATTAAAGGAAGAGTCAGGTTGCATTATTAGATCAAAGTCAAAGGGATGAAGAATAGATTTTGCATGGACAGTTGTTTGCTTAGAGGGTTGTGCACGTTAAGTAGAGTACGGCAGCAGCCTGCAAGAGTGCACAGCTACAAGGAGACAAGTCAAGATTTTGAGAAACGGTGGATTTATTTCCTCCCGTGGAGAGAATTGAGTGCTCAGCTGCAAAGAAGCAGTGATCAGTATTGAGAAAAAAATGTAAATCAAAACAAATGGAGATTTTTGGTGTATTTATAATTTGTACGTAATTTCACAAATGTTTATTTTCTGTCATTGCCTAGATATTCAGGTCAGAGTAAGCCATTGTCTCCTTTCCTCTCCTCTCTTCTCTTCTCTTCTCTTCTCCTCTCCTCTCCTCTCCTCCATCCTGCTGTGCAGATGTGCACTCAGAGGAGATACCTATTCCTACAATCAGTTCTGTTCATATAACTTTCAATGCATATGTATACATGTGCAAATGCGTGCACGTGTATGTGTTTTGTGTGTGTGTGTGTGTGTGTGTGTGTGTGTGTGTGTTCTACACCCCAATGATTACTGCATCTGTCAGAGGAGCATATATATATATATATATATATATATATATATATATATATATATATATATATATATATATTTATATATATGTGCGTGTGTGTGTATATATATGTGCGTGTATGTGTGTGTGTGTGTGTGTGTGTGTGTGTCCTCCATTCCCCTTTTTAATCTCTGCCATCATTTTTCCACTCCTCTCCCCTTTATTGAACAAACACACCTCTGACATGGAGTCCAATTGGAATTATGATAACCTTATAACCTTCACACGTTTTGCTTTTCATCTCCGACTGACTGATCTGCTAAACTCCTTGTAGTCTGAAACAACTAAGCAAGATGCGAAAGGCTTTTTCAGGCACATGAGGAATGCGGATGAATTAAATTTTCAATAAACGAGAGAAAGGACTCTGAAGCAGTCACGCCAGGCAATAAGTTAAAGATTTATAATGATTTGTGGAAAGAATGACGCATAGGGCAACAGATGACACTAAAATATATATAATTATACTATAAGGCGCAAAAGAATAAAACAACAGCACAATTCAGATAATGAAGGGGAATAAAGGACTTAGGAAGTCTAATTCACTGTAACTTTGCGTGAGGTCTTCAGCTTTTTGCAGTCTTGTGGACAAGTCTGCAGCTCAGTTTTGAACTTTCTGTTCCTGGAAAGTCGGACCACCCACAAGATCCCCAGCAGATCCAGAATAAGTGTGAAAAGCCTTTCAGAGACCTGTTAAAACTGTAGGCCGCTTGGCTCTACATGGACAAAGTGCTGCTGTCCTCTTTCTCTCTGACCTTTCCACTCTCCTTCCTTTCTTCTCACTTCCGCTCTCATTATGCTCCCCCCCATCCTTTCACCTTCTCCTTCCTGACTCTCAGATCTTCTCCTGTGCACACCTTAACCAGTCCAATAAAGGTTGTAGGTTCAGATTAATCAGCCTTTGTGTGTTTATCTCTCTCTCTCTCTCTCTCTCTCTCTCTCTCTCTCTCTCTCTCTCTCTCTCCCTCACGCACACACGTTACATGCACTAAATTGGGGTATTTCCCAAAATTTCCATCAATCTTACACCACAGGATAGAATGAAAGAAAGAGACATTTCCTGTCTTTCTAATATTGAAGCTGTTTCACCTCCTTCCTATGGTGCTGTTCCCACTCTAGGAAGCTGAGCGTTTAAACAATCATGGGTGTCGGACCCAGCCAAGGTCACTTCGAGTTCCCATTATTATGCTGTAAAAACAGGAATTTAGGTACCATAGCAAGTACCTGCCAGTATTTGACCTTAAATGTGCACTAACTTCATGCTACAACATCTTGCACATCCATTTGCTGGGAGGAATAAAGTACTGTAACACTAAATCAAATGATCGCTAACACAATTAACCTTTGTCAAATGATTGCCTTCCGTGTAGGACAACTTACTGCCACCTAGTGCCCATTCTTCTTCTATGCTTTAATAAAGTACAACTACTGTTGTTTGAATAAAGATCACATTTATTCTATCCAGGGGGAAGGGGGAGGGGATTCCTCTGCTTGTGTTACAAAATACATGGAAAGAAGAAGCAATTAAAAGATAACTGACGTTCAATTTGCAACAAAATTACAGTTTGTAGTGGACAGATGGCAGACAAATACACAAACACTAAACATTTACAAATGACTATTAGACGTGTGTGTATTTGTGCAAATCCATTACAGGGTGTCAGCTCTTCTCTCTCGTCATAACTATTTCCTCCCTGGAGTGTGTTAGATAGCTTTGTGCTGGGGTTGTATTCACTTCTTCTTCTCCTGTTTTTCGTTGTATTCCAGGAAAAAGTCGTTGCATGCCACGGTTAGAGCACCGACCAGTATGATGAACTCGGTGAAATCTACTTCTCCATCATTATTGGAATCAAGGTCTCCCATGACCTTATCCACAGCCTCCTTATCCTGAGCATTCTGCATGAGTAACGACAGATAAACAGATCTATACTGGATCTATGTTACAATGACATGTGCACTTTGTGTTTTTTTTTTTTCTTCGCGTGCCTCCTTACCCCCAGGTAGTTGCCAAGCTCTGCGGTGAGCATCTCTTTGAGCTCGGCCTTGCTCAGTGTATATTTATCCCCCTCGTTACCGGAGTACTTATGGAAGGTCTGGATCATGAGCTGCATGGCGTTCTCCAGGGTGGAGGCATTCTCAAGGTTGGGCAAAGACATTCTGGAGAGAGATTAAAAACAGAGGGAGGGTGAAGGAGACAGTAAGAGCATTCTTTTTGCTAAAAATGCTTGGAGGCCAAGGCTGTTCTGAGTCGATACAGGTTAAAGCCTCTTTATCACTATCTCACTCTATCTCATGGAAACACACTCTTTCCCCCTTGCAAAGACATAACTGAATATTTGTCATCAAATACTTATGAAATGATTTGCTCGGAAAAGTCTAAATCTATTTTTCTGGTGACAGAGCAGAGACGGAAACCCTGCAGAACTCCGGTGTCAGCTTGGCTCTTACATATTTCCTGAGCGTTCCGTCCTGGACAGCGGCCCTGATAAGATATTGCGACAGATAAACTAATCCTCCATCTTTTTGTTGTTTTGGCACAGTGAGGGGACCTCTGGGAGTCAGGACATGGTCAGCAGCCGGACATGTGAGCCAGCTGATAAGAGTGAAACTCTAAGCTGGTAAAACACTGGAGCCAGTAGAGGAGATGTAACTGGGACATGCAGAGGCAACCTGATCGGCCCATTACTTTAGATGTGTTGATTGGTAGAAAACACCGGAGACAGGTGTATGCCTTTGTCTTCCCTGAACCTACATCACCTTTGACCTTTGAGGACTTTTTCCAGACTGTCAATCACATCTTATACGGGTCTTTCCTCATCAACACATCTGGAATTTTCACGAATCCACAGCTTAAAGACAAATCATTTTTAGTGCAGTTGATGTGGAGAAAACAGGATCAATGAACACTTTACAACTTATCAGCATCAAGTGAATACAAATATTTCCTGTCTTTGTTGCAGACGTTCGCACAAGGACAGTAAAGGTCAACTCGCTTGCATCAACATCCTGCAAATGCTACAACCCTTAAATGCAATTTTAAAAGTGAAACTTCTGATCAGTGCAAAGTTTTAATTCTTACCTGAATGGAGTACGAGTGCGAGCAGGTCAGGTGCACAGAAAAAAAAAGGCAAAAGCTACTGATGGGGAAGGTGAGGAGGACCACAACTTAAATACATCCCTTACTCCACCCATCCCACCCTCCTTCCACCTGTTCTCACTTCTCTATCTCACTCCTCCCTCTCTTTTTACAGATAAGACACCTGCTATCTTCTCAATGAACACACATAAGATCCACCTGGATGTCCATTACTACCTGTCAAACATGACATATTGACAAAAACCACTAATGGTGCTGTAACTACAGCGAGGCATTAAGTAAATTAAATACCGTTAACAGGAGCGTAAGTTGCAGCCAAGTATCCTCGTAAAGCTAAAATGTGGGTTGTTGTCCCTACAGAGTGTGTAAACAGCATCATTAGTGAGAAAGATCCTGCAAAATTGATTACATTGATTAGTTAATTTCATTAGATCAAAAGAATTTCATGAGCACTTCATGATACAGTGACTATGACAGTGGATTAGTCTGCTCCCCTGATGTGACACCCTATTGTTTTGCATGTTAAAACAATAGCTTAATAAATACCGTACCAAGACATGGAATTGGTAACACTCCAAATATGTCTGCAGCAACGACAACAGCAAAAAAAGGTGTGGCAGTTTGGTTGTTTACTGGAGGATTGCAGGGTCATGCTTGGTGAGGTATCTGAGGGATTAGCGTTGAAGAACGGTGTCATCACACCTGGCAGCCATGCAGATCAATCCTCAAACAATGACTAGGGAAAAAAACAAAAAAAAGTAAAACTGCTAATGAAAGGATGCACACACTCCCCAACACACACACATGCACACACTTTCACAAAGAGTCACGCCTCAAGTTCCTACATTTGGACAGGCAGACATGCACACCAGAGCAGAACAAAGAGAAGCACACACAGCATGTACGCTAGGATGAATGATCTAGAGGATCATACTTATGAGAGCAAACCACATTAATATTAATGCACTCGCATCTCATACAAGATGAAATGAATGTCTGCCGTCCTTTTAAGTGCATCCTCTTGTTTATGTGTCTTTCCTGAAGCATATTGTTTTAGCGAGCGAGGTTGCACAGTGTGTATGCACTCTTGTATGCACCATACGTGTGTATAGTGTTGCAGGGTGGAGGATGGTGTACAATAGGATGCATATACAGTACTGTATGTCAGGATCTGGTTGCAACACCTAAAGATGGCTGGGTTTGACTAGTCAGGGATGACAGCTAAAATTAGCAGGTGGGAGCTGCTGGAAGCTGCTGGAAGCTGCTGGAAGCTGGTATCAATGCTGTCAGATCATATCAAGGAGCCACTGGAGATGAGCAGCATTTCTGTTTAATGCAGGATCAAATGGAATGTAAACAGTTCATCATGCAGCTGAAACAATCTGGTGATGAGGAAAAACAAACACAACATGGATTTAATATAAAGCTTTTATTCATTTTGAAAAATACACTTAGTATTGGTATTAAAAAGTGACCCACCAAGCTCTGAGTCCTTCAGTGTGTCCCTGACAGCAAGCAAAGATCAACATGGTGGGACTGAATAAAAGGTTAATCTGGACGTTAAGGTGGACGTTAGGAGCGTTATGCAACAGGTTGATTAACACTATGACTCAGGTCTGAGAAAATGAATACAAGATATCTGGAATGTTTGAAAATGAGAAGATGTACTTGGAAAAGCACAAAAAGGTGTGTATTTGCTAATCTACCAAGCATGACAGGATCTATGTCACTAGACACCAATTAAGAGTAGCATCTATGATGTTGTTGTGGTCTGCTGCCCAGTCTTGCTCTGGCTGAGGGAGGAGGCGATGTAGCCAATCAGAGTGAGGTATTCCTGGAAGCTGACCTTTCCATCCTTGTTCTCATCCAGTCCACGTTGCATTTCCTTAATGGCAGAGGAGCTGTTTGTGTCCTGAACAAAAGAAGCAGACGCTGTAGATCTTAGCAGCTCCTAACAAGAGCATGGTGATATGCTAAACACCAGGGGGCCCCAAAGTGGGCCTGCCTGCAAGATATAAAACAGACCATATAAAAATAAAACAGGCCTAGTTAGTAGATTGTAATGATTTAATCAGGCAGTAGAGTAACAGTACATTTGTTGTCTCCTGTTTTGATTGTTGAGTTATCTGCACTTGACCTGTCATGTCATGAAACAACCTTACTAGAATCCATCTCAGTGAAATATGTGGCACGAAGTTATTATTCAATTTTCTAAAAGCTTAAATAACACAGAGGGAAGAGTGATGGTGGACTTTACCTCCATTACACCGCAGAGCTGTTTCTGTATCAGTTTCTGAAAGGTCTTTGAATCGAGGTTTTCCTTTCCCCTGGAAGACTGAAGAAATGTGGTCACAACCGTCTTAATGGCTGACTCCATATCTGGGGGGGTAAAAGCAGAAACTATTGAGAGCAGGGTGTGGTGAGGGGAGATACGGCCGTATCTTAGACATGAAGACCTCCTGCCTTTCCTGAATGTCATTGCTATGAAACTATGTTTACACTGTCAGGTTCAAATCCGCTTTAATTCCATTAGATGCTGTCAAAGTCCAGTCAAAATATTTTACTTCATTTGTTACAACTGACAAAGTCAAAAAGTCAGTGAAATCTCAAACTGGCAGGCTACACTGTGATACCCCCCCCCCCCCCCCCCCAACTCAGCAGCTCAGAAAGGTGAGACACACAGGTGATGTCAGCATAGACGAGGAAGTGAGGAAACATGGGGAGAGGAAAGAAGCCAGCCTGGAGTTACTCTGAAGTAAACAGAGCGAGCGAGGGAGTCATGGAAGGTTGAGGACGAGAGACTCTGAGGTAAACACAATGGGAGCTGTGATCTCTGACCGCGGCCATCTGATCCTCAGATGCCTGCAAGAGGCCACAGGTTCAGGTTACGTCCTACTGTCCGTCTGCTGCGGCACACCTCCTCACCCACTGTAGGTGCACTGCTTCTGCATTAAAGTACAGTTAGAGCTGGAAAACTTCCCCAGCCTGTCAGCCAAGAACTAAACAAATCAACCTGCTTGAATGGAAACATCAAATCCTGCTCCTACTGAGAGAATCAGAGCCACGAGAGGCTACAACCTTGGCTGATCCTTCGAGATATGCACGTTTTTATTCGTCTATTGTTTAAAACGCTCAGTGCAGCTCAATTTTTATTGTTCAGCAACGGGTTTAGTCATCCGCTAGTGATCGAACGAGGTCACAAGTTCTTCAATTATCTGCATAACCAAAAGAAAAGATCAAACATGCTCTTTCATGCATGACTGTGTAGCAATCGCTCAACAACTTGGCTGGATACAGGCAGAGCAGTCTGGAGGGATGGAGATACGCATATTAAGTCTAATTTGTTGTGGTAAAGAATAAGATCCTCTTTCGTATGCCCTCTTTTTCAGCATGGAGATGAATGCTGATATGTAGTAATAAGTGTGGTTTACTGGTAACCAGATGGAGTGGAATAATGCAAACATTACTGTTCAAAACATTTTGTGACTAATGACCCCAACACTGGACGTGCATTTTTTTTACACAACGCTGCACCCAACATGGCGACACGTTACAGCTGCAAAAGCCTGACAGAACTACTGATTTACATCGAGCAGTTTTGGTTTCAGGAGCTATTAATGATAATTTTCATTTAGCACCTGTGTTTCTCTTACAACTCAAAGTCAGACGTGCTCCTCTTACAAAAGCAGGAACAACAAACAGCTGCAGAAGATCCCAGCACACTGCTGTTGGGGATGTGACAAAGAAATATGAATGAAATCTCTTCCGCTCATTGTGAACTTTAATTTGATTGCACCATTTCTTGTTACAAAAGAGTATCACGATCCTCTAAGACAGTGCATTTGCTTCTTTTGTCTTCCGCAGGATACAGAGCATGTATGTGAAACACAATTGGAAAAATACATGCTCATAACTGTGGTGCAACATACAGTATTTACATATAACGAACATCCCTTGCATTCAAGCACTTGCCGAACAAGTTCACTCAATGTTCATTTGGCTCATCTCCAACAAGTAAATCTCTCTCAAAGTCTATGGAGTTTGCATGTGTGACAACATTACAGCGCTGCAGGGAAGACGCATGCACGTCACTCAGTGTTGCATTTCTATGTTTTTTGCAGCAGGTCCACAAAGCTTTTCTCATCATGCAACAATGCAGTCCTCCATATTTAAATGAGATCATCTCCATACAAACAGCTCTGTTTTTTTAGCCATCTGCTAAAACGAATGTGGATAAATCGCTTCATCGTGAAACTTTTCTAGACTTCCCAGATGTTTTCAGACCAAAATCATCAAATTCTGACAGTGAAAGGACTCATTTCATTGGAGTTTAATGACGCCCTAAACACTACAGCAACCATTTTAAAGTAACAGGAGTCTTTTGACTGGGATATGCTAACACTTACCACCTACAACCATCCACTGTGCTAAGCTAAGTGGCTGTCAGCCAGTCTCTGTGGGTCCTGGCCCCGTAATGCACGCCAAAAGGAGAAAAGGGTAACTGTGTTTGTATCTGGCTCTTGGGAGGAAAAAAAAAATCCCCAAAAGTTGTCATCGTCGTTTCAGGTGGGAATTTTTGAGGATCAATGAAACAGCCTTCTCAGGTCAAACTGGATGCACTCTGCACATTGGTCTGCACACTCAATCATCCCAACAATGAGCAACACAGAGACATGATTCAAGCCAGAGGAGGCGTTAGCATGTTGCCACTCCCTTTTCATGTTTTGCTGTCTCACCAAACAAGATCGCCATGGCAACTGCTTGAAACAAATAAAATGCATGAATGAAGAGTTCAGGTAAAGATGATTGGTATTCATCAGCGTGTGGTGAGGCCTCGCTGCAGGATCTCTAGTGAGAACTGGAAGCTACTGAGGGTCAACGGTGGCCGCGGTTTGGTTAATAATGATGAGTTCTTGGGGCGGTGTTGTTGAGTAACAGTAGAAGTTCCCCATCTGACACAGATGTTACACCTCAATGCACACACTCCGCACCTACACCAGCCAAACACACTGAGGCATACAGAGCGAGATGGCCACACACACACACACACACACACACACACACACACACACACACACACACACACAGACACATATCTGAAGAAGCTCTGCAACAATTAGGACTTGCGCTGCATTAACCTAATTACTGTGTGAGTGAGAGCAGAACACACTCGAGTTCAGGCAACAAGGATTGTGTTTCATGTCTCCTTGTGAGGCCACACACACACACACACACACACACACACACACACACACACACACAGACACACACACACACACATATAGTGGTGCACATACAACTTTTTCCTACATGCTAGTAGGCATCTGTCATCAGCATGCTCTTCATTATTATTTAATAGGTTACTATAATCGTCTCAACACCTTCTGAACACAACAGCATGGATGCAGGCAGACTTGTGTGGGCGCGTGTGTGTGCGTGCGTGTGTGTGTGTGTAGCCCATTTATTAAAATAACTGTCAGGTCCCCATCCATTAGCGTCTCTTCTGAATGTAATGAGATGAAATTGAGGAGGGTTCAGTCAGAACTGGAGACTTCAGGCCACAGAAGGCTGGCTGGGAGTGTGTGCTGACTTCACAGCGAGCTGCTGCGTCTCAGCACATGCTCCACATTCCCATTCAGAGCTTCCAGCTGGTGATTATAATAACTCACAACTGACAAATGCCCATGTGAAGTCCCATGTGCAAGACTGATCGATTTTATGACATTTCTTTTTCTAAAGAATAGAGAAGAAGAAGTTATTATTCCAAGAGAAGAAAAAGAATTGAAATGCGGCCCATCATCACTTGCAGTCTGGTTTCGATCAGAAAGACACAAACATGTTTCCCCTTTTTTAGCAACCTGAAGATAATACAAAGCAAAGATTAGAGTACAACATCAATTATTTGGTATGATATATATATAATTCTTCAGCTTTCATGTTTCTGCCCTCAGCTTTTATCTCAATAGCTTCAATAGCGTCCATGTCACTGACTAAATAGACACGCCTGATTGTAGGAGTTTTAGTCTTTCTTTGATTTTATATTTAAATCATTTTACTTTGAAATATCTCAAATACAGGACGCATTTAACTCCCATAAAAAGAGGTGCACCTCCCCCTAATAATAGTATCTGATACTTATTTCGACTCATTAGGTCACATAACATGTAAAAATTGTAAATTGCATATTAAATGGAAGAAAAGTTACAAGATAAATTGAATTGGGCCCTTTTTTTCTAATGTTTAATTTATCTATTATTTTGGAGAGCCGTTTCATCACATATAAATGAAACCATATGAAAAGTTTAGAAGGAACAGGGGGAGGGGGGAAAAAAGTCACTTTTAGCTGGAGCCGCTCAACTGAAATGACCCCGGCACTACCGTGCTTTTCGTAAAAAGAAGAGAGAAAAAAAGCATGTTACATCACCAGTTGTGTAGTAGTCTAATATAGAGCAGTAGTAAGTGCAATATTTATACTTTTCAGGGGAGAACAGGCTAAAGAACCATAAAATGGAGAGATACTTCTGGTACCTGAACCAGGTCCAGGTCTGAGCTCCACCCTGCTCGGTTTGTTTGCTCAAGGTGTGACTGACTCACTTCCTCCATGAGCATGTTACCTGTCATCGACCAGGTAGCTATGTCTCCTCCGCACCATTAAAGGCTACGCCGGGTCGAGTCTCGCTACCGGAGTCTGATAATAACGTTAATAATTCAGACTGAAAGGACCGGTCTCGGACGCTCTCAGCGGGACTGCTTAACGGGGCGATAACGGCCTGTACGGGCGCGTGTTCCAAAACTACGCAGCGTCGTGCGTAACGGAGACGATTTGGGCTTGCCCTTGTCCCACATTTACATTTAGCCCTAACTAATCTTGGCAATTTGTACAACGAACCGAGGCAGGACTGACACACAGCGAATGAATAAGTAAACGTGACTCGGGACTCCGGTTTCCCATGAAGTGTAAAGGGACAGGGTTTAGTTTACCAGGGACAACCCGATCCCCGTGGTCACCGAGCTGGGGGATGACAAAGGAGACGCTCCCAGATGATACAACATTGATGACGCGGGGAAGCGAGTTGAAAATGCTAATTCTCAAAAACAGAAAACACGTTTGAGAAGTAACATGTCAAGTCAGATGTAACAGTAAAGACTCACCGTTAGGACGAGCAAGACGACACGAGGCAAGAGTTCAGCAGCTGCTCTCCTTCGCTCTCGCAGTTAGATCCTCCTCTTCAGTCTAGATTAAGCAGCAACACATATCTTTTCCGTGATTTAACTTGGCTCTCAAGCCAACTTTTTTCTTTTTTTCTCACTGTCATAGGGCGTGTGCTTGGGCTAGAAGGAATGTGGACAGGGGCGCTGCTGGAGCAACACTTCTCAGCAACATTTTGTTAACAACACCAAAAACAAAAAACGAAACAAACCTGAACATGCAGTTGACTACGTGTAATTTGTGGCACGTCTGCTTTCAACCTGCACATTAGAGTTTTACTGTGCATTTTTAATATGTAGTTCATGCATACGTGTGTGTGCGGGTGTGTGTGCAAAGCTTTTGCAACAGACTGATGTACTGATGCCACACCCTGAAACTCCTCTCAAGAATTGAAAGATGGTGTTCATTAGGAAGGAGCAGCAGGAGTCAGGCAAGTTTTCACGTTTAATTCTGATTTTTTTCCTTCCTAACGCTGTCCACAATCCAGGCTCATCCCACCTCTGCTTGCTCCGTTTACGGAAAAATGAACTCGGTGCGTTTTCGATAGATAGATGTATACTTTATTGATCCCAGAGGGAAATTCAGTCAATTTTCCAAACATCACATCAGTCAGAAACACAGAAGCAATACACCTTTTTTTGTGACGTTCACCATATATGAATCTAGAGGTCATTTCTTAGGACCAAGACGTTCTCTTATAATCTGTTAACACGTGAAAAAATGTGATTTTTTTTACAAGCTTATATTTAACTTATATGCATGACAAATTGACATTTTCTGTATTTATTTATTTTTCACCAACTTTTCCAGGTATGGTTTATTCTATTTTCCAGTTCCATGGCGTTTCCTGTTTTTTTCCTGATGGTTTGCACCCTGACATTGATGCGCATTCTCCCTCTTCTCCTTTTGACCCGTGAGCACAGGCAGCTGTGAGTGCTTGTGCGTGGGAGACAGACAGAAAAGGGCTACTATACCTGAACTTGTCCATGAATATTCTGTGAGAGTGTTTGTGCCAGCTTGGCTCCTGCTCATGGGAATGGGATGAAACGAAAGGCAGACTGGAAAAGGAAAAAAAAACAAAACAAAAACGTAGCATTGCGCAACTGAAAACGAACTTTCGGGTGTTTTCCATTTGGCAGATTTCCCAATTTTTTTCCATGGCAAGTTGTTACAATACTGTATAACTGAAATGGTTTACTGAGGGTACGCTATTGGCTGAATCCTCCATGCTTGCTTGCTAGATGCCCAATCAGCTGCCAGAACTCCAGGAAGTTGAGCTCTCCATCATTGTTCTTGTCCAGTGATGTCATGAGGTGGTCAATGGCTGCAGGGTCAGCGGCGTTCTACAGGAAAACAGGAATGTTTCAAACACTCATACCGGTGTGTGGAAGTACAAACCCAGTTCGATCCAGTTTGTGACTGGTTGTGTGTGCAGGAACAGAGGGGAAGTGGCACCGCTGGCATCCACACTGGATTCATGCAGTGAGCGGAGATGACTTGCAGTACAGGGATCTTTGGCGTTGTCGCCATCTAGTGGTCACAGCGATTATTCCAAGCGAGCTTGTGGAATTTTCCACATTTGGAAGCGACAGATCAGTACTCCTCACTGGCCTGCAGAATGACTGTGTTCTGCTTCTGTGTACTGGCAGCACGCAGACAGCTGTAGTGATGAGGGCAACGGGGCTTCTTTTATGACAAGTTAGTTAATTGTTTGTGTGGGAAAATTAGACATTATGTGCAGAGTTTATTCTAATTCATTCACAGGCAGGAGTGGAGGAGGAGGAGCACTGTGACTCAACTTACAGTTAAAACACTCTGTAACAGAACTAAACTGACCCCTTTGAAGACGACTATGACTAACTCCTAATTATATGTTTTATAATGACATGGGCCAATGTGGCATCCAGATGAGACCCATTTTGGTCTGCCCTGATGACGTTTTTTGTTTTTTTTTTGTTTTGTTTTTTGCTTAATGTAAGATGTTGAAAAAGGAATGAGAGGTTCCTGAATGTGCTGTTACTGTAGAAGCTCTTTTAATAGTGAATCTGAGTATTAGCTCATCTACAGGAGGGAGCACTCCTTAATGCAGCGTGTTTGTGCTGAAGACATTATCTTTGTCTTAAAATAGCAAAAAAAAGTCTTATATGTACACACACACACACACATATACACATACGCACACACACATATATACATAAACGCGCACAGACACATATATATATACATACACATACATATATACATATATATATACATATATACACACACACACACACACACACATATATATACATTACACTTCACACACGTCGCCTCACAGCAAGAAGGTGTTCCGGGTTCGATTCCCGGCTCCCTGACAGAATAATTAGAATTGGGATAGTAATGGAATGTTATGCTAGTATCTAATAATAATTTAAGTATCTTATATTAGAAAAGCAACATGAACAAACCGCAAAATAGAATATTTCTGTTAAGATTTACCCCGGGAACATTTGATTACACAAACACAACTCCCACACACACGTCTACCACTGCAAGTCTTACCTTGACAAAGTTAGGGAGCTCTGATGTGACCAGTTTCTGGAACTCGTCTCTGCTTAGTGTGTCAGAGGAACCATCACTGGCAGCATACACTTTAAACTGAGACACCAGTACACCGATAGCAGACTCCATCACAAACTGGGAGACGCAGGAAGGAACGTGTCAGGAAAGAGAAAAATTACAAATAATAATATCAATGAAATATTTCCAACGGACTGAAACTGGATCACAGACTCACCAACTAAGTTTTCCCAGTAAAGAGGCTGAACTGAGAGGATCTGAGCCCTCCTGGTCTTTTACTACCCATCGACCCCCCCACAATAAATCATTCACCAATGCTTCTTTTACTGATTCACAGTTTGCATCATTCACACTATTCATTGTTCGGTCAAAATGTAACCCATGTTTCCACTGACCTCTGTCAGTGACTAGTTTGCATGTGGAGATGAGACCCTCTGGCAGGAGCTCCAGATTAGTGGGTGAATCATCACTTTCAGGAAAAGGGACAGACTAACTCAGGCTGAGTTTGGAGGGAAAACATATCACAGTATTTGTGCACAAATGGTTTAATGTTTTGCCTAGTTTATGCCAGTGCATGTGTAAGTGCCTCACTTTTTTTTTTTAGTTAGAATAAAAGGTAAAAATGTGGATAAAATGCTGCAAAGAGCAAAAAGTAAGTCATAAATTCAGAATAATTGTGCAGTCTGTGTTGCAAAAACTTTGAGAACGAGGCACCTGAGGTTTCCCCTCAGATGAGTCTTATAATTTAAGCCGAAGCTGTAACAGGAAGGATGTGCACAGTTAGCGTATTAGGGAGGCAGTTAACGCTAACAAGCACAATGGCTTCATCTCCCAAACATTCCTACACATGGTTTCCTTTCTCAACTGTATAAGACACACAAACACACACATAACTAAAGCAGCAGCATGCAGTTCTCTCCCTTCAACTCCCCCAGTCATCACCGAGGAAGAGGACGCTGTGATATACTTCAGAGGATGAAGAAACCCGAGCATCAGGGCTTTCAACGCCATTTGTTTCTTGTTCATTCTCTCATAGTTAATGTGATAGATTAATAGAAGTGAGTCCATTAGTGTAATATAATACATATTTTTAATTTTTTGATTTTTTTTGTGTGTAATCCACACAAACACAGAGCATCAGAAACACTGCCGGAGGTAATGAAGAAGGAGGGATATACTGTACAGAATCAGCCGAGACTGAGTTGGCAGAAGACACTGGAGCCACTGCGCCTGACTGACACATTGCTTTCCTAACACTTTAAGACAAAATGGGACAAACATATAAATTGACTGTTTAGGCATCAATATTAAAATAACTAGGCGGCATGGTGGTGCAGTGGTTAGCACTGTTGCCTCACAGCAAGATCGGGATCTTTCTGTGTGAGTCTGCATGTTCTCCCTGTTCCTGTGTGGGTTCTCTCTGGTACTCCAGCTTCCTCCCACAGTCCAAAGACATCAAGAGGGGACGAGGCTGATTGATACTCTAAATTGACCGTAGGTGTGACTGTGAGTGTGAATGGTTGTCTGTCTCTATGTGTTGGCCCTGTGATGGACTGGTGACCTGTCCAGGCTGAACCCCGCCTCTCGGCCAAAAGCCGCTGGGATAGGCTCCAGCCCCCCCCCCCCCCCCCGCGACCCTTAACAGGATAAGCAGAAGAAAATGGATGGATGGAGTAAAATAACTAATAAAGAGCATGAAGCGAATGAGAAATAATTGCTCTTTTAGTTCCCTCCATTCATTTCCACCTGCAGATACACACTGCTGATCCGTGACATAGTCCAATATCTTAGAACTAAATTTAACATTTTCAATAATATCTAACCCAGCGTTACAGTCAGGTAAAGACAGCATGTGAAGTACGCTAACTGCCAAGGGCTGATGTACACAGACTTTACTAGATATTCATTTCAGTCCAGTGTATGTTGAGGTGCTCTTACACCGAGGCAGCACAGCTTGTACAACCACATTTGTGTCAAACTTCATACGTGGTGTTACTATTTCTGCCACAATACAACAGGTTTACAATATTCTGAGTTGTAATGGAGTGGAGAGTAGGGCTGTAGCGATACACGAATCTCACGATATGCTATGTATCACGATATTCAGCTCACGATACAATTCGATACACTTTCATCCTTTTATGAACGATTTTAAAGGGACAAAGTGTTTTGGTGACATCTTGTGAGTGTTCCATTAACTTGAACTGAACTGAAAGCATCAATTACACAACACACGGCTCTGACTGGCAGCTTGCAAATGCTGGACAAAATGAATCAAAGCTGTGGTGAGAAAATTAGTTTCATTTATTGAAACTGAGTGCAAATTGTAGCTTGCAAGCTTTTGAAAAGTAAAGTGAACAATGGAGAGTTGAAGTGCAGCAAGTGGCCTTCTTTGGCAGCTTTTTTAGCTTGATACTGAACATAGGAGGTAGCTACTAGCCACTACAGCTACACTAGTGGCTGGCAGACCTAATTGCTCTTCCTGCAATGTGCGGGACACGGGGAATTTGAATGGGGCTTAATGCAGCGATACTCTCTGGGGAAACAAAACATCAATAATTGCTCAGCCCCAGTGGAGAGACACTTAGTTTACCTGAGCATTAACAGATATTTGCATACAGTAGATCTCCATTCAATAAAACACCTGGATTGATCTAATAGTAATATAAAAACTGCAATACTGAATACTGTTTTCTTCAGCAATGGACACCTGCCGTGTTAATCATCTAAGAGCATTTGGAACCACATAAAAGATCCTTTAATACATGTCGAGAGATTATATAATTGTACTTGGTAGGAAAACACGGACACAATTCTTATTCATTATTATTATTCATACTCAACATCTCACCTCCTTCCAAGATGGATCCAACAGTCCAAAATAATGGATCTGAAAACAAGACGGTGTGTGCAGGTTGCAAAGAAGACAAAATACAAAGGATCTCGATGCAGGGATACGTCATATTTAATAAAGCCTACTGCTCTCATAACAATTATAAGGGCGAATATGAATATCAAACGTCAGTCTTTGCAATAACAATCTCTATTGTATCTCTATAGTTACACTTCTTAAGTGAACAAAGAACAATAAAAAAAATATTTTTAATAATTTGTCATTTAGAATCACGGTCATTTAATCTATGTCCACATTCATAATAAAGAAAACTTAAGGACTTTTTAGTGCACCTGAAAGGAAACATTCCCACTCAACATGTCAGTATTCTATGTGCCCAACAACTAACTCCATTATACCAAACTCTATTAAATAAGTTAACTTCCTGCATTTCAACAAAACAACCATATTTAATTCAATATGTACAAACACTCTTAAGGTTTCAAGGTTTCTGACTGAACAGAAACACATTCAAATGTTTTCAACACTTCATGTCCACCTCAGGCTTGAAAGGAAACTCTCGATTTGTCGGTTTGTCTCAGACTAAAACAACTGATCAGAGTTCGAAGCGTCAATAAGACTGTACAGCATCTATTCTGGGAAGATTTACAACAGAAAAATTCCCTACGGCTGAATCATTCAAGAGGCCCTTGCATATTCTTTCTCTAGTCACCTCTAAAATACATCATCACTGTTGGTGCGAGGACAGTTTTAAATTGTACAATAATGTGTGTGAAAGTGCATAGGTGAAACCCAGCCCTCAACAGTGAAATGTAATTATTACATAAAAACAATTAAAGCAATACCTCACCCCAAAAAGTATGTTTCGCCTTTCAAGTACTCACAAATATGTTTTTTTGTACTCACCCATCCCTTCTTTACCGCCCCAGAATGCAGGAAGAGGCAAGCACGGAACTTGAAGCTAATGGTCGCTGATGATTCGGTGCTAACAAAAGTGTTTGTGGGTTACTGAGCATCACCTGGATGACGAAGATGTCGACTGTACTAAGGAGGTTGTTTTTGGGCAGTTTGGCTGCTGTTAGCTAAACATCAACATTAGCTTCAAGCTAAATATATTTAGCTGGCTCTTTCAACATTCTGGAAACAGGTTTTTTTTTTTTTTTTTGCCAGTTTATCACTTTTGAGCTCAAAGCACCCATTTGAAAGTGCTTGAAAGGCAAAGTACACTTTTGAGGTATAAGTATCACATTTAATCTCTTACACAGCAGATGAGTAATGTCCTTAAGAAGCGATGACAGGATCATAAACTTGTAAAGCATTTGTGGTCCAATATTGTTTCCTTTGAAGAACCTCTCATCCTCCCCTTCCTGAGAGCGATCCATCTGTTATATCGCTTCATCAGCCACGTCCTCGTCCACTCTCCTTCTTCCACTCACCTTTGACTCTTTCCTTTCTCTCTCCAGCTCCTAACACTGAAAACTTTTCCATAACTTCCTTTTCGAACCCCTCCATTTCATCCTCTATGGCACTATCTTCCTCCTCCTCATCTCCTTCCACCAGATCCTCTAAAATATCACCCATATCCTCGACGAAATCTTGAAAGCTCATCTGGTTGTGCACGAAAACGCCATCCCTGAAGAACTCGGTGGTGAGTTTCTGGAGCTCTTCCCGCTTGGAGGAATCCACGCCAACCTCCTCGGCCTTGGCCAGGTATGCGTTGAGTATAGCCTCAAACTCAGGTAAGGGGACGGGGAGGAGCCCCTCTGCCTGAGCACAGCTCTCCACTGAATCACAGTGCTGTGGTGGTTTAGGCTTGTGCTGGAGGCGGCCTCTCTGCTGGGTCCAGTACTCAGGCTGATCCACGGACGACCGGTGAGTATGAGGGGGCTTCCTCTCCCCCCACACATGCTCCTCATGGTGGTGGTGCTCATCTTGATATTTCTGGAAGCTTGATTTGTCCTTTTTCTCTTTTCTCTTCCACTCTTCTTCTTTCTTTTCCCATTGTCTCCTCTCACCCTTTTCTTTCCCTTCTTTACCAAAATCCTTCTTCCACTCTTTCTTCTCTCCTTTCTCTTTCCAGTCTTTTTTGTCCCATTTCTCCTTGCCATCTTTCACTTTCTTGAACTCCTTCTCACCCTCCCGTTTCTCCTTGACCTTCTCTCCATGATCTTTTCCTCCCCTCCTATACTTCTCTTCCTTATCCCTCCAGTGTGTACCTTTATTCAGTTTCTCATACTTTTCCTTTTTCCACTCTTTGTTCTCCTTCCATTCTTTTCTCTCACTCTTATCTGTATGCTCTTTCTTCCCTTCTCTATCCTTCCACGGCTTCCCTTCATCCCCTCTGCTGACCTTTTCCTTTGTCCACTCCTTCCATTTTTTATCGTCACCATGACTCTTTACCTTCCCTTCCCTATCTTTCACTTTGTCAAATTTGCCTTTTTCCTGTTTCCATGTTTTCTTCTCTTTCCATTCTGTCCTACCTCCATCTTTACGCTCCCTTTTCTCAGGTTCTTTCCATTCAGATTTTTTGCTCTCTTTCCACTCTTTCTTCTCGCCTTTATCATGTTTGTCCTTCCTCCACTCTTTCATCTTGTCAAATCTTTGTTCCTCTTGTCGTTTACTTGATTGTTTCTCTGCAGATCCAACTGAGCCCTGCTTGCTGTCCTCTTGCTGACCACTGGGGGGCAGTGTAGTAGATTCCACAGGTGAACTGACAGCGTCTTTGGCTGCAGGGTGAAACAAAGGAGTCATAAGAACTACAAAAGTGAGAAGAAAAGCCTTCAAATGTGGACAGCAGGAGAAAAGAAAAAGGAATGAAACATGTAGCTGTCTAACATCTATCCTCCTACTATTCTACTACCTGAGGAGCGTTTTAATTCGATCACAGTGGCTCTCAGAGTGTCTAGTTCTTTCTGTAGGGCCGGGACAGACTCCAGCTCTCGCTTCATCTTCTTGTTCTCTTTCTGAAGGACAGGGAGAGATGCCATCTCTTTCTTCAACCTACTGTTTTCCTCCTCCAATCGTAGTCGCTCCATTGCTCCCTCTGCTGCCTGTCCCTTGGCTACTTTTAGCTCATCTTTCTGGGCCTGAGGAGAAAAGAAAAGGGTCCTGTGAGATTATTATACACTCAGTAACACAGGCCCACATCTATGCATGACACCTACACACCCACACACACAAACATATGATGAGAGACATTGATGGAGCCATACCTGAAGTTGGGCCTGTAGAACAGAAATTTGCTGGTTTCCTTTGGCTAAATTATCTAGAATGTCTGAACTGTCCACATCTACTGGGCGTGGAGGAACCTCTGGATTAAGCCACTCCTGCTAACAACAACACACACACACACACACACACACACAGTTCAGAAAATGGCAGTTATACTTTCAGTATCAGTGACTTCTCCTTAGAGCATCGCACTAAAAATGTATGAGGTGGCACTAAAACTGGGTACATAAAATTGGCATATATAATGAATCAAATTGAGACTAAAGCGATCACACACAAGACAGAAGAGTGACAAATGCACATCAGACTGACCTGTTTTCCTGGCACTTCTGAATCTTTCAGCTCCCTTGTACCATAGTCACTCTCTGCAAATTATTATGCAAAGCTTAATTTCTATCTGCATGAAGCACCGGCAAAACAACACAAGCAAAAGCTTTATACTCTATTAGGGCTCCCTGCCACATAGCAAAAGGCTTTAAAAGATACATACACCCCCCCCCCCAACACACACACACACACACACACACACACACTTGATCGCTGGTTGAAAACTTTGTATCTCACAATTTTGGCAAGTTTCCTTAAAAACAACAACAACAGGCTTTTACATTGGTCTTTTGTGACGACATGCATGCAGTGGTTATTCTTCATTGTAGTATTTTGGTCATGTTTGTTAACTCAATACGTTACTTATTGCAAAATAAAGAACATTATATTGATAAAGATTAAGACTGTTGGTGTATGTAGAGGTGGGGAAAATAATCCACCCAGAGATCTTGTAGATTCTTGAGCTTCTTCTATTAAATTATTGATTCATCGATGCAGAAAAAAATAATCAATTACTTATAACATGTTTTCAGTCCCTTTGATGAATGAATGTGAAAAAAATGTGTCAAGTCTATACTACGGGGTCATAGATGTTGCCTCTGAGGTCTGTGTGCGTGCAGGAATCAACCTCTGACACACTCAACAACGATAGGCAGAGGCTGCAGTTCAGGCAGTAAATCGTGAAATTTACCGCAAAGATACATTTTTACGCGAGTGGACGACAATTTGACAATCATTGCTGTTAGTGCAATAACAGCTATGCAAAAAACAAAACAAAAAAAACAAATATGGTATTCAGAGGAATTCATCCAACCACCTCTTCAAGAAGCACACACAAAGAACAGTGGTATTTTCAACTGCTCCCGTGAAAAGTATAGTTATTAAACAAATATTAACCACAAATCTTAAAAGGTGGTAACTTCATAGAAAGAGTTACCAGCTCAGCTGCTTGTTTCCAAAGCAGAATCGGAGAAGTGGGGAGGGCCTGGCACAAGCTGTGTCTTCAGAAACTTCCCCTGTGATTATGGTGTGAGGAATATGGCCCTTGGTCACTTTTCCATGACATCAATACCAACACCACAGCCTTGAGTCTACGGCTTTATCAATGACAATAACCCTATAGTCCTTCTTCTGTAAGACACCTATGCAGTTAGGTACACATTTGGTTGGATGCACTTTTCCTCACCTGTCCATCTAAAAATACGGACGTTAATCTCAAATATTACAAACTTCCATAAAAAAAGAGATACATGCAGCCTGTCTCAGTTATGTACCACTTGACACATGCCTTCTCACCTTTGCGTGTACGCCAACATGTTGTTGAATGTTTACTTGAGCATTAAAGGTTGGAATTTGGGCCAATGGATTAGATCAGATCTGTAAATACTTCTGATATCCAATCTAGTGATTTGGACCGATACAAGTATTGTGTCAGCACGTCTAGTCAGGAATGGTATTTACTGACATTATTTTCCAGTGAGATGCTCTCATGTACTTGTGTACATCGTTGCTGGATTAAAAACTATTAAAGTAAACCTCATTCATCGTTTGACGTCTTTTTTTTAATGAAACCACAATTCGACAATTCCTGATGACAAAATGTGCTTAATTAAATACATAATTTAAATCTAAAGAACAAAACAAGGTGGAAAGGAGATAAAATATATATTTTTCTTTGTTAAATCAGAAATCGAGATGCATCAACAATTAATTACTACCGGTAATCAATTTTGGGCTATGATAATGGAACTGTATTGTGGATCAGCTGAATGGCCCTCCCCTAGTCATGAGGTACAAGGTTTTCATTTGACAGCAACCAAAAAGCCTAATTTTAAAGTGCATCACTCTCTCTCTCTCTCTCTCTTTCAATTAGGTTCGACTACATGCAGTACTTCAAAAAGTGTCAGAAAACAGTCTTTTTCTGCATGCACATTGGATCACACAAGAACATGCTGAGGCCAGGAGCACACGCGCTCATTCAGCCACACAGGACCTACCCTCATCCAGGTCCATGAAGACACCTGCAGGTATAATACACCTCAGTCTCAGAGCACCCTTCAACTAGTTTGGTTCAGCTGATTTCATAGATCTGTCCCACATCTAACCTCATTTTAAACACAAAATCAATCTAAAATAATATGAACAGTCAAAACTTAATGGAATGTGAGCCTTCACCATGGTGCCCACCTGAGAAAAAGATGGTCCCAAGGCCTAAGAGGATGACAGCACCTAAGATGCACTTGTTCAAAGAGAAGACACTTTCCTCCTCTCGTTGTGGCAGCTGAAACTCTTCCTCTCCTTCCTCTTCTTCCTCTGTCCTTCCAATCCTCTCCAGGGTTGCCAAGAGAGATCGCCTCTTCACGTCTGGATCTCCCTCCTCTTCAGTGGTCTTGGCCCTCTCCTCCTCCACCCTCTCTGATTCCTCAGGGAAGTCTGAAACAGAAGGAGGTATACATCAGTTGTAAAGAAAAACATTTGTGTCTGTGTTTTTAAAGCATCAGTTTTATTGGTTCACACCAGGTAAAGATGATGTAAACACAGGATACTGTTGACTTTCACACAGGTTTTATCAGATCTAATTAAAAGAAGACAGCTGCATAGTATTTGCAAAAAAAATGTGCTATGTCGTTGCTAATACATTGGCTAATTTTTTGTATTAAAATATCAATTTGAGGCCTAAATCAACAAAGGCCTCATTTCTCAACATGTGGCGCCTTGAAGCAACAGTTTGAATGTTTCCAAACTATTTGTATCACACTTAGAATTGGGTCACATATAAAAAAAAAACCTCTATGACATTCAGTTCTAATTAGTTAATAAAACTGCATGAAATGCACAACAGAGTAAAAACAAGACCCATTTTTAGTGCGATGGTAAGACAAAGCACTGCAGACCAAAAACACCACACTGCAAAAAAATTTGAGAGGTCTCGGTCCCTCTGAAGCCAATTTACTTTTAAGGATGTCATGCAACTTTTGGTTTATCGGTCACGTCAGGCTTCCTCCTCCTACCAACCACAGCAACTCCAGACAACTTCCTGGCCCAGATAGGGAACAAGTCCAGGACCAGCTGGGCCAGCAAGTACATTCCCAACACAAATAGTGCATCCGGCTTCGTCTCCAAAACCAGGAGACATTTAAAAACAGGCAAGCCACATGATGATGTGCTGTGAATGCAACAACACACAATAAAAAAAATGATGGTTGGATAGTCTTACATAGCCAGACATCCCTGTCACACTGTGGAAACACAGTAGAAGCGTCTGGCTCAACACTTTATCATTCTGCTTTCGTAGAAAAGACATTTTAGATGCCGCGATGGCGCCCACACAAAATAACCTAGAGGGAGACCGTGTTGTGTACAGAAGCTTGTTTATGTTTCCATATTAATTTTAGCTAATTAAACCTGCTCTCTGAAAGGACCAAGCAGGTTGCCTTACCCCATGATCCAAATCTTTGTGGACTGCTACTAGCTTGTCACCTCAGAGGATGTTGTTGTTTTACCCACTTCACGAGTCGAAAGTTGTGCTCCTACCTGCTTGTTTCCCCAGGTCAGTCCTCCATGAAGACAAGTCTGACTCCTCTCCTTCCGTCTGGAGCCCCTCCCCTTTAAGTAGATCTGGTGCTCCCTGCTCTGTAGGCCCCTTTTCTGGCTGTGTAACCTCAACCCCTCCCAGAGTCTCTGTGCTCAGCTGTGAGACTGGGGGCTCGTCGGGGGAGGGAGTCACGTGGCTGTGGGCATCAGAGAATGAATTGAGGTGTGGGCTGGACTGCGCCGGGTCGTCAGCTGTGGCTTCTGATTGACTGAGTGCTTCAGCATCAGGGACGGAGCTGCTGGGGACTTCCAGAGAGGAGGGAATGGGGGCATCCGTGACAGATGAGGGCACTGAGGTGTGGTGATCTGTGCTAGAGTCTTCATTTAGCTCTTCTTTTTTCTCCTCTGATACCTGGGTATTAGAAATGGGTCATTAAAATTCCTGTGGGTATTGCTGCAGAAAAGTTTTACAAGACCTTTGATTTTAGTACTTGTACAAATTGCTCATTTGAAATATCATTCATGTCATTATGAATGTTTCATTTCCAAACTATTTCTCAGGTCTACAGTGTAAAGGGTTGTAATTCCACAACAAAATGGTTAAATCAGAGAATGATAACAGACAACCATCATTGGCGAACCAAAACTACATATCCTGCAAAGTTGTGTAACAAATATTGACGTTGTGATAGAATACGATGCGTGTTGCCGTCTTACCGGGTGCTCCACAGGGAGCTCCTCTGCAGATGCTGCACCCTGGTCAGACTGGGTGCTTGCCCCGTGGCCTGGCTCTAGGACAGGAGAGGAGTCACTTAGAGCAGTTTACCATTTCTAAATCAGCGGCTCCTTTCTATGGCCCACAGGAGCTGGGACACCCGTTGCCGGTGTGATTATCAGGGCGGGTAAAGAGGAAAAAAGGTAAGATATCAAAATGAAATGTATTAGGTGTGTTTGATTGTAAAAACCACCTGCTGTAGATGTACAATGTTCTTCATGGTGCTCTGTTCCTTCCGCCAGAGGCTGCAGGGTTTCAGCAGCAGTCTCCTGGTACAAACACACAAACATCGATTCAAATTAATGATCAGACAACAGCAGGCAAATCTAACTGCATGTCTTTGGATAGTAACATGGCACCACAAAGCTAACAGGTTATAAAATTAAGATGTCTCGTTATGATCAGGAAAAATCTGTCTTATTACAGAAACCTACTTCACATTCAGGTGACCCAAAAAAAAAACCCAAACCTCAATTGGGACAAGTCATTTTCTTTAATGCATTTCCATTGAGGTCATATACATCATGACTCCACATATTCTTATAATACTCTCTACAGAACAGTAATATACCTCAGGAGTGAGGATGGTCCAGCTGTTGTTGGTACTGCTGCCACCAGACATGGCCCCCTGGAGGCTTCGCGTATCTCCTACAACATGGCACGCACATACGGAGCAGATTTTTTTCACGAGTTTGTGTTAGCTACATCAGCCAGTGAGTGAACAACCACTGGCGTGATGGAACATACAAGTACAACGTACACATCCAAACAGACAAACGGTAGAACCCAACACATCCCAAAATTTCTGATGCAAGTTGACCTTCTTTAAAACATAAAGTGATATTCCACCTTTGTCTGGACTATCAAGTAATCACTAATAGGTGCTTTGAACTCATAAAAACTTTTCCCCTCACTGCTGCATCACTTCTTTATGACTCCAGAATGCAGGAAGAGAAAGTCATTTCAAGCATATTTAGCTGGGAGCTAACAGTGACTGACAGCAAACATCAGCATATCTGTCTGTTTACAAAGCTCATCGCTTGACGCCGGCTGCATGACATGGTAATAAGTAATGTGGTGCTACAGACAGATTCCAGCCTGCAAATCATGTCCTAGGGAAAACCTCCATTTGGTTCAATTCCCCACAAAACTCACACCGTCATTTCAATATGGTTTTCAATCAAAATATGAATGACAGAAGAATGATGATGTATTGTGAATCATATTGGAGACACATTATCAGTCAAAATAATCACAACTACATATTTTTTTCCAATCTTTCAGCTCTCAGTCAAAATTTTACCCACAAGGGCTGGGCATTTTAGCAAATATGTATTTAAATAAGACGTTTAGAAACTGTCACCTCTTGTTCGGTAGTAGAAATGTGGTTCATACTTTCCTTTCACTGGTTCAGCATATTTACACTTGTCTACATACTGTATTTACAGCTTGTCAGAGAAATATTAGGACAGGGTAAAAAAGACGTTGAAACTAATCATTCATTAATCATACAAACTAGGTAAAACTGACATCATGGTGATGTTGCTTTGAGGTAATATGGCTCACACAACCTAACATTTTGTTTCCACGAGAAACCTAAAAAATAAAACTGCCGTTTATATGAAGAGCTTGGAATAGGAAGCCCCCACTTACTCTTCCATACATTATTTATAGTTTCACTTATTGATGCCGACATAGGATCACATCATGTTATTTGATGACATAGCCAGTCACCTATTTAGCCAGGCTAACCTAATATTGCTGCTGTCAGGAAACCTCCTCCCCGGGGAGGCCCGCCTCACACGAACATTTATGGTGTTGCCAACATACCTATGAAGGACCAATATATCACTCAGGCTCTGGCTGTGTGGAAAAGCACGTCAGTCTCTATAGGATGAGGGTCCTACAGAGACTCCAGAGTCTTCATGTCAGCGGCGCCTATGTTTGTTTAAGTCTGAGTCACACTGCTGTCAGTGAAACGGAGGCAGGTAAATCTTATTGTGTGTAGATATGTGGTTCTTCAGAGGGCTGACATTCGATAAACCTGCTGACAGTGTGCAAACAGGTTACAAACATTTACATCTTCTATTTACACATGCAGAGGATTTGAATGCCTCACCCATTCTACTGATAAATGACCTACTGTAATGTGCACTCAACACAGCTTGCTTGTGTGTGTGTGTGTGTGTGTGTGTGTGTGTGTGTGTGTGTGTCTCTCTCTCTCTCTCTCTCTGTGTCTGTGCAGGAAGTCCAATTCCCTGTGAGCATTCAATTTGTCATTAGTAGTTTGTGTGTGTGTTGTGAGCCTTTTTGGTCACCCTGGCTTTTGACTAAGCGGGAAATGTTTTGGCGGAGACTCTGGTAACTAAGGCCTGCACTATATAGACTGCAGAATGGGCTGTCTATTTCAAAGCAACTGGGATGGTGATGGATGTTAATGGATGTCTGCACCTACCAAGTTTCAGCTGTTAAGAGTAGATACTTGAAGACAGACTTACAGGCTATAAACACATTTGGTGGAGTTTCTGCTTTCTCTACCTCTGTGGTAAGAACAGGATCATTCAAGTAGAAACATTCTGACATTACAATTCAACTTCACAGCTTGGTTAAGTTTCTTTCACAGAAAGATGACATAACACAGATGCATAACAACAATGTGCAGTCTGACTTTCTTCAGAGAGCGAACCAGCCACTCACTGTTACACCACATTGTCTGGGTAATGACACACTTCACTCCCTGAATTCAATTCTCTCCTTGTTCCGCAATTTAGGTCTGCTAATAGAGTGCCTCCCAAGAGAAGTCTTTTGAATCTAGCTGAGGGTCCAATGAGCATTGTGGGGCATATAGTGGAATGGCTTAAATAGATAGCAGCTAAATATAGCTGCTAAGAGATTGACTTGAGACAGAAAGCGAGCAGAAGATGGCCATGGGGAACAAAACAGAGGCAGCGTTAGAAAAGCTTAAGTGCAGTAAAATCTGGCTTTGTACAGAATAACTACATTTCACTGCCTCTAAATTTAATGATCCATGTCAAATTCATTCTCTAAAGCTTTAGTGGACATGACTATGTCATAAAATAACTTGCAAAATGTATTTACATAGGTTTGACAACATGCCTTGCCTCTGTTTACTAGTATCCCACCAAACACAGGCTTGGATTCCGTGTCATCTAGTGTTGATACGGGTTTACATTTACACCTTCGGGCCTAATCTTTGCATCCCGGTGTCAGCACGGGAAAACTACCAAAAAAGGTCAAAACTAAATAGCAGAGGACGGGGTTAAAGCTCCTCAAGCAGCATCACACACGGGGCAGGCAAACCGAGTGACACCATGAAGCGGACGGACGCTACTTTGAGTGGCTGCGTGTAACTGAAACATATGGCAATAAAACAGAGAAGGACAAACATACACATGAAACCGTAAACTTCCTTTTAATAGTTTAATATTCTAACCAGCAAACGTAGTTTAGTTACTAAAAGAAAAAAAAATATTATGAACATGTTACCGTCAACCAGGAAAACGCGAGTCAACCGACGTTTGCTACGCCATGTTGTGATTCACTAACACAAAACATGAAGTTGTTAATACAAAATAGAACACGTTCAAGTTCAGGTCAGTCCTACCTTGGTCCGTTGCTTTACCTCAGGCCTCAGAGACCGCCGTCACTCCGCCAGATACTTCTGACTCTTCCATCCAACTTGGGGGAACTATTACAACGTGCCTCCCGGACTTCCATGAGCCACGTACTTCTCGTCCAATCACAGACAAGTTTCGGTCTGATCCCGCCTCTTGTCCTTCTGCTCCACCAATGGTAGCGCGGCTTTTGGGCCTGTTCAGTTAGTGAAAGGTGATTGACACTCACAGGTGATGGAGAGTGAGTTTTAGTGTTGAAAGCGTCTCACAGTCATTGTGGTGATTCCAAGTTGATGCTGATATGTTGGGTGGTTTTATTGTTCTATCCCATACAAGTCCTGTTGCATTCATCTGATATTTTCCAGTCAAAACAAGGAAAAGACATACAACAAAAACGTAATTACACTGACAAAAAGAAAGGTCCCAAAGTCTCACTAAACATATGTAAAATACGACCTACTCCGACTCCTAGATTTCTGTTTTAAATAGATATTAACCAAATAATTACCAAAATGAACATACAGACATAAAGGTAATGATTTTCTATTGACTTCATCCTTTATTGTCACATCAGTTTGTGTTGCTGTACAGTGAACATCACAATCAGGGGTGTCATATCCCTCCAGATCTCAGATTCAGCGAGGTTAACATGAAGGAACTAAACCAGTCCCACAATGAACATCCGTAGCATCTGTACAAGTGTTTCCTGGGAACCCAAGAGGAGCATATCCTATAGACAATGAAAAGCAGAAATATCGAATTATGAAATATTTGAAATATGTGTATGATTTAATAAACCTGTTTCTAATTACAATGAGAGACCAGTTTATACATCAGTTTGGTCAGTTATGTCAGACAATATTGACTTATTGTAGATATATGGCAACGTGACAGCATGTATGTTGTCTGAATTTTTTCTTTAACAGAATATAACTTGGAAAAAGATATTAGGATCATTTACAATCAATCAATTCAGAGTGAAGCTTATCATTTCATGTCAGACTGGACCATACGTTTTTAAACTGTACATTATTCGGCCTCCGTTACACACATTTGTATGCAAATTTAAGGAATCATTAGAAAAAGAACATTTCCTGATATGCTGACTTCACACATCTCATCAAACAGATTAACAAAGAGGAGACTTCAGCAAAACTGCTCATCAGACTGATGGATTTAAAAAAAAAAAGACCAATATCTAAAGATATTGACGACATATCAGTATTATTGTGAATCCCTAATCAAAGTATTTCAAGTGATGTTCCTGTTGAGTGTACTGATGCCCATATCTTTGGGTGATACAGTTTTATGTTAAACTGTAATTTATCCTGCCTCCAGAGAATCATGTATCTTTGTCACAACTATTTCATAACGTGACAGATTATAGAAAAATCAAATGTATATTACAGCAGATAAGTATCAGCGTTAGCCGCAGACATCCTGTGTCTGTGGGGCTTTAACTACAATTGACACTTCAGAACAGAGCACGTTGCTTTCAGCAGTAGGCAACATAAATCATGCATCTCTTTTATACAATGCTTTGAACTCCTACGGCAGTTTGTTGTGATATGAGGAAAGACTCATACTTGCCAATGCTTTGCCAGCTCTGCTGATCAAACACTCCATCTCTGATGAAATAAAAGCTGGTTAAAATTACACTATAGGAGCCAACAGAGACACGGGGAAAATCAATGTTTGACCACTTGATCCACTCTCTGTCAGTCCAGGATCTCTTTGATGCACCAGCAGCAGAGGAGAAAATAGAGGCACTCCTTAACTGACTGGATGAGGCCGTAGGCAAAGTTTCCTCCCAGGAAGTTCTTTCCCCGTCCAAGACCCATGGCCATGTCTCGCAGGTGCTGCCCCAGGGAGGAGGAGGGCATGGCCTGGGGAAGAGGACGCTGAGGGTGCATGGCTCCAGAGAGGAAAGGAGACAAGTAGGGGAGGCAGCAGCCGATGAGAAGAAATAGGAGCCGAGGTCTGACAAATGGGATC